>NC_073377.1:143376864-143681447 GCF_028641065.1 Leucoraja erinaceus
TTGCTTTGGCAGAACAAACTAGTCCTGGTTTCTCCTTACTTTGTTTCTCTAGCTCGGCTGCCTGTTGTTTTGATTTCCTTGACCGTGCCAAGAATCTTAGCAGAACATTGTCCCCAGGTGTAGAAATACGTTTAATGAATGACTTAATGTATTAATAAATTATTGTCACATGAGAAAAGTCACAGTGAAATTCCTTGCCTGCACACCCAAGGCATGCAAATAGTCGCCACATAAAGGGTGAGGACAAAGTAACAAAGTATCCCCGCAGCAGGTCCTCCTTTGTTCTTCCCCCGTCCCCCTCTTCCCAGCGGTCAGTAATACCTTCCTAGAAATGATCCCCTGCTTGCTGTGGGCATCTTACTGATGCTGGAGTAACTCAGCGGGGCAGGCAGCATCTCTGGAGGGAAGGAATGGGTGACATTTCGGGTCTTGACCCTTCTTCAGACTGAGAGTGAGGGGAGAGGGAGGTACATAGATAAGGAAGTATAAGGTGTGAAAACAGGACAAAGGGGATGTCCCTTCAAGGAAAATGTAGAATACATCTTTATTAGCTGGGAGAAGGTAACAACAAAGCAAACAGAGATAAAATGTAATTGGAGACAGTAAGACTGGTCGGAAAACTGGGAAGAGGGAGGGATGGGGAGAGAGGGAAAGGAAGGGTTACTTGAAGTTAGAGAAGTCAATGTTCATACCGCTGGGGTGTAAGCTGCCCAAGCGAAATATGAGGGTGTGTGGGAATGAGAGGGCGAGTTAAAATGTTTAGCAACCGGGAGATCAGATGGATATAGGCGGACTGAGCTGACGTGTTCAGCAAAACGATCGCCGAGCCTGCTTGATCTCGCCGATATATAGGAGTCCACAACTGGAACAGCAGATACAGAAGGTGAGACATCTTACTGATTCCCGATGATAATTTTGGAGATCATTAGCCAACCCTCTTTAACCTGGCTTCAGAGTGGTCAGCCAAACAATGTGAGGGAAGTTGGTGTTTTCCTGCAGTTCCTCTCTCCCTGGCGTAGAAGCTTTTGCATTGCTGGATATCCTTCTCCGTCACTTCAAAAAGCTGCCTGATTCATAAGGTCATAAGGTCATGTGATTGGAATAGGATGAGGCTATTCGGCCCATCATATCTACACTATTCAATCATGGCTGATCTATTCCTCCCTACTAACCCGTTCTCCTACCTTCTCCCCATAACCTCTGACACCTGAACAAATCAATAATCTATGTATCTCTGCCTTAAAAATATCCACTGACGGCCTCCCCAGCCTGTTGTGGCAAAGAATTCCACAGAATCGCCACCCTCTGACTAAATACATTTTTCTTCATCTCCTTCCAAAAAGAACAACCTTTAATTCTGAGACTATGACCAGAAGTCCTAGACTCTTCCACTAATGGAAACATTGTCTCCACATCCACTCTATCCAAGCCTTTCACTATTCTGTATGTTTCAATGATGTCCCCCTTCATTCTTCTATACTCCAGCGATTACAGTCCCAGTGCCGACAAATGCTCATCATAGGTTAACCCACTAATTGCTGGAATAATTCTTGTAAACTTCCTCTGAACCCTCTCTAGAGCCAGCACATCCTTCCTCAGATATGGTGCCCAAAATTGCTCACAATATTCCAAATGTGGCCTGACCAGCACCTTATAGAGCCTCAGCATTCCGTCCCTGTTTTTGGATACAAGCCCTCTTGAAATAAATGGTAGCATTGAGTTTGCTTTCTTTACCACGGATTCCTTTAAGTGGTAGACATGAAATCAATTTTCAGCTCAGAGTGGGCAGACAACCGCGTCAATACGTATGTATTATGTATGCAATACATATGTATGTATTATGTACTATGTATCTATGTCAATACAAATGTATGTGTCATGAATACAAGATGTATTCAAGAGAGAGTTAGATATTGCTCTTCGGGCTAACAGAATCAAAGGATATGGGGAGAAAGCAGGACTATACTGAGTTTGGATGAACAGTCATGATCATATTGAATGGTGATGCTGGCTTGAAGGGTTGAATAGCCTAGTCCTGCACCTATTTTCTGTGTTTCTATGTTTCTAATGCAACGTGATCCAACTCCAACTTCACACCATCCCTGTGACTACACATAGAGGCATATGCTGCCCTTTTGTTGCCCATGTGTGGAATGATAGGATTTTACTTCGGAGTCATGTGAGTGACTACGTGAAGAGCCCGCTCAGCACGCATGCGCGGCATTGCGTTCAGCAGTGCAACAGCGGCCGCATAGGGAGTCAGGCGCTCCCGCTACAGGGTGAAAGAACGGACCATCAGGTAAATACCCTGAGGTCGGGTTTTCTTTCACAGGGAGCCTTCTGCTTTATTTCAGGCAGAGAACAAAGTCTCTTGGACAAACCTGTCCCCCTCTCGACTCCACGGAGGAGCGTTCCATCAGGCTCCTGACATCAGCAATCACATCGTTTGCTCGTTCCGTGGACAAATACGGAGATGACCACAACCTTCGTAAACAAACCATAAGACCTGCCACAAAATAGTAAGATTAAACGAGAACTTAGCAGTTTGAAGTTTGATCTGTATTTTATGAGGAGTTACGATGAGGGATTACGTGAAGAGCCCGCTCAGCACGCATGCGCGGCATACTTCAAAGCAGCGGTGTGGAATCACAGATAGACAAAGTTATTGAAGTAAATATAGTAAAGAAAAGGAGTCATCAGTTTATCAGTTTGACCCATATTATTGAGGGTGGGAGCGGAGGGCATGTAATCCCTCATCGTAACTCCTCATAAAATACAGATCAAACTTCAAACTGATAAGTTCTCGTTTAATCTGACTATTTTACTTCGTGGTCACGTGAGTGACTACGTGAAGACTTCAAAGTTCTGTGATTTCAAACCATGTAACAGTTATTATTTCACTCACTGCCGAAGTCCTTGAGGGAGGAAGTGTGTTATCGTAATCAACCAATGAATCTGTTTGTAGAAAAACACAATGGTATTTTTTAACAATAACAACAAAGAAATTAAATTGCTCCCCTGGGCTTAAATTAAATATTTGCAGTCTGTAAAAAAAATTCTGCAAATAAAGCAGGTTTTGCCAACGGCTTATTATAAAATTTCTGAACGGTCTTTCCCCCGACCATCCTGTTGTAGCCAGGATGTGGGTTATAGGCACGTCCATTCTTTTAGCTGTCGACGTGGATACTGCCCTGGTGGAGTGAGATTTGATGTTAGTGTTTATCCCAGCAGCTTTTAGCACCTGTTTGAGCCATCTCAAAACGGTTTGGCTCGTCACCCGATCATAAGGTTTTTTATGACTGACCCACAAGGCTTTTCATCTCCCTTGAATATTTTTGGTTGTGTCTATGTAGGATAGTAGGTGGGTCATGGCACATAACCGTGGTTGTGGCGGGTAAGCCCAGAATTCCACGACTGGATTAGGTGTTCCTGGTCTGCTCTGTTTGATCAGTCCCTGGGTAACGACAGAGATCTGGTCTGGAGCTGTGAGGATGCTGTCCAGTCGCAATAGGTGTAGTGACTGGTCCCTCTGTGCAGATACTCGTGCCATCAACATGAGTGTTTTGAGCATAGATTGTTCCAGGTATGAGGGATCTGGTTATCATGTGACTGGTCAACACAATTTGGGAATGGTGTGTCGAAAGACATATTTGGGTATCAGCCTTACCTTAGTTTGTATCCCCCAGATGAGAAGAACCACTTCTATGGCATGCCAGATATCGATTATGGTGCACAAGGCTAAATCACCAGGTACCTATGGGATTATCATTTGGGAACAAAGCCAAGGTTCCCAATACTCCGCAACCGTCGACACCATGTCAGCATCCCTCCGAACATCCACTAAAAAACAGCACTTGTCCAGCATCAAGAAATGGGAGAAGTACTGCTTGGATACAGGGACCATCTACTCAACCACTATAGTTACCAACGTACTTGAATTCCTGGCGAACCTTCACCACGATGAAGGACTCTGCTACAGAGCCATCAATACAGCTAGAAGTGCCATGTCTGTCTATTTAAAACAAGCTCCAGGACAACAGGCCATGGGGTCCCACCCGCTGGTGGTCAAACTAATGAAGGGTATTGACAACTCTAACCCTCTAGACCAAGGTATGGGATGCCAGTGTGGTCCTGACATACCTCAGGGGATGGCCACCAGCCAGATCCCTCAACCTGGAACAATCTACGCTGAAAACACTCATGTTGATGGCACTTGTATCTGCACAGAGGGTCCAGTCACTACACATATTGTGACTGGACAGCATGCTCACAGCTCCAGACCAGATCTCTGTCATAATCCAGGGACTGATCAAACAGAGCAGATCAGGAACACCTAATCCAGTCATGGAATTCCAGGCTTACCCACCACAACCACGGTTATGTGCCATGACGCACCTACTGTCCTACATAGACACAACCAAAAATATTCAAGGGAGAGGAAAAGCCTTGTGGGTCAGTCATAAAAAACCTTATGGTCGGGTGACGAGCCAAACCATTTCAAGATGGCTCAAGCAGGTGCTAAAAGCTGCTGGGATAACACACTAACATGTACAAATTTCACTCCACCAGGGCAGCATCCACGTCGACGGCCAAAAGAATGGACGTGCCTATAGACCACATCCTGGCTACAACAGGATGGTTGGGGGAAAGACCGTTCAGAAATTTTATAATAAGCCGTTGGCAAAACCTGCTTTATTTGCAGAAATTTTTTTTACAGACTGCAAATATTTAATTTAACCCCAGGGGAGCCATTTAATTTCTTTGCTGTTATTGTTAAAAAATACCATTGTGTTTTTCTACAAACAGATTCATTGATTGATTACGATAACACACTTCCTCCCTCAAGGACTTCGGCAGTGAGTCAAGTAATAACTGTTACACGGTATGAAATCACAGAGCTTTAAAATCTTCACGTAGTCACTCACGTGACTCTGAAGTAAAATAGTAAGATTAAACGAGAACTTACCAGTTTGAAGTTTGATCTGTATTTTATGAGGAGTTACGATGAGGGATTACGTGCCCTCCGCTCCCACCTTCAATAATATGGGTCAAACTGATAACTGATGTCTCCTTTTCTTTACTCTGTTTATTTCAATAACTGTGTCTGTCTGTGATTCCACACCGCTGCTTTGAAGTATGCCGCGCATGCTGAGCGGGCTCTTCACGTAATCCCTCATCGCAACTCCTCATAAAATACAGATCAAACTTCAAACTGCTAAGTTCTCGTTTAATCTTACTATTTTTGGTCAGTAGGCCACAGTCTAGTGTGTCCCATGAACCGATGGTTTGAGGTTCTCACCTTATGAAATGGAATAGATAATTTTATTACATTTTTGTCTGCTATAATTTTGCACAAGCCAAACTAATCGCATCAAGCTGCTGTCTCCTGCAAGTTTCCCATCTCCCCCGTTCCATTACCCCATCAAATTTGGTTGAATTCAAAGGAAAATTCATTTCAATTTGAATTCTCTGAATTATTGCCATATACACAAGTGCGGTAAGGTTCAGGTACAATACAAATTTTGCATGTAAAGCGTCATAGGCACTTAGACTCAGGCAGCACACAAGAACATAAAATTAGACAAATATTTCAATTGAGTTTTGCAAGACAGTGGAGAAGAAAAAACAACAGCAAAAAAAAAACACTATTGCAAAATAAAATTTGGAAATATACATGGACGTGGTAATCCAAGAGGTGGTCTATGGTGTTTCTTTGCTGAGGTAGAATTAGGGTTATGCGGGCTGGTTCAAGAACCTGATGGTCATTAGAAAGCAGCTTTTTCATAACCTGTAGCTTGTCTAAACCTGTACTGAATATATTGTGTAGGGATTGTTATGAAATACATAAAGGAACAATGACCTGTGTAAATACTTGAGATGTCAAATGTCTAGGCTGTTTCTGGTAATCATGTTTTGAGCTGAAATACACCAAATTGCTTTTGAGTCAGCGGAGTACAATTTTTTTTGAGGAAGTCTATACTGCTAACTTCAACAATGGCTCCTTACTTGAAACATATTATTTTTAAAACACATAACTGTTCAAGTAAAAGCAAGAGAATTGAATGTTTATTGATAGGGAGAGGCCAGTTTATAGTGCAGATTGCTATAACACAACATACAACCTATTGTTTCTTTGTTTAAGCACAGTGCAGTAAGAACTTCACAAAGGCATTGTCACAATGTTGTATACTACATATTGTTTGTAATGAGTCAATGATTCATCTGCTAAGCTGCACAATGAAAGCATCTACATGTTGAGCTTAGCAGGCACGGGTTATTGATTTGGGACGATCAGCCTTGATCACAATGAATGGCGGTGCTGGCTTGAAGGGCCGAATGGCCTCCTCCTGCACCTATTTTCTGTGCTTCTATGTTTCTCTGATGGCACATTGAATTTCCCAGGTGGTCTGCAGCAAATTGCTTGTTGTAAAGCAGCCACATTATATGATCCTCTTGCCAAATTTAAACAATTACACAAAGAACGCCTTGCCCTTTCCAAAAAACAAACACACTATACAGTACATCTCTCTTGGAGCTTAACTAAATATTTTGCTTGAGATCAATTTTAAAGGTATTACCCTGGTAATTGTAGGCTTTTTAATGTTCTTATATACTCTTTTTTATGCGTTAAATACTACTTTGCAAAATCATTAATAAAGCATTGTTTACCTGCATTGTTTTTCTAGTATAAATTCTTACATTTTCTCTCTTTATCTAACTGCAGTGTACGATGTTTACATATGGTATTGTGCTACTGCAAGTTAAGCCCCTGTCCCACTTAGGAGACCTAGACAGCAACCTCTGGTGATGTTTGCAAAATCTGTATGTGATGGGATATAACTACTGACAGGCCAGTTTACATGAAACAAAAAAGTGCTTTACGTAAAATAAATTTCAGATTTCAACGGAACATGGCGAGGGTAAAATGGGACTGGTGTAAATGGGTGCTTGATTGATTGCTGAATGATATGTTTCCATGCTGCAAGAGTTAATATTTCTGAATCGGAATGAGCAATACGTTTCTGAAAGGAAAGGATAATTAAAATATATTTCAACTCTTAATCTACATCACCTAGTACATGATGATAATTAGCTTTTTGTTTGAAGGTCTGTTCATCGATAAAGTCATCGATAAATTGCTCCTATCTTGATGAACTTCCAGTTCAAACTACTCAAAAGTAATCTGAAACTTGTAAAGTTTCATTTCACTAGAAACACTGTGCACATAACCGCCTTGAAAGCCTGCCTCTGCCAACTTGCAAATATAATTCCTGAGCCAAATGTATCAAGTTTATGTATAGGTTGTTAGAACCATTGGAAACACCAAAAATTTAAGTAAGACTGTTGCTGAATTTTACATAACTCAACCCAAACAAGTTTCTTTGGCAGATTTGTGGTAAATATCATAGTCCAATAAAAATTACTTATTTATCTGCTCATTGCGTTAATTGGGAGGCTTTGGTGAGGCCAACATTGGTTGGAAGGTCAGGTGTTTATTGTGCACAACTGATTACATCAAAACATTAGATTACATTTTATCAAAGCTCATCAAAATTTAAGAGAATGTTAAAAAAAAAATGCATGAAAATGCTGGGAATATAATTGCAAATATAATTTTGCATTGAATCCACTTTCTATCTTATAGCACAAGGTAAATAAGTGTTGAACGACACAAGGAGCTACAGATGCTGGAATCTGGAGCTGCGTTACTCCAGTGGGTCAGGCGCCATTTGTGGAAGGAATGGACAGGCAAAGTTTTCGGTCGGAACCATTCTTCAACGTTAACTGGATATTTATTACATGAAAATACAGGACAGATACATCTATGCAGAAGAGAAATACTGTAGTTTAGGTTAGTTTAGAAATACAGTGCAAAAACAGGCCCTTCGGCCCACTGAGTCCGCCCTGACCTACGATCCCCGCACATAAACACTACCCTACACACCATGGACAATCTACACTTATACCAAGTTAATTAACCAACAAACCTGTACATGTTTGAAGTATGGGAGGAAACCAAAGATCTTGAAGAAGACCCAGGTAGTCACGGGGAGAACGCAGAAACTCCGTACAGACAGCACCCGTAGTCGGAATCGAACATGGGTCTCCGGCGCTGCAAGCGCTGTTAGGCAGCAACTCTACCGCTGCGCCACCATGCTGCCCCAATAGATCAAAGACTCTTCTTCAGCACAGTTGGAGAATAGAGCTTCTTCGGGTTCTGATGAAGGGTCTTTGGACTGAAACATTAACTCTGATTTTCTTCCCATATCTGTGACCTGACCTGTTATGTATTTCAGTATTTTTGATTTATTATTTTATTTTTCCAGCATCTGCAGATTGTCAGATTTGCATTAAACGGACTGTTTTGTTTTATACCATGTATCCGCTCCATGTTGTCCATCAAACTCAAGAGGAAGACGAGGATTCAAACGAAGCAGATCCGGCTAATGCTGAACTTTGAAAGCCTGGAGGAAACTGCCACCCATCACTGACTTCAGGCTTCTCTTGGGGAAAGCCTCCAACACAAATATCTTGATAACATTGAAGGACACTGGAGCCGGCTCATATCCACCATCCTTGATACCTGTAAAAATATCCTTGAGTGCAAGTCCAGAAGACACCAGGACTGGTTTGATGAGAACGACACAGAGATAGAACACAGATCTGGTAAAATGATGTAACCTGCAAGGCTAAAAGAGCGCTCACTCCAGAGCCAAGGCAGATGTCCAGAGCTGGGTGAGGGAGCTTAAGAACTTTTGGTGGACAGATAAGGCTCTGGAAATCCAGAGACTGGCAGACTCAGGTGACACCAGAGGCCTCTTCAGTGCTACTAAGGCCGACTATGGTCCAAGCCACCGCGGCTTAACCCCCCTGCGCTCAAAAGACGGACAAGAACTGCTGAAGGACAATGTCCATTAACGCCCGAGGGAAAGAGCACTTCCATGAACTTCTCAACCGTAACAGCACAACTGAACCAGACATGACCCACCGCTTCCCCCAGAGTCCCATCAGAAAAGGCATGGAATAACCTCCCACTATTACAGAGATTCGCGATGCCATCAAGAGCCTTAAGAACAACAAGGCCACTGATCCAGATGGGATCCAAGCTGAGATCTTAAAGGAAGGTGGCCCGGAGCTCCTGTATCACATCCACGCCCTACTCCTCAAGGTCTGGGAAAAAGAAGAAGTTACCTCAGAACTCAGGGATGCTTTAATAGTGACCATTTTCAAGAAGGGGGACAAGGCTGAATGTGGAAACTACAGGGGCATCTCGCTCCTGTCAACAACAGGCAAATTCCCTGCTCGTATCCTCGCAAATCGACTTCTACCACTGTCTGCGAAGGTACTACCAGAATCACAGTGTGGCTTCCGCCCGTCCAGAGGTACGGTAGACATGATATTCACAGCATGCCAACTCCAGGAAAAATGCCGTGAACAAAGGCAGCCTTTGTACATGGCCTTCATAGACCTGACAAAGACTTTTGACTCGGTTGACCGCCGGGCTCTTTGGAGCATACTATCAAGGTACGGTTTTCACGACAAGTACATCAGAATATTGAGGCTTCTACATGATGGCATGTCGGTCACAGTGCTTAGCAACTGCGGCTCTGAGTCCGAGCCCTTCACTGTGGAAACCAGGTCAAACAGGGATGCATCATCGCACCCACCCTGTTTGTCATCTTCATTGCTGCCATACTTCACCTCATTGGAGAAGAGTTGCCACAGGGTATCCCAATCCTCTACAGAACTGACGGTCGGCTCTTCAACCTTAATAGGTTGAAGGCCAAGAGCAAAGTCAGTAACACCGCCATCATGGAGCTTCAGTACGCGGACGACTGCACCATTGCAACACACTCTGCAGAAGACCTCCAGGGCATCTTGAATGCCTTTGGCAAGGCATACAGAGCCATGGGCCTAGACCCAGGTACAACATCAACCTCCACCCAAACAGCCATCTACCCAGCCCACTATAAAAGTGGACAACACCACTCTTGAAAACGTTGACCACTTTCCCAACCTTGGCAGCATTCTTTCCTCAAAAGCTGACATCGACTCTGAGGTCAACCATCGCCTGGGTTGTGCCAGCGGAGCCTATGCCAGGATGTTGGAGGAAACCAACATGACCTGCATCACCAATGCATCACCAATAATGCAGCACCAACTTCGATGGACTGGCCATGTTATCCCCATGTCCAACACACATCTCCTTAAACAGATCCTGTACTCTCAACTGTAGGAATGTTGGCGGGCCCCCGGTGGGCCAAAGAAACTGTTCAAGGACAACATCAAGAACAGTCTGAAGAAATTCCACATCACATCGAGCAACTGGGAGCACATTGCACTGGACAGGCTCTCCTGGAGGAAATCGGTGTAGGAAGGAGCTGCACGTCATGAAATGGAGCTGCACCGTGTCGCAGAGCCAAAGCGACAGCACCATAAAGAAAGAGAGAAGGGGGCTCGACGACTATCAACCAGTCTCCACTGCCCATGTTGCACCAAGGTGTGTGGATCGCGGATTGGCCTCTACAGACATCTGCAGACCCACAAGTAGATGACCCTATGGAGAGGACAGTCATACTCGTTTCGGGTGACCACCAATGATGATCTTATTATATATTCTTAGTGCTTAGAGACATAGAGTTATAGAGTGATATAGAGCGGAAACAGGCCCTTTGGCCCAACTTGCCCACACTGGTCAACAAAATGTCCCAGCTACACTAGCCTCACCTGTCCACACTTGGTCCATATACCTCCAAACCTGTCCTATCCATGTACCTGTCTAAGACGTAGACTCATCTAAGGCTTAGATGATCTAATTTACTGGAAGTTGAGTGTGTTGCTAACTTCTCCAAAGTTTGATATGCTTTCAGGTGCAAGTACAGCAATATTGCAAGGATCTCTTGTCATATTTTTAATTAATTTAAAGAACGTAGTTGATTTTTAATGACGATTGCTCTGTCCCACTGCTAATTTGAGGGAAATTCGACAATCTTCATGCTGCTCAATCCTTTTTCTGCAAGTCTTTGGCACGACTTGGTATGGAGTTAAAGGTCAGAGTAAATTGGACAGGAGTCAAAGGATGTAGATTTGGACCGGAACCACTGAACAGACTGCAGATTAAGACCAGGAAACTGCTTAATGTCAGGCTCGTATATTTACGAGGAGAATTGGAGGATGGAAAGCAAAATACAATTTTGCATTGAAACTACTTTCTATACGGTAGAGCAAGGTAAATAAGTACTGACTGAATATTTATTCCAAGAACGAACAAATTATGTCAATTTCAAAAGGTTAGCATTCTTTGCTTACTGATGACAAATGCACATCTCATTTTTAAACTATATTTTCAATCTAAATAATTTCAATCTAATTAGTTCCAACAGAGTTGATAAATTGAGTTGCTAAGTTGCATATGTACTTTTTTTCCAATAAAAATGTAATAAGTATATCCTACTATTAGTCAAGCAAAAAGATCACTGATTGACCAGGAACCCTGCTGATTCAGCAGAACTGAAACTCCAGCTGAGGGGCTTGGTAGGGGTTTTATTAATAAAATGCAGCTGATTTCTTTCTCAGTCAGCTATTTGGGGTGAACTCCGCAAAGTAATTTTTTGAAGTCAGGATGTCAAATTTAGACAGCTGAAAAAAAGCACACATAGTTTATCTTTATGTTAAACACTCCCAAATGAAGCTGCCCAGATTCTTTCCTCAGCGGGTGACTAAATTTGAAGGCGGCCGACGTGGAAGAATGGATGCCAAGTATCACAGTCCCACTGGATGAAATGCCTGGGGTATCCCATGGCTCCAGATAAAGCACACAACATTCATTTAATTTTCCAACAGCAGATTGAGCCTCCATTTTTTCGATGTGGACCATTTGCCTTTTCTTTAAATAAACATAGCTTTTGTGGTTTTCGCTTCATTATCATTTCAATAAATGTTGCTTTACAACCATCATTGGCTAAAGTTAATGATTCATCTTTCCCCACTTCCCATGACTGTTGGCCATGCTCTCAGCTGCCCGAGTCCCAAGTTGTCGAAGTACATTTCTACCTCTCTAGCTCTGCCTTCCTCCTGAAAGTATTCTTTAAAACGTCTATCTCCATCCAAATTGTGTTTGACCATGTAGCCGTGAACTGCTTTGGGATGTTGGACCATGTTGAAGGATCAATATTGGTGCAAGTTGTTTGGGGGCAGTAGGGACTTGCTGCATTGTGTGCACAACAGGAGTTTGGGTCTATATTGAAGCAACATGAAAACAAATGAAAATGGGACTCTAGGGATCTGATCAAGGTTCGATCAGGATCCTTTGAGTCCTATTTTCATTTGCTTGCAAAGAAAGAGTTTGACTATCAAGGCATAGATAGAGTGGATGTGGAGAGGATGTTTCCACTGGTGGAAGTGTCCAGGACCAGAGGTCATAGCCTCAGAATTAAAGGGCCCTCTTTTAGAAAGGAGGTGAGGAGGAACTTCTTTAGTGAGGAGGAACTTCTTTAGTTAATTTATGGAACTCATTGCCACAGAAGGCTATGGAGGCCAAGTCAGTGGATATTTTTAAGGTCGAGGTAGATACATTTTTGATTAGGATATCAAGGGTTATGGGGAGAAGGCAGGAACATGGATTAGGAGGCAGAGATCAGCCATGATTGAATGACAGAGTACACTTGATGGGCCAAATGACCTAATTCTACTCCTATAACTTGTGAACTTATAATCATATTTTTCGTAAATGTTGCTGATTGGTACTGTATAAAGATTTGTAAAACAAAACAACTGAAGATGGAAGTTCTTTTGGCAGGATGCATTCATACGCTGATTTAGATTAGTTCTTGATAAAATACCAGAATGCAGTCATAACAAAATGTTGCAATTTCTTCTCTCCTCCCAACAGAAACCTTTTGTAAATTTTCATCTGACTTCTTCCCGGCTTACCAGAGGAACCGCATTTGCTGCCTTGCTAAGTCTTTGCTGTCTATTCTTGGTTGCCTTGCAACACCCTCAACGGAAACTGCCTTCCCCAAAGTAAGGAGGGTTCACATAATGTTCCTCTTTTATGTTGCAGGGATAGGGATAACCGTTTCCAGTCACTTACCTCGATGGAGATGCGACTATTCTCCATGTCATATTTTCCCTGGTTAACTCATCCCTTCCCACCCCCTCCCCAGGTATGCAAGAGATGCAACACCTGTCCCTATACCTCCCCCCTCGACTCTGTCCAGGGATCCCGACAGTCCTTTCAGGTTAGGCAGAGGTTCATTTGCACTCCTCCAACCTCATCTACTGTATCTGTTGTATAAGGTGTGGACTCTTGGACGATCGAGCGAGACCAAACTTTGACTGGACGATCGTGTTGCTGAACACCTTCGCTCAGTCCACCTGGACCTACCTGATCTCCTGGTTGCCAAACACTTTAATTCCCCTTCCCATTCCTACACAGACCTTTCTGTCCAAGGCCTTCTCCATTGTCAGAGTGAGGCTAAACAAAAATTGGAGGAACAGCATCTCATATTTTGCTGGGGCAGCTTGCAACCCAGTGGTTTCATTTTTGATCTCTCTAACATCAAGTAACCCTGGCATTCCCTCTCGCTCCATCCCTCCCCCACCCAAGTCACACCAGCTTCTCGTTTTCACCCAACAAACAATGGCCTGTTTCTTTTACCATCGTTGCTTTTTTGCATCTTTCATTTATTTGTTCTATATCTCTCTGTGGTGGCAGATTATTATATTGTTCAAGAGATTGCTCTGTTATCTCTCTAGCCACTCTGGGGAAACCATGGTATTAGGAGAATGTCGTTTCGATACGCATGTAAGCTCTGCAGGTCCTTCAAGCTCAAAGCTTCTTGAAAGATTAATCTTCATAACACACTTTTGATTAATAATTTCTTTATTGATGAAGAAAACAGTAAGATATTCATCCATCCTTCTTTTTGGCTAATACATTTTAAACTTCGTCTAACTTCAGCTTATCGCTTAGAAACATTAGAAAACGTCTCATGGTCAAAAGCTAAACTCTCAGCCATTGTCCTCCGAACTAAACTAACTAGATACCAGCTTCTGCACGAGAAGCCCAGCAGCAAACATGCCACTGACTACGTACTAAATCCCACCCACATATTTACGGACTGACTAAAATTTAAAAGCAAATGCCATAATTAATGACACACAAAATAATGCCAAATGGCCACTACATACCAGCTCCTAATTGCTCTGAGTATATAATAAGGCAATTACTAATAAACATCAAAAAAGTAGCCACGAGGGCTTAACATATATCAAAAGCAAAAAATAGCACGCATTATATATCCGCATTCAGAATTCCTCAGCGAAATTGCAACAGAAAAAATCAAGTATCTGGGTATTCAAATTACCAGAAGACACAAATCATTATTTAGTGCCAATTTTATACCACTATTAAATAAACTGAATGATAAGATTAAATTTTGGAAAACGCTTCCGCTCTCATTGATAGGTAGAATTAACGCTATAAAAATGACTTTCTTACCACAATTAATATATTTGTTTCAAGCGATCCCAATATATATTCCAAAATATTTTTTCAAAAAACTAGATTCCACTATCACTAATTTTATATGGGACTACAGAACTCATAGAATTCAACGAAAGCATTTGTGCAAATCTAAAGAAGTTGGGGGTTTATCATTACCTAACTATATGTATTACTACTGGGCAGTGCATATTAAGAACATAATGTACTGGCTGGATAGTTCCACTCAGCAGTTGGAGTGAATAAGAATGGAGAAAGAGGAGTGCTATCCGCACGATATAGGGACGATCCTGCTCTCACCGATAAAATTGAATAGTATAATATATAAGAAGAACCCAATTATTCACAATATAATAAGAATTTGGAAACAAATAAAAGTTTCCTTGAAATTAAATAATTTATCAGTACTAACCCCACTATTGAACAACCCCGCATTCAAACTTCTCTCATCGACAACACATATCAACAATGGGATAGACTGGGGATTAGGAAAGTAGGGGATATGTATGAATTGGGCAAACTGTTATCATTTCAACAATTAAAATTTAAATTTAAATCGAAGGATAATCAATATTTTAAATATATACAGGTATGTGACTTTATGAAGAAATATACACATAGATTTCAAACTATATTTTTAGACCCTTTAGAAGAAGCAATGAATATTAAGGCTGATTCACAAAAATTAATATCATACTTTTATAATAATATATTAAATAGAGAATCACCCTCAACAGAAGCACTAAGGGAAGATTGGGAACATGAGCTAATGATAAAGATCTCGAAGGACAGATGGGAAAAGTATTTGATGAATACATATAACTGTTCTATTAATGCAAGCCATAATTTAATTCAATTCAAATTATTATATAGACTATATTATTCAAAAACGAGGTTGAATACATTTTATCCAAACATCTCTCCCAGATGCGATAAATGTTTGTTTCAAAACGCTAATATAACACATTCATTTGTGGGATGTACAAAGTTGAATAAATTTTGGAGTGATATATTTGATATATTTACAAAGCTTTTCAAGTCAAGAATAGAACCCAAAAAGGAATGGATTATATTTGGAATAATAGGAGAAGATACCAATTTAAATAAAGACCAAACTGTTGTTTTTAATTATGGGTTAATAATTGGAAAGAAATTGATACTTAAATTTTGGAAAAATACAACCATTCCAACTGTTAAAATGTGGATTAGGAATATGATGGACATAGCACGCCTTGAAGAAATGAGACTCCGACTAATAGATAAATATGACCAATTCTTAAGGAGTTGGTCTCCTTTCATCGACTTTTTGGAATCATGTGATGCAGCGGTACCGTAAAGATTGCTGATTTCCGTTCATGACGTGGATAGATCAACATCTCCGAATACAGATTTGAAAAATTCTCTTTTAAGGGGCCTTCTCTTCTATCTCTACTTTCCACTTTTTATTTATTTTTTTATTTTTTATATACACACTTCACGTTTTTCTACTCTCTACCATCTATTTTTCCACTTTTTCTTCTTTCTATTGTTTTCTTTTTCTTGTCTTGCTTACTTCCTTTTCATAACATAAAACTAGAGGTTGTACATAGAATGGATTACGGTATGATATAGTTGGCACCTAAAATTAGGTTCCACTGTACTGTTTTGTACTGTATTAACTTCTAATCAAATGAACAAAAAAAAAAAAAATAATAATAATTCCTCAGCGACACTTCCATCTTCACCTTCTAGAAGCAAGCATAACTTGATTATTGGTCTTTTTATAACATTGTTTTTAGTTTAAAGTCATACAGTGCGCATCAAACCCTTAACATCAGGTATGCTACCCAATATATAGTCAAAACATATGTCCAAAGTTTTGATAGCATGAAAATTCTTCCTCCATGTCCGATCGTCATGGATGTGTTGGAACAGTAATGTTGAAGTGTGAAAATCCTTCGAGAGAATAACAGTATTTTTAGCAATAACGTTCACCGTTAGGATTGGTTTAATTTCTGGATCATTAGCAGAGATTTTAAATCCCCGCTCAAGCTTTGGCCATTCACTGTCCGGCTTACAGAGAGACTCTAGTTCATTGATCCATCTCTTATCGCTTAAGAAGCGGTTCACTGTCAGTTCTCTAGAAGCTACATCCGCAGGTTTTTCTTTTGTGTTAACATATTTAAATTGTGAAACATTAGTAACTCCCAATACAAAAGAGACTCTGTTTGCTACAAATGTCATGTTTTCATTGCTGAAGTATTTAAGCACCGTAGTACTATCGGTCCAGAAGATAGATTCTTCCAGTTGAAGCTGTAGTTTCTTATACAGCATTATGTCAACTTTAATAACTAAGACTGCTGCAGTAAGTTCCATTCTGGGAATTGCCATTTGTTTCAATGGTGCCACTCTGGCCATTCCCATTAAGAATGCAACATGTACTTCTTTGTTATCATTTACCAGTCTTAGATATGAAACAGTATCGTAGCCACTTTCACTGGCATCTGAGAAATGATGCAGCTGTGCACTTCTGATTTTACCAAAGTTTGTAGGCTTTATGCACCGGTCCACCTTGAATTTTGAGATCTTGTAGAGATCTGCTAACCATTCTGTCCATCAGTGAGAGAAAGTTTGTGTTATACTCTCATCCCATCCAAGTTTTTCCTTACAAAGATCCTGCAAAATCAACTTGGCTGGCAGTGTAAATGGTGCAAGTATTCCCAAAAGCTCGTAAACTGAACCAATCACGGATAGGATACCCCTTCTAGTACATGGTTATTCTTGAATCGAGATTCTGAACTTGAACATAACCGGTTTCAATGCACCAGTGCAGTCCCAATGCTCTTTCCATTGGCAAATTGTCTTTGTCTAAATCCACCTCTCTGGTTTCTTTGGCTCTGTCATCTGATGGAATGCTTTCCAATACAACACGTTTTTTGCTGATCCACTTGGAAAGTGTGAATCCTCCCTTCTTGCAGAGAGAAGTCAGATGTTTTACCATTTGAATTGCTTCCTGCTCAGTAGACATGGATTTTAAACAATCATCCATGTAGAAATTATTTTTCAAAGTGATTATCACCTCCTCTGGAAAATAAATGTTATTGTCCTCTACGGTCTTCTTTAAAGCAAAGTTCGCACAACTTGCTGATGACACTGCCCCAAAAAGATGTACATTCATCTGGTATTCTTCAGTTTCCTTATTTGAATTTGAATTTGAATTCCCTTTATTGTCATTCAGGCCGTCTGAATGAAATTTTGTGCCTGCAGTCATACATATAATAAAAATAGCAAAACACACAATGAACACAAAGTTTAACATCCACCACAGTGAGTTCACCAGGCACCTCCTCACTGTGACGGAAGGCAAAAATCTTAAAGTCTTTGTCTCTTCCCTCCTTGTTCTCCCTCTGCGTTGAGGCGATCCAGACCTCCGATGTTGTGGCCCCGCCGGGTGATGGTAAGTAAGTCAGTCCCGCAGCTGCATCCAGCTCTGCGAACGGGCCGGTTCAAACTCCGCGGCCTGGGGTGGTCGAAGCTGCCGAAGCTGCCGCCCACCCGTCCAGCGGACAAAGCTGTTGTTGCGGGAGCTCTGGAAAAACAGGTCACCAACCTGTGACCTGTGAGCTCCCGATGATGTCGTCCACTGGCCCGCGGCCGAGCCTTCGAAGTCGGGCCGCCGCCGTCGGAACGCCGGTACGTCGCCACAGCTCCAAGTTGGGCTGCCGCTGGAACGCCGGAATGCCGCCACAGCCCCGAGGCCGCCAGCTCCGCCATTAGGCCTCAGCACGTATGGAGACGGAGACGGGGGACACGACAAGAAAAAGTTGCACCCCCCCCGAAGGAAAAGACTAAAACCATGTTTCTCCCGCCCCACCTCCCACACTTACACAACCTAATAAACTAACTAAACTAAAACAGACAAAAGAAAACAACAAAAAGAAAAAAACAGGCGGACTGCAAATGAGCCGCAGCTGCCAGGCAGCGCAAACAGTATTTGGTACTTTCATTGAAGTCATGATTGTATTGCTTCATCACCAGCTTTTGTAATTTACCAGTAGATACAGTGCATTCAGAAAGTATTCGGACCCCTTCACTTTTTCTACATTTTGTTACGTCACAGCCTTATTCTAAAATGGATTAAATTAATTTTTGTTTATCATCCATGTACACACAATACTCACTAATGAAAAAGCAAAAACAGGTGTTCTAGAAATTTTTGTAAAGTAGTTAAAAATAAATAACTGAAACATTACATTTACATAAGTATTCAGACCCTTCACTCAGTACTTTGTTGAGGCACCTTTGGCAGCGATTACAGCCTCAAGTCTTCTTGGGTATGACGCTACAAGCTTGGCACACCATTATTTGTGTAATTTCTCCCATTCACCTCATGGTCCATCACATTGGCTCCTCACAATCTGTAAAGGTTCCAATGCCTTGAAAGCATTCGTTCCGATAAGTAGGTCAATATCAGAATTTATTTTAGATATTTTGACATCCTTCAGGTAAGGCCATTGTCTCAAGTCTTCATGTCTGTGTATAGTTTGACGATCAACAGGCATGGTTTCAAGTGTAAACACTTCAGATATTGGTATAAAATTATCTTCATCCAGACTGGATATCTCCATACTTGCAACGTAATGACTCATGCTCTCTTTATCTTCATTCATGGTACACAATCAAATCTTAGTCTCTTCTCCTGTGATCAGCCTTCTTGTTTGGTTTTCTGTACAAAAGGTAGTCGAACTTCCTTGATCCAAAAAAGCATATGTTTGCAACAATGTATTCGTCTTGCTATGCCTTACCTGTACTGGTAAGATAGAGAAGACACAAGCTTCAACCCCGGCCCCAATATGAGCAGTTCCTTGAGGCGAGGTAACAGCATCACTAGTACCTGGCTTCTCCTTCTATTCTGTTTGCTCCGGCTCCTTCTCCTCGATTTGCTCTGGTAGCTTTTCTTCTATTTGTTCTGATGACTTCTTTAGTGTGAAGTGCTTCAGGATGATATTGCCTGCACTTATCACAAATTATAGGACTCCTACAGTCTCTCACCATGTGTCCTTTTATCAAACATCCAAAGCAGATTCCCTTCTCTTTCAAGAAATCCACCTTTTCTTTATATTCTTTCTTCTTGAATCTTCGACACCACCTTATGGTGTGACCAACTTCATCACATAACAAACAAAATCCTATTTGCTCGATAGTAGATACATATCCTTTCATTCCACCTGTCATTTCCACAGGTGTTATAATGGTAACAAAACTGCTTCCCTTGGGTCCTGATCTTTCTTCAGTTTTGGTAAAGGCAGAACCTTTGTTAGTTGCAGTTGGTTTATAATCTTCAATAGTATAATAGTGTGGCTCTAACATGTACCGTACTTGCTTTTCCAGGAATTCCACCAGGTCTGGTAGCATGGCTACTTTCTTCTTCTCATCCAATATTCCGCCTACTTCATCTCTCCACTTTCCTCTCAGTCTTCTGAGCAGCTTACTAATGATGACTAATATTACTTGCAAGATTCATTTCCTCCATGCGGCCGAGATTTCTCATCGAGCTGCAACAACCTCTAAGAAATATTGCATAATTCAATGCCTCCCCATCATCTTCTGGCTTGATATCTTTCCAAGCATGGGCCTTCTCCATGTATGTGTTAGCAATCCTTTGTTCAGTACTAAAACGTTCTTTAAGTAACCATCTTGCCACTTTATAGCCTTGGCTGTCTGGCTCATTTTGACAACTTTCTACAAGTACCTTAACACTACCGCTTGTGTACTTCACCAGAAATCGTAAGCGCTCTTTTTCATCCGTAATTTTCGTTTCTAATACTTCTTCTAATGCCCTTATGAAAGCTTCATACTGCAAAGGATCTCCATCGTATGTAGGAATTTCTACTGATGGTAGAGTGAGAGAGGGATTTTGTTGAGCTATGAATTCAGCTTGCCTATTCGCCAATGCCAATAATCCATCCGGATAACCTTGGCTTGGAGTCAACGGACGATAGGCAGGCCTCTGTGGCTGATACTGGCTTGCCCGAGCCTGTATATCAGACCTCGGAAAGGCGGACTCAGCTGTTGGTTTGTCCCGATCATCTCCAGTGGCCCGATAAGTTGTTTGTTTTGGTCTAGCACCCATTTGCTGAGATTAAGTTTTACCGACACCTTATTGCCACAATGGATGTTCAAATCCGTGAAATCCCATGGACCTTGATTGTGGAACTGATCCAACTGCTGACTCACTTGGAGCAGTTTTTCCTCTCAAACCAGAGTTCATCGCATTCGATGCTATAGAGCTGCATCTTGAACCCTCACTTTCCAATATCACCTTCTTTGATTTGACCACCGCCATCTTTGTGTCTAGTTCCAGCTGTTCTTCTTGTCGCCTCATCCACTCCTTTTGTCTCCTCCTCTCTTCTTCTTCTCGCGTCAGCTCTTCGTCTTCTTGCTCAATCTCATGTTTCTTCTTCAAGGCATCCGCTTCTATTGAAAGAACGGCTAGACCAGCTTCAACTCCCAATCGAGCAGAAACCCTTGATACTGAACTGGTTATAGAACCAGATTTATGCCCTGTAGACACATTCAAGATACTATCTCGTGGTGTAATCTCATCTTCCATTCCAGCACCCTGTTGCATCGCATCTCCTTGTTTGACACATGCTCTCTGGTCAACTTCAGCTCACCATGTGCTGGCATCTTCCATGAAATCATTGAATAATTTCACCCTTGCTTCCCACCATTGGGTGTGTCTTTCACGTTCTTCCCGAAGTGGCTGTGAACGCAGCAGTAGATTTTGTTTCTTTCCAACCATATTGCAGAGGTTAAATACTGTAGTTGGCTCAGATTAGATTCTACTATCTGAGTCAATTAGTTTCTGTTTCTCAAATGATTTGGTAACCTGTTCCCATAACTTGTTTCTCTCCCTCTGGGTTTCTTTCAGGTAGGCAGCTTGGGTATTATCTGCATCTTCTCGATACTTTTGTCTGGCTCTGCCACCTTGTGGTTCCTCTGACTCACCTGGTCCTTCTTGCTCCATGGATTAAACAGGTCTTGGCAGATTACCAAATCTTTAAATTGGACAAACAACTTTGACCATTATGACTTGTTCTGCTTCCCCAATCTCATTGCTTGACCACAATATGAATACAGCACACCCTGGAGGAATTGTTTAATGTGATAGCAATCGGCACAAATGATCCAACTAGTCCTCTATTTCTACTTATTTTATTTGCCCCAGGTTAAGTTTGAAGTTTATTCGGAAAGCAACAGAACTTGAGGGCAGCATGTTGTAGACCATAATATCTGCCTCATAACCTGTTTCCTTCTATATAACCAAAACAAATAAATCCCATTAAACAAAATAATTGAATATTAGGAATATTTTAATATGATTCTGAATTTTTTTTGTGGTAAGATTTTCTCAATTCAAAGATTTAATAATTATTACAGCAGATAACCAGTGTCCAGTTTATCTGAAATGTTGTTACTTTTCAGTTGTGGTTACTGTTTCAATTTGATTTGAATGTGTTATTTCACTTCTGATATCAAAATACCAGGCTCAAACCTGTTTAAACGTGTTTGTGTGTGTGTGTTTGAGCGAGTGTGCGCGTGTGTGTGTGTGTGCGCGTGATTGCTTGTGTGCATGTCCACATGTGTGCATGCACGTGCATGCGTGTGTGTGCTTGTACGTGTGAGTGCATGTGTATATGTGTGCATGTGTATGTTTATGTGTGTACATGTGCATGTGTGTGTGTGCACATGTGTGTTTTTGCGCGCGTGTGTGTGTGCATGCGTATGTGCGTGTGTACATGTGTGTGATTGCACTGTGTACATGTGTGCTTTGTGCGTGTGCTTGTGTGTGCATGTGTGTGTGTGTGTGGGTGTTCACGCATGTGCGTGTGTACATGTGTGTACGTGTTTGCATGCGAGTTTTGTGTCTGAAAGTGGCTACTTGACTTCTGTAATACCCTTTCATAGTTAAAATTTAAACCAGTTAAAACCAGAGACAGGAAACAGACAAACTGAGAGGAAAGCAAACAGACGTACATTTCCATGTCCGAGAAATCAGCAATGCAATCATTTGGGGATGTTTTAGCACTTCTATATCTTTGTTGATGAAGAGATTGGCAAACCTTAAGTCCAGTCATGTGACACCACTTCTTCCTGTATTGTGAAAGTAGTGGAGCCAAAGACAGTGACTGTGTAAACAAAGCTGTCTATGTGTTGAACTGCAATTGTAATTCAAATACTGATGATTCAGATTGATTCTGCAAAATGATTTTTTTTTCTCTCATTTGGAATTGAGTCATCAAATCCGTTTGACAAAATGTCACATGTTCACAGAGTTCATTGTTGCCCAGACACAAAAAGCTGGAGTAACTCAGCAGGACGGCAGCATCTCTGGAGTGAGGGAATGGGTGACGTTTTGGGACGAGTCCCTTCTTCAGACTGGTTAGGGATAAGGGAAACGAGAGATATAGACAATGATGTAAAGAGATAAAACAATGAATGAAAGTTATGCAAAAAAGTAATTATGATAAAGGAAACAGGCCATTGTTAGCTTTGTTGGGCGAAAATGAGAAGCTGGTGCGACTTGGGTGGGGGAAGGATAGAGAGAGAGGGAATGCCGGGGTTACCTGAAGTGAGATAAATCAATATTGATACCACTGGACTGTAAGATGCCCAAGTGAAAAAATAGTTGCTGTTCCTCCAATTTGCATTTAGCCTCACTCTGATAATGGAGGAGACCGAGGCCAGAAAGGTCTATGTCGGAATGGGAAGGAGAATAAGTAAATATCTGTTAGGTAAAAACAACATTCTCCTTTATTGATAGACAGACTCGCCCCCAGACGTCACCCATTCTTCTCTCCAGAGATGCTGCCCGTCCCGCTGAGTTACTCAAGCATTTTGTTTCTATCTTCGGTTTAAAGCAGCATCTGCAGTTCCTTCCAACACAGTCTTCTCTATTGTTTGTTTTGACACAAACATTTTATCACCAATTTCTTGGATTAAGAGGAGGAATTTGCTACACTTCAGTGGTATGGCCCTGCAAATAATTAGCTGTACCTTGGCTGCCCCTCAATATCCCCTGTCAATTCGTGACTTCCAACTATGAATTAAAGAGGGACTTGTCATCCAACAAAAGTGTTTGGGCAGGATGGAAATATAGTGTGATCTACTAAAGTTGAGCTATCAAATAAAAATAGAACCATAACATTTTCTCAGAAACAGGAAACCCTGATGATTTAAGGGCCTGTCCCACTTGGCCGTCATTTATATGACAGGCCGGTAGTGACTGACGCGCAACAGTCGCGTGCGTCTTCATGCATCAGCACAACCGTCTGGAGCGCGTGACGTCATTTGAATACCCAGTGGAAATTTGCCTAGTCTATAATACTGTATTTTCTTTCGAATTATGGTCTAATTCAGAAAATTGGTTGCTTTGGGTTATGTTTTCATCCCCCCCCCACGGAATATACATGTTTGCTCTGTGCTCAGTACAAATGGTATGGGTTCCAATCGCTGTTTTGTGGATTGGCTGAGGAAATGGCTAAACACCTATTAATTAAATGACTTTTGCATGTACCCTTGGGGGTGTGGGATGGGGGTTCGAAATGACGAGAATTTGACACGTTGTGAGTGAAGCTGGAACAAAAAATAAATAAACAGGTAGAATAATCAGAGCCGACTCAGCGTATAAGCAAAATACCGAATATTGTTCTTTGACTCCCTGACCTTGCATTAACATTGAACCTTGCGCCGTGAACTAAATTATCGCTTCAGCTGCCCGTTGAACAAAATGTTTTAAACTCTATAAAAGAGTTTAAAGCAGCATCTGCAGTTGCCTAAGTGGGACAGGCCCTTTATTGTTTGTGGGAAAGTTGCAACTCTGCTTGGCATTAATGCATGCCAGGATCTAGGACTGGTAACTTTCGTGCCAGCTGTCCATCAAATATCTCCTGCCGATGGCTCCACCCAGCAGATACTTTCCCAGTCCAAGGAACTTTTCGACGAAGAGCTTGTGAAGCTACCTATCAAGTACAATATCGTCACTGATACATATGTCTCACCTTGGGTACGAGCACCACACCGCATTCCACATGCAATGTGTGACAGAGTACACAATGAGCTCCAGTGGATGGAATCCCTGGGTGTCATTGCCACAGTTACCGACCCACCCGACTGGGTTTCCACCATGGTGGTCGCTACAAAGGAAAACAAAGAAGAAATCCAAATTTATATCAACCCTAGAGATCTGAACTCTGCACTACCCGATGCACATGACGGAGGAAGTTGCTGCTCAGCTAGGCAGTGCCTCTGTGTTTTCTGTTCTGGATGCCAAAAGCTCGTTCTGGCATTTCTTACTTCTGACACCATGTTGAGAAAGTCACACATACTCACGGATCTGGTACAATAGTATCTATTGAGTAACACATACAACACTCAGCAGCATATCAAATCTACCGTGCTGCATCACCAACTTACAGCACATGTCGGGTTGCAATAACATAAATGGTGTAGTTGTAGGCGGAGCTTATATTAATAAAGCATTGGTAAGTAATGTAATCAATCTACAGAGCAGAAGGGCTGGTTTATCTCTAGTACATGACTCTATCTGGACCAAATGCAGACAAATGAGGCGAGCTCAGGAATGGTTGGCATGGATAAGGTAGGCTTCCAGTCAGAGGGTAGTTAGTTAATCTGTGGAACTCATTGCCGCAGAGTTCTGTGCAGGCCTAGTCAGTGAATATTTTTTAAGGCAGAGATAGACAACATTGATTAGAACGGGTATCAAGGGTTATAGGGAGTAGGCAGGAAAATGGGATTAGGAGGCAGAGAATAGCCATGATTGAATGGCGCAGTAGACACAAGGGGCCGAATGACCTAATTCTACTCCTACAATTTGTGAAGTCGTGAAGGGCTCGTTTCCGTGTAGGGTACATGACGGGGGCGCTGCTCCAGGGACTGGGGGTTCGATTCCCGGGGCCGCTGCTCCAGGGACTAGGGGCCGCTGGTTCGATTCCCGGGGCCGCTGCTCCAGGGACAGTCAAGACAAGAGTCAAGAGAGTTTATTGTCACGTGTCCCAGATAGGACAATTAAATTCTTAATCTCTGGAACTCTCTGCCACAGAGGGTAGTTGAGGCCAGTTCATTGGCTATATTTAAGAGGGAGTTAGAAGTGGCCCTTGTGGCTAAGGGGATCAGGGGGTATGGAGAGAAGGCAGGTACGGGATACTGAGTTGGATGATCAGCCATGATCATATTGAATGGCGGTGCAGGCTCGAAGGGCCGAATGGCCTACTCCTGCACCTAATTTCTATGTTTCTATGTTTCTATGACACTGTCTGTTAAACTGTTGAAGTAGTGGCTGCCTGAAGGAAGAGCCCCCCTTCCCCATTCTGTTTCCTGTACCCAATGACATGAAACATTTATCCTTCTGACTGGCCTATTTCTACTTGTACCAATTTGCCCATGGCTCAGATACAAATCCCAAGTGATTCTCTACAAGGCGCTTCAACCCTTGCTCCACAAATTCTTCAGCACAACTTAATTCCAGATTCTGCTTGCCCTGAAGATTCTGTCTATGTACAGACAGCTATGTTGCTGACTGGCTGATATCCGTTTGTTATTTCGGGTACATTGATTTCTTAAATTGCTGGCTGCCTGTGCCATTATTTCAAATTGTTTGACTTACCAGCTTCATACATTCTAAGTGAGTGCGATTTCAAACCTCCAACCTCAGCCGTCACATCATTCCCACCAGCTCAGCAGTTTCTCTACATGACTGCTTTGCAAAATATGCACATTGAAGGAATTTAGCAGAAATATTCTTGCTGTTCTTTAATAGTGAGCATACTCCCAATCCGAGTCAAATCTGAACAGCTGAAAACTAATATCTCATCAATGCAAACTTAAACTTGGCTGGGCTGTGAGTTTCCTATTGCTGCTGAAGAAAAAAGAACACATTCAGCTGAATAGCATGAAATTCAAACCCAGGAAGTCTCAAATATTGGTTTGATTCTCCAGAGCAGCTTAAAAGAGTATTTAGATTTTTCATCCAAATTCTAATTCTGACCAAAAGGCTGTTATTCCTTTGAAAGTACAACAGATTTGAAAAGGTTTCTGAAGCAAACAGATAGGTTCAGTCTGAAGAAGAGTCTCGACCCGAAACGTCACCCATTCCTTCTATCCAGAGATGCTGCCTGTCCCGCTGAGTTACTCCAGCATTTTATGTCTACCTTCAGATAAAACCACCATCTGCAGTTCTTTCCTACACATTTCATCTGAAGCAAACAGCGTGACTTAGAAGCTTCGGAATCTCGAAACTAATCACTATTGTTGATCCCATTGTCTCGACAGAGTCTCAATTAATATGTTTTCACTCAACGGATGATGGGTGTATGGAACAAGCTGCCTGAGGAGGTAGTTGAGACTGGGACTATCTCAACATTTAAGAAACAGTTAGGCATGTACATGAATAGGATGGGTTTGGAGGGATATGGACCAAACGCAGGCAGGTGGGCCTCTTGTAGCTGGGACATGTTGGCCAGTGTGGGCCAGTTAGACCGAAGGCTCTGTTTCCACACTGTGGACTCTATGACTTTATGTCAAACAAAAGACTCCAAATGAATGTTCAGTACAACTTATTATTTATTGGCATTTGATTATATAAGCATGCATGCAAACAATTGGCTTCTAATACACTATTGTCTAATTTACTTCAAACACTAAATCACAAGACTCATGGCATGGACTCAAATACTGTCATGTGAATTAATTGGCCTAATTCAGTCTCTGCTGGTAAGGTGAGGGTGGAGTGTGGGGGTGATGGCTAGTCTTCCCTGATCTTGCCTCGGCAAGGCCAGCAGCATAATCAAGGATGAGTCGCACCCTGGTCACTCCTTCTTCTCCCATCTCCCATTGGGCAAAAGGTACAGAAGTGTGAAAACGCACACCTCCAGATTCAGGGACAGTTTTCCCCCAGCTGTTATCAGGCAACTGAAACATCCGACCACAACCAGAGTTGTTTCCTCAGGTCACGCATCAAAAGCATTAAGTTCAGTTTCAGCATCTCTCACATGATATTGAATACCGGATCTTTTCCACTCTGCTTCTTTGTTTTCATAGTCCCAGCATTTTTCTCACTCTCTCTAGCTATCAGCGACCTTCTAGACTTCATTGTCATCTTCCCCTTAGCTAACAATGGGCATGGGAAATTGCAAGCTTCACGCGGTCCACGCTCTTTCGACGAATGCAATCAACCTGGCGTGCACAATTAAATAAGATCAAATAGAACAAGTTGTCCTACAACTTTAGGCTGTGCACGCCGTACGCAAGAAGAAGAAGCTAACAATGAACCATTCTACATTTCCTAGGTAGACAAAAATGCTGGAGAAACTCAGCGGGTGAGGCAGCATCTATGAAACAAAGGAATAGGCGACGTTTCTGGTCAAGACCATTCTTCAGAATGATCTGTGGGGGGCATGGGGGGAGGGGGGCGGGAAAAAGAAAGGAAGAGGTGGACAGTAGGCTGTGGGGGAGCTGGGAATGGGAGGGGAAGGAGGGAGAAAGCAAGGACTACCTGAAAATGGAGGTCAATGTTCATACCGCTGGGGTGTAAATTACGCAAGCGAAATATGAGGTGCTGTGGGACTCACTCTTGCTATGGAGGAGGCCCAGGACAGAAAGGTCAGATTCAGAATGGGAGGGGGATTTGAAGTACTGAGCCACCGGGAGATCAGGTTGGTTAATGCGAACTGTGCGGAGGTGTTGGGCGAAGCGATCGCCAAACCTGCGCTTGATCTCACCGATGTAGAGCAGTCGACATCTGGAACAGCGAATGCAATAGATGAGGGTGGAGGAGGTGCAGGCGAACCTCTGCCTCACATGGGAAAGACTGCTTGGGTCCTAGGATGGAGTCGAGGGGGGAGGTAAAGCGACAAGTGTAGTATGTAGTAAGTGCACACCGGAAGTGGCGGCGCTGTGAAATGGCTGCGGCTCGCCTGCAGTCTGTCTGTTTTTACTTTTTTTATGTTGTTTTTTTTGTCTAGTTCAGTTAAACGTTTCGTTATTAGGTGGTGTTATGTGTGTGGGGCGGGGGTGGGGCTGAAACAGGGCTTTCTGTCTCTCCCTTCAGGGGAATGCGACTTTTTTGTCGTATCCTCCTTCTCTTCCCCCGCCTGAGCTGAGGCCTAATGGCGGAGCTGGCGGCCTCCAACCTACGACCGACCTCGAGGCTCCGGAGGTAGAGCCAGCCAGGACTTACCAACGCGAGGCTGGCCGTCTTCGAGCTGCGGCAACGTTCGGGCAGCAGCACAACTCGACGCTCCGGTGAGGGCGGACGGCGCGGGGCTGAGACACTCCTGTGTGGGCGGCCCGGCTACCGGCTGGAATGCGCTCCCGTGTGGGCTGCACGGTGCGGTGCTGAGAAGCTCTCGTGTGGGCGGCCTGGGTCCCGGCTGGAATGCGCTCCCGTGTGGGCGGCCTGGGTCCCGGCTGGAATGCACTCCCGTGTGGGCGGCCTGGGTCCCGGCTGGAATGCGCTCCCGTGTGGGCTGCACGGTGCGGGGCTGAGAAGCTCTCGTGTGGGCGGCCCCCAGTGCGGGGCGGAGACGGTGCTCCGGTGGCTGAGGCGGCGTTATGGCGGCGGCGACCTGAATCCGGGGCTCGGCCGCGGGCCAGTGGACGACATCGTCGGGAGCTCGCAGGTCACAGGCTGGTGCCTGTTTTCCGGAGCTCCCGTGGCAACAGCTGCGTCCGCTGGACTGGAGGGCGGCAGCTTCGACCACCCCCGGGCCGCGGAGCTTGAACCGCGGGACTGACTTACCATCGCCCGGTGGGGTATCGCCTCAGTGCAGAGGGAGAAGAGGAGGGAAAGAGACAGTAACTCTAAGACTTTTGCCTCCATCACAGTGAGGAGGTGCTTGGTGAACTCACTGTGTTGAATGTTAATTTGTGTTTATTGTGTGCTGTTATTATTACATGTATGGCTGCAGGCAACAACATTTTGTTCAGACCGAAAGGTCTGAATGACAAATAAAGGATTCAATTCAATTCAATTCAATTTCCTGCGGTTGCAAAGGAAAGTACCAGGGTAGGGGATGGTTTGGATGGGAAGGGACAAATTGACCAGGGAGGGAACAGTCTCTGCGGAAAGCCGAAAAGGGTGGAGGTGGGAAGATGTGGCCAGTGGTGGGATCCCGTTGGAGGTGGATGTGGGAGGATTATCTATTGTATGTGATGGCTGATAGGGTGGAAGGTGAGGACAAGGGGACTCTGTCCTTGTTATGAGTGGGGGGATGGGGAGTGAGAGCAGAGCTACGGGATATAGAGGAGACCCTGGTGAGAGCCTCATCTATAGTCGGTGGGGAACCTCCGTTCCCTAAAGAATGAGGACATCTCTGATGCCCTGGTTTGGAACACCTCATACTGGGTACAGATGCAGCGTAGACTGAGGATTTGGGAGTAGGGGATGGAGTCCTTACAGGAAGCAGGCTAAGAAGACATGTAGTCCAGATAGCCATGGGAGTCAGTGGGTTTGTAGTAGATCCTTACAGGAAGCAGGGTACATTTTGTCTGCTTTGATCTATCGTTTCCATACCTCAATGTTCCATATCTCTAGTCTCCCCCTCCCCTGACTATCAGTCTGAAGAAGGGTCCCTACCCGAAATGCCACCTATTCCTTCTCTCCAGAGATGCTGCCTGTCCCGCTGAGTTACTCCAGCATTTTGTGTCTATCATAGAGCCGTTCAGGATACTTGACATCTTGCCTCCAGTGAAACTATTTAAAGTGCATACATAAGGTAGTAAACATGTTTCTCCTCAGTGATTTTCAATGGATGAGGACATTTTTCAATATGACTAGGGTGCCTAAGTACTCTTCAGTTTAGTGGCCTTCTGTTATTCAACAATAATAAAATGCATTTATATAACACATTTAATCCAGACTATCATTCCAAGATATTGTGCAGAAATATAATCACACAAACATTAACTACAAGCCAAAGAAACAGATATTTAAATATCTTTTGGAATAAAAAGGCAGCCACGGTGGCGCAGCGGTAGAGTTACAGCGCTTGCAGCGCTGGAGAGCCGGGTTCGATCGCGAATATGGGTGTTACCCGTACGGAGTTTGCACGTTCTCCCCGTGATCGTGTGGGTTTTTAACCGAGATCTTCGGTTTCCCCCCACACTTCAAAGATGTTCCGGTTTGTTAGGCTAATTAGCTTGGTGTACGTGTAAAAATGTCCTTAATGTGTGTAGGATAGTGTTAATGTGCGGGGATAGCTGGTCGGTGAGGACTCGGTGGGCCGAGGGGGCCTGTTTCCGCGCTGTATCTCTAAACTAAACGGAACTAATAAATACATTGACTAATAGTTGGACATAGAGGCAGCTTTTGATGATGGTCTTAAAAGAAGAGAGAACATAGTATTTATTAATTAATGGAATAATGAACGAGTGTGAGTGCATGCGTGACTTGTATGTCCCTCCAAAAGTGCAGTTCAAGTAAGAAAGACAAAGTAGCGACAAGTGATTCTGACACAACATTATACAGACACAGACTAAGCAGTTTAGTTGAGGATGATAATGGAGGCTAGAAAATAAGTGAAATTTGAGGAGAGAAGCCAAGATTTTGGTTAGTTTATTATCGTCACATGTGTCGAGGTACAGTGAAAAGCTTTTTGTTGAGAGCATTCCAGTCAGTGAAAAGACAATACACAATTACAATCAAGCCGTCCACAGTGTACATGTGCAGCACCTTTAGCACAAGATAAAGCCCATTAAAGTCTGATTAAAGAAGTCGATCAGAATCTCCTTCGACTTGCTGACATTGACGGAGAGGTTGGCGTCTTGGCACCAGGTTACAAGGTTCTCAATCTCCTTCTCGCCGTTACTTGATATCTGGTCCACTATGGTGTTAAGTGGAGATAGAACTCATTGAAGACAAGGGATCATTATGTGTAAATGCAATAGCGAAAATGAGTGAGGATCTCTCCTAGAGAGAGGATTAAAAGAACAGTAGAGAAGGATGAATTTAATGAAGAAATGAGAGAAGTGGAACAAGGTGAGCATTTGAAGGAGAAGGCATGAGAAGAGTTGTGGTGGCATGGTGGTGCAGTGGTAGAGTTGCTGCCTTATAGCGAATGCAGCGCAAGGAGACCCAGGTTCGATCCCAACTGCGGGTGCTGTCTGCATGGAGTTTGTACATTCTCCCCGTGACCCGCATAGTTTTCTCCGAGGTCTTCGGTTTCCTTCCACACTCTAATGACGTACAGGTTTGCTGGTTAATTGGCTGGGTATAAGTGTAAATTTGATAGTGTAAATAAGATAGTGTTAATATGCAGGGATCGCTGGTCGGTGGGTTGAAGGCCCTGTTTCCGCGCTGTATCTCTAAACTAAACTAAACTAAACTAAAATAAAGAAACCAAAGTATGATATGTTGCTATATTATCACTTGTCTAATGAAGTCATGAAAAGTATTGTCAAGTGGGGAGGCTTCAGTCCGAAACCAGATTTAAGAGGGTCAAGGGTCACGAGGGTTCAAGTGTCATGTGCACCATAACAGAACAATGAAATTCTTAGTTGCAGAAGCACAACATGTTTGCAAATGCAGTAACATAATAAACCAAGTAAAAAATTAAAAGAATATTTAATGCAAAAACAAGCAAAAGATCAAAATCCCGAGCGCAATCAAGAAAATTTGTAATTCAAAGTTTAGTTGGTGTTAGCTTATCCCTAATACATTAAGATACTTCATTAAATTATCTACAATAAGACCATGAATGTCAAAGTGTCAAATTTGCCAGTACATAAGGGAATTATGGAGGGAGTGGAGAGAGGTAGCAGTTGTTAATTCACTGGTAAAATCCAAGGCGTGCAGGTGAGAAAGAGGTTAATGAACTTAGCTCCCCAGTCAAGGCCAATAGCTAAGGGAAAGAATGGTAGTTGGATTTGCTCGCAGACGGGTATTTTGATGTAGTTATTGTGGAAAGTAGAACTTGAAGGTTCAGAGACACTCATTGTGTCATCTAGTCTGGGCTTTTAATAGTATTTTTAAATGTGTAAATGTGGGGGGCGGGGGGGGGGGGGGGGGGGGGGAGGGGGAAAAATCTGTTTTAAATCTCTTCCCTGTCCGGGAGACCCGACTTTTTCCCTGTCGGGTCTCGGCTGTCGTTGGGGCCTAGCACCGTGGAGCGGCCTCCAGCCTGAACGACCCGGGGGCTCGGGAGTCCGCGGAGCTGCGGAGCTGCGGATCTGCGGACTCACCATCGTCGGGGGTGGCCGGCCTCGGAGCGTGGGGAGCGGCGGTGACTCGCTGCTGCGACTCGACTCCTGGGGCTCGGAGGCTCCAGCAACGCAGCCGCAGGTCCGGTGGACTGGGACATCGGGAGCTCGCGGGTCTGGGAGGAGAGAGAGAGACCGCTTCCCGGAGCTCCCGCAACGCGACTTCTCCAGCCGGTGTCACGGGGTTGGAACAACCCGGACCGGGACAGTACATCACCCGGCACGGCTTCATGGCCGTGGGACTCACCATCGCCCGTGGGGGTTCCAACCTTGGACTTTCAGACCGGGAGCGGGGCCGTAAATCGCCCCGCGCGGCCTAAAATGGCCGTGGGACTCATCATCGCCCGCCTGGGGCTTGGACATCGGGAGAGACACGGAGAACAGGGGAGAGAAAAGACTTGCCTTCCATCACAGTGGCTTCACTGTGATGGATGTTTGTGTGAATTTAATTATGTGTATGTCTGTAAGACAGTGTCTTTGTTTGTATGGCTGTGGAAACAACATTTCGTTTGAGTCTCACTGGGGCTCAAATGATAATAAATTTGTATTGTATTGTGGTAGCCAGAAAGTGGGTAGTTTTTAGGCACAGACATCAGAAAGAGGAGACAGTGGGAGTGAGGAACTGAAGAGTTATAAGCAGAGAGGTAAAATAAGGTGGAAATAATGAACTTGGACCCAAGTAGCAATCAAGAATGTGCACACATGGATGTGGAAGGAATTCAAATCACATGGGCATGGCAACGCGTTCTGGTTGTAAGCAAAAGATAGGGAAGAAATCATTTGAGAGAATCCAAAGTTAGTCATTTTGGAAATAACCCTCAGCCTACAATTTTTGGCAGGTTGGGAATGCTGTGCCTGTCTGCCGAATTAATGTCAATTATAGGTAGGCAGGATTTGGCCCTTAATTAAACTCTCTCCTGGCAAATATGAACACTCTCACAATAACACACAGGCACAGGCGAACCCATCTGCTCACACATTCACTAACACATACTCAATCACTTGGCATTCAAATAAGCTTGTTTAGATTGGCAGAAATGATGACAGTAATTGGCAGAAATTATGACAGTATTGCAACATATTGACCAATTAAGCTGGAGTCTTGTGCAGAATAGTTTGGCATTGTAGCATTTGTTATAATGCATAATGTTGGATGCCTAAACTGTGGAGGCTCCTTTATATAATGAAGTGCCAAGTTTATTAATTCTTGGTGCCGGGTGATTGACCTTTAAAACATTTTTCAGTTTATAATGATTCTTAATAATGAAACCTAAAATACCTGTCAGATTATTTTGAGTTAAATAAGATCAATAGGAAAATGAGAATCAAATGATGGATACAACTGAAGATGCTACAGTAGGCACCTGAAATGAGTGCTTGGAAATGATATTTCTTCCATAGGAGTTTAACAGCAATAATGCAAACTTCTTTAATTGGCCTATAATGGATATACTTGAAAATATCCGTCCTGGTTAACCAATTCTGAGATAATGAGTGGGTTAAGATATGAAGGTCGTTTGTCAGCACTGGGCCTGCACTCGCTGGGGTTTAGAAGAATGACGGGGGGACCTGATTGAAATGTACCGAATAGTGAAAGGCTTGGATAGAGTGGATGTGGAGAGGATGTTTCCACTAGTGGGAGAGCCTGGGACTAGAGGTCATAGCCTCAGAATTAAAGGGCGTTCCTTTAGGAAGGAGATAAGGAGGATTTTTTTTTTGTCAGATGCTGGTGAATCTGTGGAATTCATTGCCACAGAAGGCTGTGGAAATCAAGTCAATGGATGTTTAAAGCAGAGACAGATAGATTCTCGATTAGTACGGGGCCTGTCCTACTTTGCTGTCACTCGCGCACCATTTACGTGACCTGCTAGTGTGTGGGTAGCGCGTGGGTAGAGCATGGGTAGCACGTGGGTAGCGCGGGGACGGGTGCATGGAGTGGCGTGGAGGAGTGTGGACTTCGTCCTGAACAAAATCTCTGTGCGCCACTGGCCTTTCGGGTGTCAGGGATTATGGGGAGAACGCAGGATAATGGGGCTAGGATAGATCAGCCTTGATTGAATGACGGAGTAGACTTGATGGGCTGAATGGCCTAATTCTTCTCCTATCATTTATGACCTTATGACCTTATGACTGGCTAATGTTATATGAAGGGCCTCAACCCAAAACATCACCCATTCCTTCTCTCCAGAGATGCTGTTTGTCTCTTTGCGTTACTCCAGCTTTTTGTGCCTTTCTTCGGTTTAAACCAGTTTCTGCAGTTTATTTCTTACACATTATATCCTTGGTTACCCTTCACAGATATTCTTTTTCTTGTGGTAATCTTGAATAATTTTAAGATCCTGTGGGCCAACTAATCTCTTCTCTAATGTCTTCCAGTCCCTGGATGAATGGACTGCAATATTATCATGCATTTTTTCTGGTATAAATATCACATTCTCTAAACCTCAATAGAACAAATATTGGCCAATAAATGCTGTGTTGAATAAATGCACAGCTTCGACCATGTAAAATCTTGGCACAGAGGAACCAGTTTAATGATAATCTAGTTCCAGGCTCCCAATTTGTGTTTTCTGAGAAAGATATTACTAAACTATCGAACATGCCTGGAAACCATCAACTCGCATTTCTGGAAATGTCCTCATTAAGGATCTTGCCTGCTCCGACAGTGGGGAAGCAGTTTTACCTTTGTTATCAATTTGCTTATCGATTAATACTATACGAATATATATTATAGCAATTCAATCGTCTAGCAATGAGTGATTATTGATTTACACTGCTTGTTACATGAGTATGATAACATTAAGAATTTGAGAAGTTATGTTGTGTGAGAGAGGCTAGAGAGAGAGAGAGAGAGAGAGAGAGAGAGAGAGAGAGAGAGAGAGAGAGAGAGAGAGAGAGAGAGAGAGAGAGAGAGAGAGAGAGAGAGAGAGAGAGAGAGAGAGAGAGAGAGAGAGAGAGAGAGAGAGAGAGAATTTAATGGAAGTGTGGAGGAAGGAACTGGTTTAAACAGAAGATAGACACAAAAGGCTGGAGTAACAGCAGGTCAGACAGCATCTCTAGATAAAGGAATAGGTGATGTTTCAGGTTGAGATCCTTCTTCAGTATTGTCTTCAGCTCATAAAATAAGTTTTAATTTTAGTCTGGTTTTGACAATGGTTGATTGGTTCAATGCCCCTTTATTGTCATGTGTACTGAGGTATAGTGAAATTCGATGTACCATACGGCCATACAAAAAACAGCAACAAGACACATAACTACATAAAGATTAAACATAGACTTAAACAGCCACCACAGCGGTGCGTGTGAATCCCCATGGCACACGGCATAAGCGAAGACTCACAGCCGTCAGTTCACAGCCAGGAACTTGCACCCCTCTGATTCATTTTGTTGTACGTGAGCAAGGCTTTGTGTAGTCAGCTACCAGTGCTGGTTCTCATAATTATGTTTCCTTCTTTAAGTAAAATAAAGGAAGCACGTCAAACTGTAACGGATGAATCACCTTCTGTTCTTCCTTTTTGATGAAATTGGAAAGCGAGTAAAGAACAATGTCTTTCATTACTTTTAACTCTTACCTCACCAATAATTTGTTTGCCTATTTATTTATTTATTTATTTATTATTTATTTATTTATTAAGTTCTAGGTAGAATGGTTTAAAGCTACTGCAAATACATATATAGGTTATAGTAAGAGTCCAGATGATTTGCTTAATTCTGAATTTCCCCATTCTGGTGGTACTCCAGTATATGACTCATTGAATTGTGTTTTATGCATCCTTTGCCTGAACGAACAAATATTTGAAGGAGTCTCTCGCCAGATATTCCTTTGCAACAAATGGTTTATGTCCTAACCTGCTCAGTATTCAACACTGGCTGGTCATACAATCTAGTCCACACTGATCTGACAGAAAGGAAGCATAACTGTCATATATTTTATTTTCCTTGCAATATTCACAGGTTGGAATTTTCCTGTGTTGAGACCAGGCATGGATCCTTGTGATTCTGTCAGCAGTATTTTCCTAGTGAGGATGAACTTCTGTAATGTACAAGCAGGGTTTAAAGCAGACTCGCTCACTTTGAATGAATGAATACTTTATTGTCACACGTGACAAGTCACAGTGAAATTCTTTGATTGCAACCCAAGGTACGGAAAAATTCGCCACATAAGAGAACCCTTGCTTTCCCTCTCTCTCCATCACTTCCCATCCTAGTTCTCATCCACAGAAATTTGGTTACAAGGGAATGAATGAATTTGTTAAGTGTTTCAGGAAAGAAGATAAATCTGATGGGCGGTTATTCTGGAGAAGTTTAGCTTTAGTTTTAAGTTTTAGAGATACAGCGTGGAAACAGGCCCTTTGGCGGTCTGCACCGACCAGTGTTCGCCGCATATTAACACTGTCCTACACACACTAGGGACAATCTAAACATTTACCAAGCCAATTTACCTACAAACCTGTATGTCTTTGGAGTGTGGGAGGAAACCGAAGATCTCGGAGAAAACCCACGCAGGTCACGAGGAGAACGTACAAACTCCATACAGACAACACCCGTAATCGGGATCGAACCCGGGTCTCCGGCGCTGCATTCGCTTTAAGGCAGCAACTCTACCGCTGCGCCACCGTGTCCGCCCTTTTCATTGTTTTCATAGCAATTAATGAAAGAAAACCATTGACCTGATATGTTAACTGGTTCTCTCTCCATCTGTGTTCTCTGGCTTGTTGGGCATTTCTAATATCTGTGGTTTTATTTAGCTAAAACAAGAGACAGTAGATACTGTATACATTGCATTTCACTGCACACCCAAACATTGTCTAGCATTAATGTTAACACTTCAGATTCATAGTCAAGGCAAAACAAAACTAGTTCTTTGTCCTAAGCACTGGCTATGAACAGGAACAATGAAATTCTTACTTGTTGCAGCTTTACAGGCACTTTAGATTCACGGACATCAATTAATATAGAATAAACTATCAGCCAGCTATTCTCAGTAACCTAGAGCACAATAATGCAAAAATCAAATTACAATAGATTTACAATCAAATCAAATTACAATAGAGCAATTTGTTTTGTGTAAAATCTGTAGTGATTCAGCCTTCAGGTAGAGAGAGTTATGGCTAGGATATGTGGATGGCTAAGGTGTGAAACGCCGGATCAAAGCAGATGATGATCGAGTAAATGTAGAATGGTTCATGGTTAGTTGAGGAGAAAAGTGACAATGAGGCATGGCATCAGTAAAAGTAATCAGGAGGACATTGAAACTGGTTGGAGAATTAGAGTGTGGGAGCGATGGAGAAAGAGGGAAAGCAAGGGTTACTTGAAGTTAGAGAGATCAATAGTCACACCGCTGGGTTGTAAGCTGCCCAAGCTAAATATGAGCTGCTGTTCTTCCAATTTGCGCCGGGCCTCACTCCACCAGCATCCCGCCAGTGAAGGCAGGTGCATGGTTCCTTCACTTTCACCTCCTGACGTCAACAATCAATCCCTTGTTTTGGCTAATGCTGAGATCAAGATTGTTGTTCTGGCAGCACTCAATCAGATTACCGATCTCCCTCCTTTACTCTAACACATTGTCATCCACTGTTAGAAACATGGAAACATAGAAAATAGGTGCAGGAGTAGGCCATTCGCCCCTCCGAGCCAGCACCGCCATTCAATATGATCATGGCTGATCATCCAGAATCAGTACCCCGCTCCTGCTTTCTCCCCATATCCCTTGATTCCATTAGCCCGAACGCTAAATCTAACTCTCTTAAATACATCCAGTGAATTGGCCTCCACTGCCTTCTGTGGCAGAGAATTCCACGGATTCACAACTCTCTGGGTGAAAATGTTTTGCCTCATCTCAGTCCTCAATGGCCTATTCATCCAATAAAGATGGTTCCATTGGGTAGTTTGAAGTTGTGTGTCTGGGTTCAGTCAGGTTACATGGCCATGGGTGTAGAGCAGAGGACTGAACCAACAGACCAGCGGTGCTCCTGTGCTGCTCATGGTCAGTGAAGAGGAGGCGTGGTTGCCTATCCGTTCTGATGGTGGTCTGTCGATGAGGAAGATGAGGATCAAATTGAATAGGGAGGAGAGGAACGTGGGGTCTGAAAAGGTGTGTGAGAAATACCATCTATTTTATGTTTCTTTGCTATTCCTCTGTCAGAGTCGGTACTCAATGTGTAAGTTGTTGGCAAGTATTTTCTGATTAATTTTGCAGGATCGCCAACTTGTATGGAATGTATGACTGGATGATGGCCGATTGAATCAAGAAAACTGTCCATGCTCTTTGTTCAACTCAGGAACCTCACCCTTGGGCGGCACGGTAGAGTTGCCTATCCGTACTGATGGTGGTCTTACAGCGCTTGCAGCGCCGGAGACTCGGGATCGATCCCGACTATGGGTGCTGTCTGTACGGAGTTTGTACTTTGCCCTTTGATTGCATGGATTTTTTACAAGACCTTCGGTTTCCTCCCACACTCCAAAGACGTACAGGCTTGTAGATTAATTGGCCATGTATAAATTGTTCCTTGAGGCACATGCGCAACAGAAAGATGTACAGATTTGTAGGCTAATTACTGGATAAATGTAAATTGTTCCTAGTGTGTGTAGGATAGTGTTAACGTGCGGGGATCGCTGGCGTTGTGGACTCGGTGGGCTGAAGAGTCTGTTTCCACACTGTATCTCTAAATTAAACTAAACTAAACTTAAGCAATAAATGAAACATGCCGCAAGGTGCAAAATCTGCTGAGTGACAGAGATTCGATGGAGATCGGAGAACTGAGCAAGCAAGGGTTTCTCAAAGGAAATGCTCAATAAGCAGGGATCTGTTTCTATCATTCAGAAAAATGCTGAAACATCAATTAGTTGGTTAGACACCTTTGCTAATGGGAAGATAGACACAACGTGCTGGGGTAAATCAACAGTCAGACAGCATCTCTGGAGAAAAAACGACGGGTAACATTTCGGATCGGGACCCTTCTTCAGACGGAGAGTAGAGGGTGGGGAGGGGAGAAAGGTGAAGGGCTGGTGGTGAGAAAAGACCAGGACTAATCAGGGCCAGCCACCAGATCTTCACTTCTGCCCCCCCCACCCTCTACTTTTAGTATGAAGAAGGGCCCCGATCCAAAACGTCCACCATCCTTTTTCACCAGAAATGCTGCCTGACCTGTTGAGTTACTCCAGCACTTTGTGCCTATCTTTGATATCAACCAGCATCTGCAGTTCTTTGTTTCTACATTTTGCTAACAGGAATATGGGGCAGTCTGGGAGAGATTCATACTACCTACTAGCGAGTGTTAGATCCAAGCAACGACTGTGTTAATCAAATTGTTTAAGAAGGAACTGCAGATGCTGGAAAATCTAAGGTAGACGAAAATGCTGAAGAAACTCAGTGGGTGAGACAGCATCAATGAAGCAAAGGAAATAGGTAACGTTTCGGGCCGAAACCCTTCTTCAGACTCATGTGAGGGTGGGGAGAGGGGGGAAGAAGAAAGGAAGAGGTGGAGCCAGTGGGCTGACGGAGAGCTGAGAAGGGGAGGAGAAAATAGGGACTACCTGAAATTAGAGAAGTCAATGTTCATACCGCTGGGGTGCAAACTGCCCAAGCGGAATATGAGGTGCTGCTCCTCCAATTTACAGTGGGCCTCACTCTGGCCATGGTGGAGGCCCAGGACAGAAAGGTCGGATTCGAAATGGGAGGGGGAGTTGAAATGCTGAGCCACCGGAAGATCAGGTTGATTGTTGTGAACCGAGCGGAGGTGTTGGGCGAAGCGATCGCCAAACCTACACTTGGCCTCACCGGTGTTGGGCGACGAGATCGCCAGTTGTGGAGCTCCAACCGGCGCGGCCTTGTCGGCTTCGGAAGCCGCGGCCTCCAGTACGGAGGCGGCCGTTCCAGGGTTCCCATGCCGCTGTGAGGACTCTCCCGACGCCGGAGCACCACCACCCGGCGAGAACGGCCAGGAACATCGGGCCTCCGTAGAGGTAACTGTGGAGGCCTCAATAGGCCCGACTATGGGTGAACTAGGGTTGGGGAGTGGACTTTGTGCCTTCCCTCATGGTGGGAGCCATTGTGGGGGGATGTTCTTTGTGTTTAAGACTCTCATTGGTGTTATGTCTGTATTCTTTCTTTGTGTGCTGCAAAATGGCAAAAAGCATTTCACTTCATTACACCTCGGAGTATGTGAATGTGACCAATAAAATACCTTTGATACCTTTGATACCTTTGATACCTTTGATGTAGAGCAGCTGACACCTGGAGCAGCGAATGCAATAGATGAGGTTTGAAAGGATACAGGTGAACCTCTGCCGCACATGGAATGACTGCTTTGGTCCTTGGGTGGAGTCAAGGGGGTAGGTAAAGCGACAAGTGTAGCATTTCCTGCGGTTGCAAGGGAAAGTGCCTGGAGAGGGGGTGGTATGGGTGGGAAGGGACGAATTGACCAGGGATTGTTCAAATTGTTCCTGTTGTCTTAGTAAAATATATTATGAAACTTTATACAAAATAATGATAAGATGGGTAATCGCTCAAGGTAAATGACGTAATTCCATTGCATGTCGAGACTCCAGTGTCAGGAGGGCAAACTACGTATTGAACTTATTTTATAATTAATAAAAATGTAATCGAAATTGCAGCTTACCATTGATTATGAAATTTCCATCAATGATAGTTTCATTAAATAATAGCATTTCATCTTTAACTATTTACAGGAAAAAAACATACCAGTGAGCTTAGCTGTATCCCACTGTCTTCATGCATCACAACCACTATTCCAGCCACAACATATATCTCTTTCCTTGGCTTAGTATTATTAATCCCCAGTTTGATCTACCCTCCCTAGGGGCAGAGATGGCCTTCATAGTCGTTATAACTAATTGCAGGACAAAGCATGATGGCATTGTCCTGTTGCTCCTCTCTTCCAGTCTGAACATTCAGATTCAGATTCAGATTCAGATTCAGATTCAGATTCAGATTCAGATTCAGATTCAGATTCAGATTCAAGCTATATTGTCATTGTGCCGTGTACAGTACAGAGACAACAAAATGCAGTTAGCATCTCCCTAGAAGAGCGACATAGAATATGAGCAATAAATAAATATATTTACGCGCATACAGTCATAGTAGTGTAATTTTTTTTTTTTCTGAGTGGGAGGAGGGTCCGGGGGGAGGGTGGTGATTGGCAGTCACCGAGGTACGTTGTTGAGTAATGTAACAGCCGCAGGGAAGAAGGTGTTCCTGGACCTGCTGGTCCGGCAACGGAGAGACCTGTAGCGCCTCCCGGATGGTAGGAGGGTAAACAGTCTGTGGTTGGGGTGAGGGCATTCCTTGACGATGCTGAGCGCTCTTCGCAGACATCACTTGCTTTGGACAGACTCAATGGAGGGGAGTGAGGAACCGGTGATGCGTTGGGCAGTTTTCACCACCCTCTGCAGTGCTTTCCGGTCGGAGACAGAGCAGTTGCCATACCATACAGTGATACAATTGGTAAGGAGTCTCTCGATGGTGCAGCGGTAGAAGTTCACCAGAATCTGAGGAGACAGATCAACCTGGTGAGCCTTCTGGACCAGACTTGACCAGAAGGGTACAAACCTGAAGTATCACCTATCCATGTTCTCCAGAGACGCTGCCTGAGCCACTGAGTTACTGCAGCATTTTGGTGTTTTTTTTGTAAACTCGTCTGCATTCCTTGTATCCATCCTCCATCCATGTGAACATGCCACTTTGTTAATAATTATTTATCATGGCTCCTTCTGGGCTTATAACAAGCGAAACATTTAATTGGAAAACTGTGGTATGTTCAGAATAATTTCAGACTGATTATATGATAGACAGTTCAAAGACTAGAAGATTAATGTCCTAAAACTTCTTCAAAGTGCGAAAATTAATTGATGTGAAATGCTCTATCTCTTTGAGTCAGCAAATCATATGGCTTTTGATCACAACGTAAACCCTTGATTTATGTGAATTGAACCATCACATATGACAATATTTTATTGTCATATGTGACAAGTCACAGTGAAATTCTTTGCTTGCATTCCCAAGGTATGCAAATAGTCGCCACATAAAGGGTGCTGACAAAGTTCCAAAGTATCCCCGTACCAGGTCCACCCTTGTTCTTCTCCCCTCACCCCCTCCCACGCCGGGTTCTCTTTGTTCTTCCCCCCACTCATAATGGTCCCCCCTGCAACGGGTCCTTCATTGTTCTTCCCTACCTCTCACGGTGGCCCCCCCCGCGCTGGGTCCTCCTTAGTTCTCGGCAGCGCAACCTCCAGCTTCAGCTCCAGCTGCGGGCTTATTCGTCCCAGGTTCCGTCCGATGCAAGCCCCAGCCATGGAGCTCCGCCGCCTCTCGTGCACCTCCATACCTCCGTTCCGTGCTTTCTGATGGAGCCGAGTGAGCTCTGGGCAGGTTCGGCCGTCCACCATGCTTTCGAGACCGGGATGACATTGAGACGCCACCTTCCCAGTTCGCAGTCGCCTCTCTCTCTGCCCTCTCTTTCTGCGCTCTCTTTCTGCGCTCTCTCACTCACACACTCTCTCTATCTCTCTTTAATTAAATTTATAAAACTGACATTTCTTTATTTTTTCCTATGGCCTGCAAAAATGTGCCAAAATTTTAATGTGGTCCTCATGCAGAAAGCATTGGAGGCCCCTGCTCTAAACTGAACTAAACAAAACTAATAGCTGGGCTCATTCTCATCACCCTTCCTGTTTCTTAATCTCCTTGTCATCATTCTATCTATCTATCTATCTACCTATCTATCTATCTATCTATCTATCTATCTATCTATCTATCTATCTATCTATCTATCTATCTATCTATCTATCTATCTATCCTATTTATCCTATTTATCTATCCTTCTATCTATCTATCCTGTCGATCCTATCTATCCATATTTCTATTCTTCTATCTATTCTTCTATCTATCTATTCTTCTGTCTAACTAATATCTATCTAATATCTAACTAATATCTAACTAATATCTGTCTGATATCTATCACATATCTAATTGTCATTTATTGTTCTTTTGTACAGCTCCTAACTTCTACCACGGGGCATGGGCGTTGTACAACCTTATACACCGCCTAGGGAGCCCCGTGACCTGCACCTTCCGTCACCGTGACACTGACCCTTCCTCCAGGGCTGATGATTCGTACTACACATGGCTCACCACCAGATGCCGCCACATGACCCCCCCAGAACCAGAGGCACCAAAGCGGACAGGAAACTCAACGAGGCGGCTGGACCTCGTAAATATGTCCCCGAGCACAGGGGAACCGTCCAGTTTGGGAGAATCTGGGGGAACCCGGGATGGAGGACGCCACTGACAGCGAAGTTGAGCCACCTGGCTCACTCAGGTCCAATATCAGTCTTGTCACCATCTATCTAATACCTATGACGTTTTGGGTCGAGATGTCACCCATTCCTTCCCACCAGAGATGTTGCCTGTCCCGCTGAGTTAATCCAGCTTTTTGTATCTATCTTCGGTTTAAACCAGCTTCAGCAGTTCCTTCCGCCTAATTTTACAGCCTCATTTCTTTAGATGTTTATAAACACCATTAGTCTTTTTGAACATCATTTGTTGCTGAGTAGCTTGGTTATGAACTTTGCACAAACAAGGTGGAATGATCACTATGTCATTCCTTCAACTTCATGTGATTTAAAATTAAAATTAATAACAATTACTCAAATTAAACAATCCAATTTCTATGAAATATCCCCATGTATTACTGGGAGAATGGTGCAGGATTACACTTGCCAAGTTTTGGACCAAGAGCCTGCACTCCTAAATAGACTAAAATTCTTATAACACTGTTTTGAATAGAATATAAGTTATTTTCTGTAACTTGGTGAATGTTCAAACCTCAGTCAATATTTCTTGCACAGTATCTGATTGTTATCATATTGCTGCATGTGGGACCTTGATATGGCCATAATGGTTAGTTGGCTGTGAACCATTTAGGATATCCTGAAAGGAATATGAGAAATGTTATCTAAATACAGTTTTTTTCCACATTTTCTTATGAGTATTACCAGAATTCAATCTCAGAACTTTGTTGTTAAACATCAAGCAATCTATCTTTAACCATTTGGGCTATTGCTCACCAGCCTATTGCAAAAAATAACAGCAGTGTTTGAAAATACAAGTGCCTGGCCCGCTGAGATACTCCAGCATTTTGTGTGTATCTTTGGTTTAAACCAGCATCTGCAGTTTTTTCCTACACAATATATTTTGAAGAATGGTTTGCACAGATTAGAAGTACAAGTTTTATTTTGTTGCATATCTTCCACCTGATGGGTTGAGAAATTAAGGACTGGCAAATCTTCGGTAGATCTATAATTATTAAATATTGCATTGGAAAAATATACATTCAATTATTTACATTGAATGGGCATGGCAGTACTTTCCTGAAATTTCATTTCAAATCATTTGAACGGAGGTTAGGAAGCAGTGTGTGTTGGATAAATACATTTATGTTTTTACTATTAACTATGCACATATGATTTTCTATTAGGAAAATATATTTAACAACCATTTGACATAAGGTGGAATAGGTTTAATCTGCCCAGTGGGTTACTGAGGGATTAGCCTAGCCATTGTTTGATATCTCACCCGTTATTCTTAATTAGTAGGATTAATTCTTCAACAATGCCATCAATGTTGGCGTCATCCCCACATTTACCTAACATGCCACTTACATTCATATCCAAATTATATGTAGACCCACCATCAATCCAAGATGGTGGCGCTGGCTTAACAGCTGCGGCCCACCTGCAGTCCGTCTGTTTTTTTCTTTCTTTTTGTTCCTTGCAATGTTTAAGTTAATTTTGTGTTATTAAGTTGTGTATGTGTGTGGGTGGGGTGGGAGAAACATGTTTTGGTCTCTTCCTTCGGGTGATGCGACTTTTTTTTCTGTCGTATTCCCCATCCCAGTCCCCGTCTCCGTCTGTGCTGAGGCCTAATGGCGGAGCTGGCGGCCTCGGTGCTGTGGCAGCGGCAGCGAAGACCCGGCTTGGCCCTAGAGCTGTGGCGGCAGCAGCAGCAGCAGCAGCAGCAGCAGCGGAGACGCGACTCGGCCTCGGAGCTTTAGCGGCGGCAGCAGCGGCAGCGGAGACCCAACTCAGCCCCGGAGCTGTGGCGGCAGCAGTTTGAACCGTCACCGCGGCGCAGAGGGAGAACAAAGAGGGAAGAGACAGAGACTTTAAGATTTTGCCTTCCACCACAGTGAGGAGGTGTTTGGTGAACTCACTGTGGCGGATGTTAAATTTGTGTGGATTGTGTGCTTTTGTCATTTTTTAATTATATGTATGACTGCAGGGAAACAAAATTTTGTTCAGACCGAAAGGTCTTAATGGCAATAAACAAATCTAATCTAATCTAATCTAATCTAATCCCTGCGGCACACCACTGACCACAGCTCTCCAATCTGAAAAACACCCCTCATAACATCTGTCTCCTTCCTCAAAACCCTGGATCCTATGTTATCTAATCTTCTGAACTAGCCTACCATACGAGACCTTGTCAAAATTCTTGCTGAAGCCTTGGTGTAATCCAAGTAGATAACAATCAAAAAATTACTGGCCTACACTCAAAATGCCAAAGCTTACCAGATAGTTGTAGCCATTGAAACTGTCTGTGTTGAAAACATATAGCAACTTGATGTACTTTTGTAAGTTTGAAGATCCTACTAAAAGGGTTTCTATGAGAATAGGAAAAGGACACAAATTACTAGAGTAACTCAGCAGGTCAGGCAGTATATCTGGAGAACTGCCTAACCTGCTGCGTTATTCCAGTAACCTGTGGATAGATGATGTTTTGGGCCCAGAACATCACCCATCCATGTTCTCCAGAGATGCTGCCGGATTTGATGATAACCCAGCATTTCATGTCCTTTTTGGAAACCAACTTTTGCAGTTCCTTGTGTCTCCAAGATAATCTGTTTTTCTTAATGAATAAAGAATTTTATATCAACCAATTTCAGCCTCAGTTCACAACGTCACACCAGTCAGTTATTCACACATTTGATGATGATCAATTGGAATGAGAATTGGTTGTGTAGATCTGTGAATTTGATTGTTAGGTAACATTGGATTTTGCTAAGAGTATTGTGGCTGAAGGTACAGGTTAACTTTCGCCCTGATCATTTGCTGTCAGAGGAGAAAGGAACGAGAATGGGCTCGCGACGTGGTTCTTTCCACAAAGAGATTTCCAGGAGCATCAATTTGATGTAAGAGTAATGGTTTTGGGGGTCTTTGTGGAGATGTCACATGGATCCCAGCTTTAACTAGACTAGGACTACCAACTTTCCCACTCCCAAATAAGGGTCAAAAGGTCAAAATACGGGACAAATTCCTGACAGCAATTCGTTGACCGACTCGGCCATGGCTGGGTGAATCATGAGATGGCCCGGGTGCTGAACTGCTCACAAAGCCCAGCCGGTGGGCTAGCTGAGGAGTTTTGGCCCACGCGACGTTGCTCGCAAAGTCCAGCACCCCATCCAACTCATGAACCGATAATCTAGATGGTGTCGGCGGTAAGCGAAGGTCCAAAGGTTGGACAGCTGGCCGGGCTGCCGATCAACGGGGCCATGGGCAAGGTGTTGCTGCTGATCTCCATGGGCTGCACTATGTTGGGATGGGTGAGGTGGGGACAGACGTGATGCTCCGACCCAACAGTCCCCTCGACCCGAGTAGTAGCAGTCAAATATGGGACAAGGGCGGTCCCGTTTGGGACAAACCAACTTAGCCCAATATACGGGATGTCCTGCCAATATACGGGACAGTTGGCAACCCTAAACTAGATCCACAAAACAAGGCCATTAACAGCATTGCCAATGGCAGTGAAGGCTACTATGAGTTGTAATGCTCCCAATTCCTCTAAAGACAATGTTAGAAATGTTGTTGTCATGTCCCAATACATAGCCTCTCACCTGGAGGTAAAGAAATGAGCAAGAAAGCTTTTAAAGTTATGTAAAGGTAAAGCAGGCAGCCAGAACCTTTTTCCCTTAGTGGAAATGTCAAAGACTAGAGGGCATAGCTTTAAGGTGAGAAGGGCAAAATTTAAAGGAGATGTGCATGGCAAGTCTTTTTACACTGAGGGTGATGGGTGCCTGGAATGATAGGGCAGGAGTTGGAATGGAGCCAGCTACTGACATTGATGAGGCTTTTAGATAGGCACGTAGGGAATGGAGGGATATGGATCACGTGCAGACAGAGGAGGTTAGTTTATAGTGGTATCATGTTCAGCATGGACATGAAGTGGCTTGTTATTAAAGAGGGAACTGCAGGTGCTGGAAAATCGAAGGTACACAAAATAGCTGGAGAAACTCAGTGGGTGCAGCAGCATCATGGAGCGAAGGAAATAGGCAACGTTTCGGGCCGAACCCCTTCTTCAGACTGATGGGGGGGGGGGGGGGCGGGGAGAAGAAATGAAAACGGAGGAGGAGCCTGAAGGCTGGGGGATGGGAGGAGACAGCAGGAGGGCTGATGAAGGGGAGGAGACAGCAAGGACTAACAACATTGGGAGAATTCAATATTCGTGCCCCCAGGATGCAGACTCCCCAAGTGGAATATGAGGTGCTGTTCCTCCAATTTCCGGTATTGCTCGTTCTGGCCATAGAGGAGACCCAGGACAGAGAGGTCGGATACGGAGTGGGAGGGGAAGTTGAAGTGCTGAGCCACCGGGAGGTCAGGTTGGTTATTGCGGACCGAGCAGAGGTGTTCGGCGAAACGATTGCCTAACCTCCGCTTGGTCTCACCGATATAGATCTGCTGACATCTAGAGCAGCAGATGCAATAGATGAGGTTGGTGGAGATGCAGGTGAACCTCTGTCGCACCTGGAACGACTGCTTAGGTCCTTGAATGGAGTCGAGGAGGGAGGTAAAGGGACAAGTGTTTCTGTCCTGTACAGTTTTGTGTTCTGTTCGATGAAATTCAATGGCATCTACTTGTATAGAGAGCATCAGGAAGGTATAATATGGAGATTCCTGAGGCCTACAACATTCCCACGTGTGATGTTTCATTGGATTACATTGCATTTATTTCAATGCTAGAAGCCAGATGGATAAGATTGAAGACCTCAAGGTGTGGCTAGGTATAGGTGACTGTGTAGGCCATTTCTGAAACAGAGAGAGACTGGACCGACAGCTTAATACAAGATTGTGCATCACCAGCTCTGACCTCCCCGTCATCGAAGGGATCGAAGGGATTTATCGGAGTTGCTGCCTCAAAAAGGCAGCCAGCATCATCAGAGACTCACACCACCCAGGCCACACAGTTGTTGATCCCCTGCCATCTGGAAGAAGGTACAGGAGCCTGAACATTGTAATGTCCAGTTTCAGGAACAGCTTCTTCCCATCAGGCTATTAAACACAACAACCTCAAATAAGCTCTGAAATTCAATTCACTATTATTATTATTATTATTCCTGCATCTCTCTGCTCCACATTATTCACTGATGCTCTAGGGTTCACTAATAAATGCCTGGTCTGGTTTGACTTCCCAAAACGCAACACCTCGTGCTTATCTGCATTAAACTCCATAAAACACTCCTTAGCCCACATGCACAACTGATCAAGATCCCGCTGCAGTTATCCATAACTATTTTCACTGTCCACGATACCACCTATTTTAATGTCAACTGCAAACTTACTAAGTCTGAAAGGAGGGTCTCAACCCGAAACCCATGACTGAGACAGCAAGTCTGAAGAAGGGTCTCGACCCGATATGCCAACTATTCCTTTTCTGCAAAGGGGGATGGGTTGTACTTGGACTGCAGAGTGGGGGGCAACATCCTGGTGGGGAGAGATTTTAAGAGCTGCTTGGGAGGATTTAAATTAGTCTAGCAGAGGGGTTACGACCCACTGCTGTAGTGAGGAATATGAGAAGTTTGAAGCAAATATAGAAGTTAAAGAACATGTTCAGTGGACGTGGCATGTAGGAGCATGGCAAGGAGGGAAGATTGATGGGTTAACTGCATTTATTTCATTGCAAGGAGGCTTCATGTGTTAGGCAGATGAAGTCAGGGAGTGGATAGGTAAATGGGATTTGGGTAATAATAGCTGTTACTGAAATACGGCTGAGGGAGGGATAGGATGTGTAGCTCAATGCTAAAGGAGTTCCACATTTACCATGCTTTAAATAACGCTACAGGAGGCATAGCAGTGGAAATGAAAGAGGAGGGGTAGTTGTGTTTTTGATTAGGAGAACAGATCAGAGATATTTAGAGAGGATATTTTGGGGACAGTCGGGTCAGAACTCAGAAATAAAAAGAGCGGTAATCACTATGATAGGATTTGTGTAGGAAGGAACTGCGGATGCTGGTTTATACCGAAGATAGGCACAAAATGCTGGGGTAACTCAGCGGTTCAGGCAGCATCTCTGGGTAGAAGGAATGGGTGACGTTTCAGCATATCTTTCATTCATTTGCTCTATATCTCTCTACATCACTGTCTAAATCTCTCGTTTCCCTTTCCCCTGACTCAGTCTGAAGAAGGGTCTCGACCCGAAACGTCACCCATTTCTTCTCTCCAACTATGATGGAATTGTTCTTTTGGCTCCACAATAGTCAGTGTGAATTAGAGGAGGTATTACGTTGGGAGAGCACAGATAGCTGCAAGAATAAAAGGGTTGTAATAGTGGGAGAGTTTAACTTTACAAATGTTGACAGTGACTGCTGTAGTGCTAACGGCTTCAAAAGGGTGGAATTTGTTCATCTTGCTCAGGAAATTTACTTCAATCAATATGTCGACCACTTCTTGAGAAACAAGGCAGCTATCTGAAATGTTAGTGGGGAAGCACTTTGTGACCAATGATCATAAAACATTAGCTTTACAGCTAAAACGTACAAAATTCTTAAGGGGTTGGACAGGCTAGATGCAGGAAGATTGTTCCCGATGTTGGGGAAGTCCAGGACAAGGTGTCACAGTTTAAGGATAAAGGGGGAATCCTTTAGGACAGAGATGAGAAAAACATTTTTCACCCAGTGAGTGGTGAATCTGTGTTACTTACTGCCACAGAAGGTAGTTGAGGCCAGTTAATTGGCTATATTTAAGAAGGAGTTAGATGTGGCCCGTGTGGCTAAAGGCATCAGGGGGTATGGAGAGAAGGCAGGTCCAGGATACTGAGTTGGATGATCAGCCATGATCAAATTGAATGGCGGTGCAGGCTCGAAGGGCCGAATGGCCTACTCCTGCACCTATTTTCGATGTTTCTATGTTTCTATGTTTAAAATAACGCTGGAAAAGAATAGAACCGGTACAAAAGTTGAAGTAAAATTATTGGAACTAGGCCAATTGTATTGGACAGAAGATAGACACAAAAGGCTGGAGTAGCTCAGCCGGACAGACAGCATCTCTGGAGAAAAGGAATAGATGATGTTTCGGATCGAGATAAACCAGTTCTGGAGGAATATTTATACTGGAGGACAGAGACTTGATTGGGGGAGGCTGCTTGTTGATGAAGAGACATCTGACAAGTGGAAGGCATTCAAAAGTGAGGTGGGGAGAGTTCAAGGGCAACATGAAGGGTGCGGGCAGGGGGGGGGGGGGGACAACTCAAGTCCACTTTGGTCCACATGAAGTGGTTGAGCTGAAGGGTCTGTTTCCATATTGTATGGAAATACATTATGGATGTACTTTAGATCAAGGGTTCCCAACCTGGGGTAAATTTACCCGCAGGGGGTAAATTTCGCCTAACCAGGGGGTAAATTTATGATTCTGGATTTGTACGTATTTTTTCTCATTAACTGAATGTGTTTGGTTCTGGTATATGTTCATCATTAGTTGTTCATAAATAAAGCCCCTGTCCCACTGTACGAGGTAATTCAAGAGTTCTCCCGAGTTTTCCCCTGATTCGAATTCGGAGAATGTCCGTAGCGGGTCCGTGGGAGTTCATGGATATCTCGTAGTGGCTCGTAATGCTAACGGTAGGTACTCGGGAAATCCGATAAACTCGTGACGTTTTTTCATCTCTGTAAAAAATGTCCACGAGTAAAAAAATACTCGTGATGAAAGAAATTGTTAGTTTTTATACCTATCGTTAGCATTACGAGTTGCTACAAGACATCCACGAACTGCTACGGACCCGCTACGGACATTCTCCGAGTTCAAATCAGGGGAAAGCTCGGGAGAACTCTTGAATTGCCTCGTACAGTGGGACAGGGGCTTAAGTGAAATAACATTGTTATGTGCTATTAAAGTCGCCAGGGCTAAACGGGACGAAAAAGGTTGGGAACCCCTGCTCTAGATAGACGCAAAATGCTGGAGTAACTCAGCGGGACAGGCAGCATCCCTGGAGAGAAGGAATGGGCAACGTTTCGGGTTGAGACCTTTCCTCAGAATAGTCAGGGGAAAGGGAAATGAGAGATATAGACAGTGATGTAGAGAAATATAAAACAAATTAATGCAAGATATGGCAAAAACGTAACGATGATAAAGGGAACAGGCCATTGTCAGCTGTTTGCTAGCTGAGAACGGGATCCTGTTGCGACTTGGGTGGGGGATGGATGGAGAGCGAAGGGAGTGCAGGGGTTACTCTATCTTCGGTTTAAACCAGCATCTGCAGTTCCTTTCTCCACATGGATATACCGGGCTGTGTCATCCTAGAGGACAGGGGCTTTCTTACAGCTTCCTCCTCCCAATACCTATTAATTTGACCACTATCACTCATGACTAATCGCCCTGTCCCAAGGTATGAGTTCATTCCAAGAGTTCTCCCGTATTTGCCATGATTCGAACTTGGAGATTTACGGTAATGGCCACTCGTCTGTACTCAGGGCTCTCGTGGACATTTTTCAACGTGGTGAAAAATCTTCACGAGTCTTCCCGTGATTACCTGCCATTAGCGAGTCTTCCCGAGTACCTGCCGTTAGCTTTACGAGCCGCTAAGTGACGTCCCCGAGCTCCGACGTACGTTCATTCTCCGTGCTTACCACGAGTTTGATTTTTTATAACCTTGTGAGCACTTGAATGAACTCGCACCGTGGGACGGTTTTAAATGCAGTAGAAATGCAGAACTTTGATCTGTTCTGCTGCTCGTGAAGTTGCTTAGCTCTTTCTACTGAAAGTAATCCTGTTTTGCACCTTATTTAGTCAGGCACCCTAAATAAGGTGCAATAAGCGATACTGTTCCTGGCATGTTTCTTGGCTGTTCTCCTTGAAATAGGATTGATCCCTGGTTTGACGTTATTGGTTGAGTGAGGGACATAGCAGGTAATGAGGGTAAGGTTAGTAGCAGTGTGCATTACTGCTGCTGCTGATGGCCTCTCACACACCTGGGTTTTGGTTACTGTCACTTTTACCAGGATGTAGGATTAACAGAATTGTGAGAAATCAATGTTCATGCCCGCAGGATGCAGACTCCCCAAGCGGAATCTGAGGTGCTGTTCCTCCAATTTCCAGTGTTGCTCACTCTGGCCATGGAGGAGGCCCAGGACAGAGAGGTCGGATACGGAATGGGAGGGGAAGTTGTAGTGCTGAGCCACCGGGAGGTCAGGTTGGTTATTGCGGACCGAGCGGAGGTGTTCGGCAAAACGATCGCCAAGCCAACGCTTGGTCTCACCGATATAGATCAGCTCCATTGACAAAGTCCAACGTCCATAATGAGATGTGTAGGAAGGAACTGCAGATGCTGGTTTAAACCGATGATCGACACAAAAAGCTGGAGTAACTGCGGTACATGGCAGCAACTGTGAAGTGAAGGAATGGGTGGAGACCCTTCTTGAGATGAATGGACATTACCTTAGCTTATAGAAGCAACAATCAGACGCCTGATAACTGTGGGGAAGAAGCTGTTACTGAGTCTAGTTGTGCGCACTTTCAAGCTTCTGCACCTTTTGTGTGATGGGAGCAGGGAGAAGAAGGAATAACCAGGATAAGGCAAGTCTTTGATTATGTTTAAGAAGGGTCTCAACCCGCAAGGTTGCCCATTCCTTCCTACACATTCTAAAATAAAGTTGCTGTATTTGAATTCATGAGTTCAGTGGCTCGGAGAATGTTTTTAAATTGTTTCATCACAAATGTTCCGGGATAGCATGATGGCACTGTAGAGATGGTGCAGAGACCTGACTTTGATCCTGACTACCGATGCTGTCTGTACGGAGTTTGTACGTTTTCCCCATGACCATATTTGTTTACCCTGGGTGCTCCGGTTTCCTCCCACACTCCAAAGACACACAGGTTTGTAGGTTAATTGGCTTCGGTAAACATTGTAAATTGTCTCTAATGTGTAGGGTAGTACTCATGTATGGGGATTGCTGGTCGGGATGGACTCGCTGGGGCAAGCGGCCTGTTTTTGTGCTATATCGCTAAACAAAACTAAATAGATTCTGTCAATGTTTCAAGCTGTTTGTTCTTTAAATTGTTTCTGTTTGCAGAGTCAATATGCTTTATTGCTTTGCTATTTCGTAAATACGCAGAGTGTTTGCTGTAAGTCTTATAGGTAATCTTTCCCTTCCTCCTATTCAACGTTGAAAACAATGTAACTCATTAACTGACTTAGCACAAAGAAGCTTTGAAAACAAAATTCCTGGACCTAAGACACAGCACCCTTTTGCACGTGGACCCTCTAGTTATTTCAGACACAAAATACCGGAGTAACTCAGTGGGACAGGCATAGGATTGCCAATTTTCTCACTCCCAAATAAGGAACAAATTCCCGATGGCAATTCATTGACCGACTCGGCCGTGGCTGGGTGAATGATGAGTTGTCCCGGGTGCTGGACTGCACACAAAGCCCAGCCGGCGGGCCAGCTGAGGATTTTTGGCCCAGCCGCGCGATGTCCAGCACCCCATCCAGCTCATGAACCGATGATCGGCCATGAGAAGGAGGGGTGGTGGTGTCGGCGGTAAGTGAAGGTCCGAAGGTCGGACATCTGTCCCGGCTGCCGATCGACGGGGTCAAGGGCGAGGCGCTGCTGCTGCACTCCATGGGCTGCACTATGTCGGGAGGGGTGAGGTGGGACCGGAAGCGGTGCTCCAATTCGACAGTCCCCCCGACCCAAGTAGAAGTAGTCAAATATGGGACAAGGGCGGTCCCGTATGGGACAAACCAATTTAGCGCAATATACGGGATGGCCCGGCTAACACGGGACAGTTGGCAACTCTAGACAAGCATCATCTCTGGAGAAAAGGAATTGGTGATGTTTTGGGTCGGGACCCTCATCAACCTTTTGATCCACAGACTGCAATCAGTAAGAATAGGGTACAATACCTTCACCATGATTATCCTCAACAAGGCTCTGCACTCAGCCCCTACTGTACGCAAGAACGTCAAGAGTTAAGAGTGTTTTATTGTCATATGTCCCGAAATGGAACAATTAAATTCTTACAGTTTTCAGGCTCCTATCCCTTCTACCTGATGGCAGGAGTGAAATGTGAGTGTGGCCAGGGCAGTGTGGGTGATGATGCTGGCTGCCTTTTTGAAGCAGCGACTACTGTAGGTCCCTTCGATGGTAGGGCAGCGGTGGTCACGAGTCGAGGACTGGCGCCAGTGGAGGGTGCCGGTTGTCGGACGGACTCGACCGTGGGTTCTGGATGTGCCGCCTAGTAAAAAGAGGGACCCAGCATGGGGACGGGGGGGGGGACGGGGGAGGCACCAAGAACAAAAGGGCACCCGGTGTGGCGGAGGCCGAGAACAAAAGGAGACCATCAGAGACTAAATGGACTAATATCTATCTATGTCAGCACCCTTTATGTGGCAACTCTTTGCATACATTGTGTATGCAAAACTAAGAATCTCACTGTGACATGTCACATGTGATATTAAAGTATCATTCCATCATTCATTCATTCTTTCAAAATGTTCTATCTAAGTCGGGATCACTTTACAGCATTTAGCCCGAATCCCCCCAAACCTTGCCTACCCATGCAGTGAGGAAAGCTAATGGCATGTTGGCCTTCATTGCGAGAGGATTTGAGTTTAGGAGCAAGGAAGTCCTACTGCAGGTGTACAGAGCCCTGGTGAGACCATGCCTGGAGTATTGTGTGCAATTTTGGTCTCCTAATTTGAGGAAGGACATTATTGCTATTGAGAGATAATGTAGAGGGATAATAAGTGCAGCATAGGTTCACCAGATTAATTCACGGGATGGCGGGACAGGCATATGATGAAAGAATGGGTCGGCTGGGCTTGTATTCACTGAAATTTAGAAGGATGAGAGGGAATCTTATAGAAACATATAAAATTCTTAAAGGATTGGACAGGCAAGATGCAGGAAAAATATTTCCGATGTTGGGGGAGTCCAGAACAGGGGTCACAGTTTAAGATTAAGGGGTAAGCCATTTAGGACTGAGATGAGGAAAAACGTTGTCACCCAGAGAGTTGTGAATCTGTGGAATTCATTGCCACAGAAGGCAGTGGATTCACTGTGTTTTCAAGAGAGTTAGATTTAGCATTTAGGGCGAAAGAAATCAAGGGATATGGGGAAAAAGCAGGAACAATGTACTAATTTTGGATGATCTGCCATGATCATATTGCATGGTGGTGCTGCCTCGAAGGGTCAAATGGCCTAAACCTGCACCTATTTTTCTATGTTTCTATGTTTCTATGATTCCCCTCCCCAGGATAAAAAAGATTCTGTGCATTTACCCAATGAATTCTCCTCATGATTTTACACACAAATGTATAGAGCAGCCATGCATAAATTGTGGTCGTCTTTTACAGGGTTGGTACACGTGCTGTATTCATAGAATTCCTGCCTGCTGATGGCATATATCATTTTGCTCTGACTGTTTTGAGCTGGTAATGTCTTACTCTATCCGTTGTTCAAGATATGGACTTCTATACCGGTGAGACCAAACGTAGATAAGGTCATCCTTTTGCTGTACACCTTCATCTGGACCTGCCTGATCTCCCGGTTGCCGAACACTTTAATAAGTGAGTTCGGTATTCCGAAAAACGCAAGGGATCATGGGATTTGTCAAAGGTCGTAAGCTATAACGGTAAATAGATCTCAGCGCTATAGATAGAATTAGTATACTTTTGGTCCTATTTTTGGTCTTTTTTGAGACGTCCAGACTGGCGGGACAATGGCTGGCTCCTAGGCCCAGCTCAGAGAACTGCAAACCCTTAGCTCACCTCCGCCTTTCCAGCCCGGACCGACAACACCAGCCGCCACAGACCCACAGAACCCACAGACCCACAGCCAGCGCCAACTCAAGCCCAACCCGCTCCCTGATACAGTGCCAGAGCGCAAGCCTGGGCTCGGCCTCCTCCGGCCCGGTGCTCGACTGGGTCGCACTGCGGGCGGCCTTCAGCCACGACCTGGAGTTGGAGCTGGCCCGGACTCTGGGCTTGGGGCTGGGCATTGAAGGGGGAGGAGGTTGCTGCTGCAGCCAGCACCACCATCACCATCTGCTCCAGCGGGCGCCCGGCCGCCCACAGGAGCCCGTCTGCAGACTCTCTCTCCGACCAGGACGACTCCAGCAGCAGCGGCTCCGAGTCGCCCGTCTTCGAGGATAGCCGGCGGCTGCCCATCTTCAGCAGAATCGCGGTGTCGGACTGAGGGGATGGGGGTGGAAGTTGAGGGATGCCGGGACCAACCCAGCGGGACAGGCAGAGAGGAGCTGGAGCCCAGGGCCATCCCGGGCATCTCCGGACAGGGACGGGACACCGGGGACGCCCCAACAGCAACTCAACAGCACCCGCAGCGATGGAGAGCTGACCCCGACCCAACTACGGATGAAACGTAAGCCTGCACACAATGCAGCACCACCGTTGCCAAGATTGGTTTATAGCTAGTGACCAATGACCTGGGCATGTGCAGTCGGAATACCAAACTCGCTTATTCCCCTTCCCATTCCCACACTGATCTTTCTGTCCTTGGCCTCCTCCATTGTCAAAGTGAGGCCAATCACAAATTGGAGGAACAGCACCTCATATTTCACTTGGGCAACTTACAGCCCAGTTGTATCAATATTGATTTTTCTAACTTCAAGTAACCCCGGCATTCCCGCTCTCTCCATCCCTCCCCCACCCTAGTCGCACCAGATACTCATTCCCACGTAGCAAACAGCTAACAATTGCCTGGTTCCTTTATCGTTGTTGCTTTTTTGCACATCTTTCAATCATTTGTTCTACACCACTCTCTATAGCTCTTGTTTCCCTTTCCTCTGACGAGTCTGAACAAGGGTCTTGACCCGAAATGTCACCCAATCCTTCTCTCCAGAGATGCTGCCTGTCCCGCTGAGTAAAGGGCCTGTCCCACTTGGGCGACCTAATCCGTCAGTTCTGGCGTGTTTGCCCTCGACTCATACTCGCAGCATGGTCGACATGAGGTCGTAGGAGGTCTTCGTAACTCTCCTTCATTCTCGAGAGTGGTCCCCGCGTACTCGAGTCCTCAGATACGTCACGGCTGTTTTCTCAATATGTTAAAAAATGCCCGCGATTAAAATAAGGTCGCCATGGAAAAAATCAATACTTTTTTTACACGTAGGTTTAGTCGTAGTAGATCATAGTAGGTCGGCATGTTAGTCGTAGGTAATCGAGGGTAGTCGAAGGTAGTCATAGATGGTCTTCATCATACTCGAAGGGTGGGCAGCGGCCTCTGCAGTCCGTCTGTCTTTTTTTATTTTCTAGTCTCGTTTGAGTGTAGTTATAGTGGGGGTTTTTAAACTGGTTATGGTGTGTGGGGGTGGGGGGGGGGGGGGGGGGGGGGGGGTGGGGGTGAGGGAAAACTTTTCAAATATTTTCCATGTACGGAGGACCCGACCTTTTCCCTGTCGAGTTTAGAAACTCTTCTAAACTCGCCAACAAGGTTGCCCATGTGGGGAAACCCCTTTACTCCAGCATTGTGTATCTATGTCATGTCTTTTAACATTACATCCTTGGGCTTCGGGTTAGTTTGATTCTGAATGCAATAATTAATTGGTGTTGAAAGAGAGACTCTGGGTTCATGAGGTCATAGTACAATGATTGTCACTGTTTGAGGTTGCCTTTTGGCCTGTATCCATGCGGAATGGCTTAAAATGTTGAAAATTTACTTTACAGCAGATCAAGATCTGTGCCATGCAAAAAAAGTCAAGGAATCTTGACTGACTCTGAACAGAAAAATTGGGAGCCCTTCAACAATGACATTGCTAATCCCAGTGAAATCTATCCACTGAATCATTCAAAACTAGTTTTAGCATTGACATGGATATTTATAGTTAGCAGACACAGAGGGATTCTTAAACCAGTTTCTTAAAATGCTTACAGTTTCATGCTATTAATAATCCAAACGTTATATCCTCTTCCATCTTTCATTCTTACACATGCATTTCATAGAAACTCTGTTTAACATTTCATCTGAAAGAAGGGACCTGCAACAATGTTTAGGAAGGAACTGCAGATGCTGGTACACTGTCAGAATCTGTTTGCTCAAGTCCTGTATTGGATCTACGCATTTTTTTTTTGTGACAATTTACTGGTTTACCGAGGCAGTGCAACATAATTGAAGGTCCGAAGATAGACACAAAAAGCTGGAGTAACTCAGCGGAACAGGCAGCATCTCTGGAGAGAAGTAATGGGTGATGTTTTGGGTCGAGATCCTTCTTCAGACAAGAATCAGCTGAAAACAAGCTACATTTCAGTCTCAAGTGTATAGGAAGGAATGCTGGTGTGACGCTTTGAGTCACCCATTCCTTCCCACCAGAGATGCTGCCTATCCCGCTGAGTTACTCCAGCACTTTGTGTCTATCTTCGGACCTTCAATTATGTTGCACTGCCTCGGTAAACCAGTAAATTGTCACCAAAATAAAATGCGTAGATCCAATCCAGGACTTGAGCAAACAGATTCTGACAGTGTATTTGGGGACACAAGAGATGGCAGGAGCTTGCATGCTAGAGACATAGTGTCATAGAGTGATACAGTGTGGAAACAGGCTCTTTGGCCCAACTCACCCGCACCGGCCAACAATGTCCGATCTACCCTAGTGCACTTGCCTGCGCTTGGTCCATATCCCTCCAAACCTGTCCTACCCATGTACCTCTCAGTTTCTTAAATGTTGGGATGGTCCCAGCCTCAACTACCTCCTCTGGCAGTTTGTTCCATACACCCTTTGGTGAAAAAGTTATTCCTCGGATTCCTATTAAATCCTTTTCCCTTCACCTTGAACCTATGTCTTCTGGTACTCGATTCACCTACTCTGGGCAAAAGACTGCACATCTACCTGATCTATTCCTCTCATGATTTTGAACACCTCAATAAGATCACCCATCATCCTCCTGCGCTCCATGGATTAGAGACCCAGCCTACTCAACCTATCCCTATAGCTCACACCCTCTAGTCCTGGCAACATCCTCGTAAATCTTTTCTGAACCCTTTCAAGCTTGGCAATATCTTTCCTATAACATGGTGCCCAGAACTGAACACAATACTCTAAATATGGTCTCACCAACGTTTTATACAACTGCAACATGATATTTGCAGCTAGATAGCCAATAGACAATAGACAATAGGTGCAGGAGTAGGCTATTTGGCCCTTCGAGCCAGCACCACCATTCAATGTGATCATGGCTGATCATCCCCAATCAGTCATCCCCATTCCTGCCTTCTCCCCATATCCCCTGACTCCGCTATTTTTAAGAGCCCTATCTAGCTCTCTCTTGAAAGCATCCAGAGAACCTTCTTCTACCATCCTCTGAGGCAGAGAATTCCACAGAGTCACTGCACATCTCGTATGTGTATGTGACAAATAAACTTGACTTGACTTGACTCACTGTGAGAAAAAGTGTTTCCTCGTCTCCGTTATAAATGGCTTACTCCTTATTCTTAAACTGTGGCCCCTGGTTCTGGACTCCCCCAACATCGGGAACATGTTTTCTGCCTCTAGCATGTCCAAGCCCTTAACAATCAAATATGTTTCAATGTTCTAAGGTACTAATGTATTTGTATTACAAACTTAAAGCACACGGTATTGGGGGTTCAGTATTGATGTGGATAGAGAACTGGCTGGCAGACAGGAAGCAAAGAGTAGGAGTAAACGGGTCCTTTTCACAATGGCAGGCAGTGGCTAGTGGGGTACCGCAAGGCTCAGTTCTGGGACCCCAGCTATTTACGATATATATTAATGATTTGGATGAGGGAATTGAATGCAACATCTCCAAGTTTGCAGGTGACACGAAGCTGGGGGGCAGTGTTAGCTGCGAGGAGGATGCTAGGAGGCTGCAAGGTGACTTGGATAGGCTGGGTGAATGGGCAAATGCATGGCAGATGCAGTATAATGTGGATAAATGTGAGGTTATCCACTTTGGTGGCAAAAACAGAAAAGTAGATTATTATCTGAATGGTGGCCGATTAGGAAAGGGGGAGATGCAACGAGACCTGGGTGTCATGGTACACCAGTCATTAAAAGTAGGCATGCAGGTGCAGCAGGCAGTGAAGAAGGCGAATGGTATGTTAGCATTCATAGCAAAAGGATTTGAGTATAGGAGCAGGGAGGTTCAACTGCAGTTGAACAGGGTCTTGGTGAGACCACACCTGGAGTATTGCGTACAGTTTTGGTCTCCTAATCTAAGGAAAGACATTCTTGCCATAGAGGGAATACAGAGAAGGTTCACCAGACTGATTCCTGGGATGTCAGGACTTTCATATGAAGAAAGACTGGATAGATTTGGTTTGTACTCGCTAGAATTTAGAAGATTGAGGGGGGATCTTATAGAAACTTACAAAATTCTTAAGGGGTTGGACAGGCTAGATGCAGGAAGATTGTTCCCGATGTTGGGGAAGTCCAGAACAAGGGGTCACAGTTTAAGGATAAGGGAGAAATCTTTTAGGACCGAGATGAGGAAAACTTTTTTCACACAGAGAGTGGTGAATCTCTGGAATTATCTGCCGCAGAAGGTAGTGAGGCCAGTTCATTGGCTATATTTAAGAGGGAGTTAGATGTGGCCCTTGTGGCTAAAGGGATCAGGGGGTATGGAGAGAAGGCAGGTACAGGATACTGAGTTGGATGATCAGCCATGATCATATTGAATGACGGTGCAGACTCGAAGGGCCGAATGGCCTACTCCTGCACCTAATTTCTATGTATGTTTCTATGTATTTTGTTTCAGATGAATGACATTCAATCTCCAATTCCTTTTAAACAGTAAACGGAAGAAGCAGTAAGTTCATTAGCTATCAGGTTTCACTGATGACATGCTGGGATTCTAGTGCTGACACATAATTCTAAGGGTCCTTTGTGTGAACCAAGCACACCTGTGGCTGAAGATAGATACAAAATGCTGGAGTAATTCAGCGGGCCAAACAGCATCTCTGGAGAGAAGGAATGGGTGACGTTTCAGGTCGAGACCCTTCTTCAGACCCAAAACGTCACCCATACCTTCTCTGCAGAAATGATGCCTGTCCTGTCGAGTTTCTCCAGCATTTTGTGTCTATTTTCGTTTTAAACCAGCAGTTCCTTCCTATTTACTTGAGGCTGGATTGGCTGACAAATGTAGCTTGTTTTAAGCTTCTGATTCTAATGCCTGCTGCACCAACTGTTTTTAAAGAATGTTTTACTTCTCTACATCTTACTGTAATGTCTGTGCTCCTGTCAGAATTGCTAGAACAACTGGAATTCTCTGCCACAGAAGGCAGTGCAGGCCAATTCACTGGATGTTTTCAAGAGAGAGTTAAATTTAGCTCAGGGCTAAAGGAATCAAGGGATATGGGGAGAAAGCAGGAATGGGGTACTGATTTTGAATGACCAGCCATGATTTTATTGAATGGCAGTGCTGGCTCAAAGGGCCAAATGGCCTTCTCGTGCACCTATTTTTCTATGTTCCTATGTCACATTAACTAGACAGCTCAGAATAATTCAAACTGCAGCCGTTCTCAAATGAAACATCAGCATCTGATATAACAAGGTATCAAAGTCACACCTCATGGTATATTCGGTCCTTAAAGTTACACTCACATTCTCCACTGCTTCCCCATTTAAATAGTAAAAAAACTCGTGCAATACATGAAATTATACTAACAGTTGACTATTTATGAGCATTGTGACATTATTTGAAGATATAGCTATAAATGTAATCTAATACAAACCTCCTCTGGGGAGATGTTCATTACAAGCTATATTTTACATCTACTGTATTTAGCTGCAGTATTAAGAAAATCATCTCTATTGAATTGAATTGAATTGAATTGAATAATATTTATGTGCCAAATATGTATACATACAATGAATTTGCCTTGGTGCTTTTCTCACAACACGATATACAGTAGACAATTAAAAATAAAACATTATAATTTAATCACGTGAAGAATTAAATAAAATACCAGAGAAAAAGGAGGCTACAGACTTTTGGTTGTTGAGTAGGAAAAAGGCTGTTTTTATGTCTGGCTGTGGCGGCTTTGACAGTCGCCTTCCAGAGGGAAGTGATTCAAAGAATTTGTGGCCAGGGTGTTTGCAGATGTTTTGCCTATATAAAATTTAACATAGACATCCAATACCTCTGTTTTAATTATTATTTGGCACATTATTAAACATTGTAAGTGTATTGGGATCAGTATATACTTCTTTGGTCTTTTTAAAACACACTATTCTTTCCATTCTTATATTATCTCACGTGTTCTTCAACCTCCTGGACCGAGTTTCTCTCCTTTTATTTTTCACATTTTTACTCTATGTTCTGGATGTAGGCACTGAATTCCCTTTTGCAGCATACAACTTATGTTTTGTTTTCTCCAAGTCATTGCACTTGCTTTGCCGACACTGTCGGGTCCATTAATTCACTGATCTCCGAGAACTTGGTCCTTCATTGTCCAGATTATAAATCAAATTGCCTTCTACCCTAAATTTTCCATTCAATAAAATTAAAATTAATAGGAAGAAAAATAGGGGTGGGCAGGCTGTACTTATCCATATTCATCGCTAGGATATGTTGAGAGTGCCAAGATGGAAGACAGGCACACCATGAACCCTGTGTGTTGGAAACATTTAGACAGGTACATGGATCAAACGTGGGCAGGTGGGACTAGTGCAGATGGGACATGCTGGGCCGTAGGGCCCGTTTGCACACTGTATCACTCTATGACTATCTATCCCTCCCAAACCCATTCTCCTGCCTTCTCCCCATTACTTCTGACACCCGTATCAATCAAGAATCTATCAATTTACTCCTGAAAAATGTCCATTGACTTGGCCTCCACAGCTGTCTGTGGCAATTAATTCTACAGTTTACCACCCTCTGACTTAAGAAATTCCTGCTCATCTCCTTCCTAAAGGAATGTCTTTTAATTCTGAGGCTGTGGCCACTGGTCCTAGACTCTCCCACTAGTGGAAACATAGATAGATAGCCTTTTATTGTCATTCAGACCGAAGTCTGAACGAAATTGCAGCAGTCATACATATAATACCATACAATAAAACAACAATAAACACACATTAACATCCACCACAGTGAGTCCATCCAGCATCTCCTCACTGTGATGGAGGCAAAAGTCTTAGGTCGCAGTCTCTTCCCTCCTCTTCTCCCTCTGCGCTGGGGCATCCTCTCCACATCCACTCCATCCAGATTTTTACCAGGCTGGGACAGACTGCAACAGCTTCACAGCATGTCCCAAAGCTCGTGTCCTGTCCTGCATCACCCAAGGCAGCAGAGACATTATAGGAGAGGGCAAGCACCGTCACAAAGTAGCTCACAATGGTTTGGGTAACATTCAGGAATGTCTATACATGTCACATTATGAATATTACTGAAGAAGAGTCTTGACCCGAAATATAATCTATACCTTTTCTCCAGAGATGCTGCCTGACGCAGTGAGTTTCTCCAGCACTCTGTGAAACGTTACCTATCCATATTCTCCAGAGATGCTGCCTGACCCACTGAGTTACTCCAGCACACTGTGAAACATCACCTATCCCATGTTCTCCACAGATGCTGCCTGATCCACTGAGTTACTCCAGCTCTTTCTGTCTATTTTCCCTTCACCTCATCTGCCCAAGCCCACCCTCCCCCCTCCTTTCCTATGTTCCTTTCCAACCATAAACCCCAGCCTTTACATTTCACTTCTCTTTCAAATTTGCTCTACTTATCTACATGCATTTTTCTTCTTAACTTTTTAGTCATAGAATGATGCAGTGTGGAAACAGTCCCTTCAGCCCAACTTGCCCACACCAACCCACATGTCCCATCTACAATAGTCCCACTCACATGAGTTTTGCCCATATCCGTCTAAACCTGTCCTATCCATGTACGTGTCCAAATCTCTCTTAAGCATTAGGATAGTCCCAGCCTTAACTACCTCCTCTGGCAGCTCGTTCCATACACATCCCCTTTGCGTGAAAAAGCTACCTCTCAAATTCCTGTTAATTTCTGAAGTATTGGTCATAGATTTGGTGCAAAAATGCTCCAAAATAAGGCTCAGAATGCATCATAGAGCATCTAAAACTCCATAGACCCCAGCATCGAGAGACTTCATGCTCCACCCTCGTGAAATGCGCAGCGCGCACATTATTTCATATTAAATGTTTGTAATCCTGTCATGCCACCTCCCTTTTTGAAAAGCTTCGTATGGGCCTGAGCTTCTTCTTCTTCTTGCGTATGGCGTGCACAGCCTAAAGTTGTAGGACAACTTGTTCTATTTGATCTTATTTGATTGTGCATGCCAGGTTGATTGCATTCGTCAAAACAGGGTGGACCACGTGAAGGTTGCAGTTTCCCACCCCAGTAGCAAGCTAACAGAGCACAATCAAGATACAATTTACTAATCTATATTACTAAATCTCTGATCTTGACCGCTTTTGGCCCACTGTGCTGCGATTTCCGACAGAACGTCGCCACCTACGGCCGTCATTTTTGGCCATCTCAGTCAGAGCCCCCCTCCGCTTTACGGGTGCGGAGGATTTTTCTCATAGATGACAAATCAGAGAGATATGAATGTTTTTGAAAAATTCATCATTCTCTCTGCTGCACCTGCTGGAGGGAGGGGGAGGGACTATAAAACCAGGAAGTGGTGTGCCTCACTCAGTCTCTGCAAGATGGATGAAGCCAACAACCACGTCTCTCTGTGCTCTGAATAACACTGAACAAATGTCTACACAACTGTGAGTGCCCTTAATGTGGTTTGAAAATGAAAATATGGTTTGCTTGAAGTTAAAAGGCACTGCCTGCAAATAGTTGTTTGGGTGCTTTGACTTGAAGTTGAAAGGCACTACATATTGCAAATGATGGCTTGGGAGCTTTGGTTTAATGTTAAAAGGCTCTACTTACTTCAAATGGAGGCTTGTGAGCTTTGGCTTGAAGTTGAAAGGCACTACTTACTGCAATTAGTGGCTTGGGTGTTTTGCTTGAAGTTGAAAGGCATTACTTACTGCAAATGGTGACTTGGGTGCTTTGGCTTGAAGTTGAAAGGCACTACTTACTGCAATTGGTGGCTTGGGTGTTTTGCTTGAAGTTGAAAGGCACTACTTACTGCAAATGGTGGCTTGGTTGCTTTGGCTTGAGGTTGAAAGGCACTGCTTACTGCAAATGGTGGCTTGGGAGCATTTGCTTGAAGTTGAAAGGCACTACACTGCAAAGTGGCTTGGGTGCTTTGGCTTGAAGTTGAAAGGCACTACTTACTGCAAATGGTGGCTTGGTTGCTTTGGCTTGAGGTTGAAAGGCACTACTTACTGCAAATGGTGACGGGTGCTTTGCTTGAAATTGAAAGGCACTACTTACTGCAAATGGTGGCTTGGGCGCATTTGCTTTAAATTGAAAGGCACTACTTACTGCAAATGGTGGCGGGTGCTTTGCTTGAAGTTGAAAGACACTACTTACTGCAAATGATGGCTTGGGTGATTTGGCTTGGGTGATTTGGCTTGAAGGTGAAAGGCACTTCTTACTGCAAATGGTGGATTGGGTGCTTTGGCTTGAAGTTGAAAGGCACTACTTACTGTAAATGGTGGCATCGAGTTGAAAGGCACTACTTACTGCAAATGGTGGCTTGGGTGCATTGGCTTGAAGTTGAAATGCACTATTTACTGCAAATGGTGGCTTGGGAGCTTTGGCTTGCAATTTAAAAAAAAATCCCCATTCTCTCTGCTGCACCTGCTGGAGGGAGGGGGAGGGACTATAAAACCAGGAAGTGGTGTGCCTCACTCAGTCTCTGCAAGATGGATAAAGCCAAGGGTCACGTCTCTCTGAGCTCTGAATAACACTGAACAAATGTCTGCACAACCGTGAGTACCCTTAATGTGGTTTGAAAATGAAAATATGGTTTGTTTGAGTAAAAAGGCACTGCCTGCAAATGGTTGTTTGGGTGCTTTGGCTTGAAGTTGAAAGGCACTACTTATTGCAAATGGTGGCTTGGGTGCTTTGGCTTGAAGTTGAAAGGCACTACTTACTGCAAATGGTGGCTTGGGTGCTTTGGCTTGAAGTTGAAAGGCACTACTTACTGCAAATGGTGGCTTGGGTGCTTTGGCTTGAAGTTGAAAGGCAGTACTTACTGCAAATGGTGGCTTGGGTGTTTTGCTTGAAGCTGAAAGGCACAACTTACTGCAAACTATGGTATGAAGTTGAAAGGCACTACTTACTGCAAACGGTGGCTTGGGTGCTTTGGCTTGAAGTTGAAAGGCACTTCTTACTGCAAATGGTGGCTTGGGTGCTTTGGCTTGAAGTTGAAATGCACTATTTACTGCAAATGGTGGCTTGGGAGCTTTGGTTTAAAGTTGACAGGCACTACTTACTGCAAATTGGGGCTTGGGAAGGGAGCTTTGGATTGAAGTTGAAAAAAAATAGTAAGATTAAACGAGAACTTACCAGTTTGAAGTTTGATCTTTATTTTATGAGGAGGAACGTTGAGGGAATACGTGAAGAACCCCGCCAGGACGCATGCGTGTCATTCTTCAAAGCAGCGGTGTGAAATCACAGATAACTGTAATGACTAAACATAGTAAGATTAGAGAAGAGATACCAGTTCAGGATATGATCAAGGGTGGGAGCGGAGGGCACGTATTCCCTCAACGTTCCTCCTCATAAAATAAAGATCAAACTTCAAACTGGTAAGTTCTCATTTAATCTTACTATTTTACTTTGGAGTCACGTGAGTGACTACGTGAAGATTTTAAAGCTCTGTGATTTCATGCCGTGGAACGTGTCCATGCATCACATCTGCCTTGATTTTTGGGGAGAATAGAGTTAACATCATTAGACATCAATAAGATATTGAAACCCAACAGTAAAAATATTAACACCAATTATTGCCCCTATTTATGGGGTAAATTATATGACAGATATTAAATTTGTTTCTGCAAATGTTCCAGGTTCAATGACTGGTTTGTTATACAGTTGTTGGAAAGTTCCTCCGTTGGCCATCCTGCTGTCTTGAGGATTTGGTCCATTGGTACGTCCAACTTCATAGCTGCCAATGTAGCTGCAGCTCTGGTGGAGTGAGATTTGAAATGCTAGTGTCCACTCCAGCCTATTTAGGACTTGTTTTAGCCATCTAGAGATGGTCTGGACTGTCACTGTTTTGAATGGCTGTTAGTAGCTGATTAAAGTGACATTTCTTCCCTCTGATGATCTTAGTATACTTCATGTATGATAATAAGTGAGTTGTAATACAGAGACGACCATCTGTAGGGTAGGGTCTGAATTCTGTTTTTTAGGTGTGTTGACCCCTGTCTGTTCTGTATGACTATTACACTGATGTAAACCTTAAATTCCAGATGAATTAATCATGTTGTCCAACCTTAGTTTCTGTAGTGACTGGACCCTTTGTGCCGTGACCAGGACCATCAGCATGACTGTTTTCATAGTCAGTTTCCGTAGGAACAGAGCTGTAGCTGGAGACCAGTTTCTTAACATGGTCAGTACAATGCTCACATCCCATATTTGGGAGTACCTGGTTCTTGGGGATTAATTTTAAAAATGCCCCTCATGAGTTTGTTTACCAGGGTGTGTCCCAACAGAATGCCGCTCTGTACCTTCGACAGGTATGTTGACAGAGCACTTCTGGCGCAGTTGATGGCACTATGACTGAGCCTCTCATCGTAATGGAGGCTTGCCAGGAATTCCAGAACAGACGGGATGTTCATAGATCTGTGGGTGATGATTATTGTTGTGACAGTACTTCCCATTACTAGATGATACCAAGTACTGATGTTTGGGTGGACTGTCTGTGACCCGCTGAAATAATTCCGCATTCGGTCCGTCAGTCCCAGGTGTAGAAGAGGTGCTTTCAACTCTAAAATAAATAGGTTAATATATAATAGTGACATGGGTAACTTCCCTTGTTGCGGGAAGACCCAGTAAGTTAGGTCTATGATGGATGGTGATGTATGGTTCTGACCCATGTTGATATCAGCAGGACCAATGGTTGCGTAGGGAAATCAGGTATTATCAAAATTCGAGACGTGGAGTCTATAGTTTCTTCCTAAATACCCAACTGATGAGGCAAAGGGAGGGATGCATAAATGATCCCCCAATCAGCGAAGATACATCTGAACCACTGCCCCAGGTTCCGGCTCCCAAGAACATAATTTGATAACTGGTAAGAGCATGGATGTGAATAGGTTGTTATCTGGTGTTCCATACCGGCTGTTCCAGCAATACATATTTTTTCCATACAGTGTTTTTAGACTTAGCGTGACCTGTTGTCTGCCACTAAATTCAGTTTCCCTGGTAGTTGGAAGCTGATATCCAAATCTCTATCTGGATACGCTATTAATCCAGATTAATAGAGATATTAACTCTAAGACTATTGCCTCCATCACAGTGAGGAGGTGTTTGGTGAACTCACTGTGGTGGATGTTAGTTTGTGTTTATTGTGTGTTGTTATTATTACATGTATGGCTGCAGGCAACAACATTTTGTTCAGACCGAAAGGTCTGAATGACAATAAAGGATTCAATTCAATTCAATTCAATTCACAAATAGTGTTGGCCAGATAGTCACATGGTGTCGATATGTTTCTACCCATATGGTTGACATATGCTACCCCGGTGGTGTTGTCAATTTGTAGACTAACATACTGGTGATATAACCCAAAACAATATGACTTAAAGCCATGACTAGCACTCACTTCCCCAGGTATATATGCCCAACGTTAGTAGTGATGCCTCCTGAGCATTCCATCTCCCCCGCAGCTGGAGATGGAATTTATAGCATCCCAATCCAAGGCCCATCAGTATGTGGTTCCATAGACGGGTAACTGTGTTTGGTTAGGAACAATGCCTAATGTATGTTCCACCATTTTTGTACCATAGTGGCCTCTGTTGGTTGCTTCATTAGTCTGTCAGAATGACCCCCCCATAATTTATTGAGTGACACGTGTTACGCTCTGTACTGTGATTATGTAAAGGTCCGATATCATGTGGCTGTCACACAGCCCCTAATGCCAATTATTCTACTACCCGTCTGATGGATGGTTTAGTTCCCTGCAAGCCTCCATAAAGGCTGTACCCTTTCTTACGGCAAAGTCACTGCCATGTGAACTGTGTTAACGGTGGACCGCAGACGATCTGTTGTGTTAAATACATCTGTGGGCACCTCCAATGAGTACTATATAGCAAGCATATTTTAATACCATGCTTGCCATGTAGTACCCTAGGATCAATACCTTAGTTGTACCAAAGGTTCCCACCTGTAATGAAAATAAAGTACGAAGTATTCAAATTAGTCAATCTAAGATGAAGTGGCAACCACCTCTAAATTATGATAAGGATATTTAGGACACGAATTCCTGTGATACGTGTTGGATGTCCTCCATAACTCCTATAATATATGGGCACTGTAGTTCAGTATGTGCTTTAGTTGATTCTTACCCTGTAAGCCTGAACATTCAGTTCGGTACATGCTGAATTGGAGGATAATGGAATGAATAATTCTAAGGTATACCCCTATACTTCTGAAATTTAAGTGTCGGTAGAAATAATTCTATGCATACAGATAGTTCTGTTATCTCCCACCAACCTCCCTGGTTACTATTAGTAGGTTTATTACTATTTTGGCATCCTCCGTGCTCGTTGAGGTGCCGGTGTCTGATGAGGGTAGCGCATTTCCCAGGAAGTAGTTTTTAAGACGTTCCTTAATGTGCCCCAGAGTTCCGTCTATGTGAAGTTCTTTCCCTGTTAAGATAAGATGCCTCCAAATTTTAATATTGGAGGTTGGGAGGTTCCAGGTTAGCATATAAGGCCAGTGCATCCTGGTGATCTAGTGTCATGTCTTTTGTGTATAGTGCGACCGATCCCGTCCCGCTGTTAGGACTTAGAACTTTCTTTCGTTTCAATTCCCTGCCCTACCATGTTTTGGTTGATACTGGGAACATTCAGGTTTTGCAGTTCCGTGATGGTAAGTGTTTTCCAATAGGTTTTCTGCATCCTAAGTGTACTAGGGGTATGTTCTGCTCCCCTGTTCAAGTGCAGCCCAAAATTGACCCCCTATACTCCCCTCTGATGAGGGAGAACACTGTGCAGCCCTACAAGAGATACTGCTGTAGGACTTACTAGCTGCCCCTCTGTGACTAGTCTCCATCTCATGGAGCTGCCACTTACCTGCTCCAACAGCCGCTCCAGCTGGTCCCGATGCTCTCGGGCACCCAACCGGCTCCAATGCACATGGTCACTGGCCATCGCGGCTGCTCCTGAAGCCGTTACTCCTGAGGATGCTCTTGCTCCAGTTCCTGCAGCCACTCCATCCGGCTCCAATGCTCACGGGCACTGGCCGTCACGGCTGCTCCTGAAGCTGCTCCTGTTCCAGCTCCTGCAGCCAGCCCAGGATTGACTCTCGGTGTTCCCCTCTGATGAGTGAGAAACTCTGTGCAGCCCCACAAGGGGTACTGCTGTGGGGCTTATTAGTTGCCCACTGTGGCTTTGCCACTTTGGAGTATTTCCACTCTGCAGCCCCACAAGGGGTACTGCTCCTGCAGCCGGTCCAACCGGCTCCAGTGCTCTCGGGCACTGGCCGCTCATGGCTGCTCTTTATCCTGCATGCTGCAGCCGCTACAACTGACCCCGGTGCTCACGGGCACTGGCCGCTCATGGCTGCTCGTCATGCTGCAGCCGCTCCAACCGACCCCGGTGCTCACGGGCACTGGTCGCTCGCGGCTGCTTAATTTCTCCTGCAGCCGCTCAAACCAACCCCCATGCACACGGGCACTGGTCGCTCGCGGCTGCATAGTTCCCCGCTCCCAGCCGCTCAAACCGGCTCCCATGCGCACGGGTACCGGCCGCTCACAGCTGCTCCTAAAGCCGCTCAAACCAACCCCCCATGCACACGGGCACTGGTCGCTCGCGGCTATTCAGAGTCGGATCCTCGGAGTCAACGACTCTGTTAGTTGCTTACCTCTCCCGACCGGCCGGGGCCGGCGCGGGAGCGAAGTCGGGAGCGAAGTCGGGCACAGCTGTTCCCATTACGGGAGATCAGCGTGCCGTTTGCTGCTGCTGCCGGCTGCCCGCAACTCTGCGGTTCTCCCCCGCCAGCTTTCCCGCAGCCTTCGTGGATCCGGTCCATGTCTCCACCGAAAAGGTAAGTGGAAGGAACGCAGAGTCTCTTACCTGCTGTTCCCGACTTTCAAATTCTGGAACGCAGAGTCTTCTTACCTGCTGTTCCCGGCTTTCAAATTTTGCTGCTAAGGGAACGTCGTTCCCCCTTGCTGTGACTCGTTGCAATGCGTGTAGCAATATGACACGCATGCGTCCTGGTGGGGTTCTTCACGTAGTCACTCAAGTGACTCCGAAGTAAAATCACCATTCTCTCTGCTGCACCTGCTGGAGGGAGAGGGAGGAATATTAAAACCAGGAAGTGGTGCGCCTCACTCGGTCTCTGCAAGATGGATGAAACCAAAGGTCACGTCTCTCTGAGTTCTGAATAGCTGAACAAATGTCTACACAACTGTGAGTACTCTTAATGTGGTTTGAAAATATGGTTTGTTTGAAGTAAAAAGGCTTTGGCTTGAAGTTGAAAGGCACTACTTACTACAAATGGTGGCTTGGCAGCTTTGGTTTAAAGTTGAAAGGCACTACTTACTGCAAATGGTGGCTTGGTAGCTTTGGCTTGAAGTTGAAAGGCACTACTCACTGTAAATGATGGCATGAAGTTGAAAGGCACTACTTACTGCAAATGGTGGCTTGGGTGCTTTGGCTTGAAGTTGAAAGGCACCACTTTCTGCAAATGTCAGTTTAGGTGCTTTGGCTTGAAGTTAAAAGGCACTACTGCAAATGCACTTACTTCCTGTTTGCACTGTATATTGATTTTTAGAGAAAACGCTACCACGCTTTCAGCTGTGATTTTTGGCCATCTTACTCAGTCCCCCCTCAGCTGAGCAGGTGCAGAGAATTCTTCCCATCAATTAAAAATAAAAGTGTTATTAGTGTTTAAAAAATGTTGAGAATATCTCTCCTGTCAATCACGCCCTGAAAGCCACATCTTTTCCGGTGGGAGGTGGAGGGGTTATAAAACCCGGAACTGTGGGTGTGGCTCAGTCTATGCATTATGGGGGAGGGAGAGGTCATGACTCTGTCTGAGCTGTGAATCAACTGAACACACTGAATGTCTACTGAACTGTGGGTTTGGTGTTTTGTGTGGTTTTATGGTGGTTTCACCCTGCATGAAATGGTATGAAGCTGCATTTGAATTTGGTGACCTTGCACCCTGCTTGAAGTGGAATGAAACTGCACTTGAATTTGGCTGCCTTGCACCCTGCTTGAAGTGGTTGGAAACTGCACTTGAATTCTGTGGCCTTGCACCCTGCTGAAAGTGGTATGAAACTGCACTTGAATTTGGTGGCCTTGCACCCTGCTTGAAATGGTAGGAACATGGATTTGAATTTGGTGGCCTTGCACCCTGCTTGAAATGGAATTTCAAGGAATAGTCATGAGTCAACTGCCAGCCCACCAGCCGTGAGTGAGCTGCCAGCAGATCAGGCTTGAGGGACTGAGCTGCCACCCCAAGAACCCATACCAGCACTCCAGAAAGTCCCCCCACTGGCCACCAATATTGGAATTGGTGGAGAGGTGGAATATTGCGTCGGGGGACCAGCCCTTCCGTGTGAACATGGGACCCAACGGGTCCCACAAAGTCCAGTACTAGATACAATTTACTAATCAATATGTCAAAGGTCTGATAACAGAGTAGCAAGCTAACTTAACAGCTACTCATCTTTTAGTAACATATCTTATGGAGCATAAATAGCCATTTTGGTGCAGAATACTGTGATCATGAATCAGTAAAACAGATAAAAAATGCTAAAGATAGACACAAAATGCTGGAGTAACAGCATGACCGGCAGCCTCTCTGGAGAGAAGGAATGGGTGATGTTTCGGGTCAAAACCCTTCCCGAAACGTCACCCATTCCTTCTCTCCAGAGATGCTGCCTGTCACGCTGAGTTACTCCAGCATTTTGTTCCAATCTTCAGTTTAAGCCAGCATTTGCAGTTCTTTCATAACAAAAGCTAAATTTTGGCATGAGAAGGGTACAATTTTATGTAATAATCCCGTGGAGAATCATTTGCTGGACACCAAAATAAAAAGTATATATCTGTACTCTTAATTTCTCTAGAAGCAATATATCCAACTAACAGCACAACTGAATAAGTGTCTTATTCCAATATCATATCAGTATTTTGGATACAATTCACAAGCCTCGGTTTGGACTAATGCTCGTTCACACGGCTATTTTAACTTACATTAATATTTATTGGATTCAGTTTTGATGTTTTTCCTCCTGGCATTGTCTTACATCTGACTGCTGACCATGCTGCCATACGTTTAATATTGATGCTTTCTTTTTCTTTTTTGAAATGTGATTGTTTCCATTAAAAATACACTTAAATAATCAAACAACATGTTCTCAAGAGTGGGTAAAGTTGGTTGAGGTGAAGATAGACACAAAATGCTGGAGTGACCCAGCGGGACAGGCAGCACCTCTGGAGAGAAGGAATGGGTGAGACTGGGGAGAGGGAGACACGGTGATAGGAAGGGGAAGGTGTCAAAACCCATTCCTTCTCGCTGTGTCTCACACTCTCCTGACTTTCATTCTGAGGAAGTGTATTGACCTGAAAGGTCACCTGTTCCTTCTATCCAGAGATGCTGCCTGCCCCGCTGAGTTACTCCAGCACTTTGTGTCTATCTTCGGTGTAGACCAACATCTGCAGATATTTCGTACACATGTTGATTGAGTGGCTTGGATTTCAATTAGTGTTGTAAAGTTCGTATAGATGTGTTTAACAATAATATGATCAGAAGATAAATCTGGTAGTAATTGAATTCAAATAAAAAAATGTTCTGACGTGAAGAAAGTACCGTCCTATTGTGAATGGCTACACAGATTCCTGAATGCATTGTCTTGTGTGCTTGTGGTTCTCTCCTAATTATTTGCAATATTAATACAATATTAATCCCCTGCACACCATTCCCAATGGCTCTAAAGAAGTCCTCACTGGTTGATAGTGTTAAAGAGGGAACTGCAGATGCTGGAGAATCGAAGGTTACACAGAAAAGCTGGAGAAACTCAGCGGGTGCAGCAGCATCTATGGAGCGAAGGAAATAGGCAACGTTTCGGGCCGAAACCCTTCTTCAGACTGAAGAAGGGTTTCGGCCCGAAACGTTGCCTATTTCCTTCGCTCCATAGATGCTGCTGCACCCGCTGAGTTTCTCCAGCTTTTCTGTGTAACCCTCACTGGTTGATAGATTGACTGCAACACAGCAAGGGTTACTTAACCTAGGACAGTTGTTTTCCCCTTAGACAGGTGTCAGAGGTTATGGGGAGAAGGCATGAGAATGGGGTTAGGAGGGAAAGATAGATCAGCCATGATAGAATGGCAGTTGACTTGATTGTTCGAATGGCCTAATTCTACTCTTTATGATCTTATGTCCTTATGAGCCATTGTGTCCAACTTTTATCTGACTTCTTCCATAATGGTTCCGTGGGCCTGTCTACATGGGATACATTAATAAATAGATAAAAACTTGGCTGTAAGCTTTGAAGGCTTTGATTTTTTAGAACTTTCTTCTTGTAAAGGATTAATTTGATCTCAGCTTCTTGGATGGTCTATGGAGCAGAGCCTGCTGGATTCCAATAAAACATGCAGATATGAAACAGCAAGTAAGTATTAAAATGATATTGACAATATGTTGAATGTTATGCTTGCTACTGGAATCTCTCCTCCCTGGAGATGACTTCCTATGTATTGGGCAGCATCCCATGGTTTCGCACAAACCATGTGCTAAACAGCTGTTTTAGATTTTACTGCTCATTGCTCAACAGGCTCATTTCAACGTGCAGGAAGGAACTGCAGATGCTGATTTAAACCAAAGATAGACACAAAATGCTGAAGTCACTCAGCGGGACAGGCAGCATCTCTGGAGAGAAGGAATGGGTGATGTTTTGGAGCGAGACCCTTCTTCAGACGGCTAATTTCAACGTTGATTTCATTTAAGTTGTTGATTTCAACCAAGGTTGATGGGGGTCAAAGAAAGAGCGTTCATGTCGCGGCCCTGTTTCCACCAATCTTTCCACCACCACGCACAAGAAGCACAAGAAGCGCAAGACATACACCATTGTGCAGATGCCGAGGAGTGTGTTCAGCTCTGGCTGAACAATTTCTAATCTTGTATGTGGACTTGATAAGAAGAAGAACCAAAGTTGATGATAATAAAAATCTAGACAGATTTATAATGGTTAATTGAATGGACATCATCTATTTTACACGGTCACTTAGTCAAAATTGCCGCCCATGCCTTTTAAGAAATAAATTGCACATAAAATTACAGTTGGATTTATTTTTTAAATTATCCTAATCTCTGACATTCTCTAGAATCACAGAGTTGTTACCTTGAAGAAGCATGCTGTTGAGTCTATTTCCTCTATACCGCATCAACTGACATGTTGAACAAAAGAGTCTGTGCCGAGGTAAGTATAACTTAATCTTTATTAGCACTCAAATTAGGATAGCACAGTGATGCAGCAGTAAAGTTGCTGCCTTTCTATCTAGAGTGCCTTGCCACCCACACACCCTGGTTTGTTCCTGACTACGGGTGCTGTCTGTACGGAGTTTGCACGTTCTCCCTGTGATCGCATAGATTTTCTCCTGGTGCTCAGGTTTCCTCCCACACTCCAAAGACATGCAGGTTTGTGGGTTAATTGGCTTCTGTAAATTGTCCCTAGCATCTAGGATAGAACTAGCATACAAGTGATTGTTGGTCGGCGCAGACTCGGTGGGCCGAAGGGCCCGTTTCCTTGCTGTATCTCTAAACTAAACCAAACTAAGTTAAGTTACTCAAGCAGGCATGCAAACCATCAACTTCTAATGACTTCATGTTTGATTTTCTGTTCTGTCCTGCCGCCTTTTACACCAAATCTCAAGACTCATGTTTTTCACTGAAATGCTACTTGTGTGAATGAATTGGCCACGCACACTCTGATGGGGGTGGCAGTCCTCTCTGACCTTTGAACTCAGGACCCTTCTTGCAATAGTTGTTCCCAGGATTATCACCACTGATATCTCAGACCATCCTTCATTTATTATGAATTTTCCTTCCAGTTGCCAAAGGAAGCATTTGTTCTTATTCTAATCCAAAGCTCTCACAAATCTGAAGTAAATCATTTCATGCTGTCACTTATCCAAGAATTTTATCAGGCTTGGGAGTTCTTAATTACAAAGTTGCCTGTTGGTATTTTGATTCTCTTCAAATAGTCCCTTTGCAAAATGTCCCGGGCATCCTTATCTTTCTCGTGCTGTTTCTCAAGGTCACGTCACATAGACACAAAGCTGTATTAAGATTCCAGGGCTTGACGTTGTGGAGGAAAAGAGAAGTTATTCCTGATATATTTGCCAATGTATATTCCCCATTCTGCATCACTAGGAGGGTGGTGGGCATATGGGACGAGCTGCTGGAGGAAATAGCAGTGGCAGGTACAATAACATCATTTAAAAAACATTTGGACAGGTACATAGAAAGATTTAGAGGGGTCTGGACCAAGTACACGATAATGGGATGAGTTCAGACAAAAGGCCTGTTTCTCTGCTGTGTCTGGTTTCACCAGGTGCTCATCACATGACCTTTCTTCACTTTCCCTCTCTGTTTCCATGATCCAAGTATATCTCTCTCTCAATCTCTCCCTGTGTTTCTCTCCCTTTCTCTTTCTCCTCCCTCCCCAAACTCCTCCACCTATCTAATTAGTTACAACCGTCTTTCCAGAGAGCCTTTCGGGATACTGAACATCTTGCCTCTGGCTATAATGCCAATATGTCCTACATATGCATCCTGGGTTTAGCAGAATGGCACGCTGGCGTAGTGGTAGAGTTTCTGCCTTTCAGCGCCAAAGACCCGGGTTCGATCCTGACTACGGTTGCTGTCTGTACGGACTTTGTATGTTCTCCCCATGGCCTGCGTGCAGTTTCTCTGGGAGCTCTGGTTTCCTCCCACACTCCAAAGACGTACAGTTTTGTAGGTTAATTGGCTTCTGTAAAATTGTAAATTGTCCCTAGTGTGTGTAGGATAGTGTTAATGTGCGGGGATCGCTGGTCAGTGCAGACTCGGTGGGCTGAAGGGCCTGTTTCCGCGCTGTATCTCTAAATTAAACTAAGCTATCCAGCCAGTTCCACACTCTGCACAGCCCAGTAAATTATCTTCCATCGAGTGCTTATCCAGTTCCCGTTTGAAAGCTTGCACTTTCTTTGTTTCCAACACCTCTTACAGGAAATGAGTTATTGGTTATAAATACGCTCTGCCTAAAAAAAGTGCTTCTCACATTCCCTCCCATTTATTTCATTCATTGCTTTGAGTCTATGTTCCCTAGATGTCCTGGTATCCACTAATGGCAGTAACTTCCCTCAACCTATCCTATATAAACCTATCATTATCTTGTACTTCTCTATCACATTTTCTCTTAATTTTAATCATAATAATCATAATCACATCATAATCAACATTTTCTCTTAATCATAATCATAATCACACTTTATTAGCCAAGTATGTTTTGCAACATATGAGGAATTTCATTTGCCATACAGCCATACCAATAAAAAGCAACAGAACACACAAAATTCATTTTAACATGAACATCCACCACAGTGACTCCTCCACATTCCAATCTGTGATGGAAGGCGAAAAAAAATCCAATCTGTTCCCTTCTTTGTTCTCCCGCAGTCGGGAGCCTCGAGCCTTCCGTTGACGGGGTGATCTTGGATCCCATAGCCGGCGGCGTTTGGGGCCCTCGCGTTGAGGCGGTCACGCTTCTGCATCGGGGGGGGGGGTGGGGGGGGAATCTCAGCTCCCCCGTGCCGGGCGATCTGACCTCGGGTCGGGACTGGTCGAAACCTTCTGAGTCATTTGGAGATCCCGACATCAGTCTCTACCCGAGACTGCGAGCTCCTCGATGTTGATATCTGCGGTTGGTGCGTCGATCCCAGGCCAGGGATCGCAGGCTCCAGTGGAAAATCCACGTACCCGCGGAGGGGCTCAAAGTCAGTCCCGAGCAAGGCCGCCAGCTCCATGTTGTTAGGCCGCAGAGCAACCAGAGATACGATCCGGAAAACAATCGCATCTCCGGCAAGGTAAGAGATTGAAAAAAAAGTTTCCCCCGACCCCTTACCCCCACCCCTCTCTTAAAACAAACCAGAGAACATTAACACAAACTTTTAAAACACACTAAAAATAAAAAAATAAAAGACAAAAAGACAGACAGACTGTTGGCGAGACTGCCATCGCTGACGGCGCCACCCGGTGGAACATGGATGGCATTAATCTTAATCACATTCTCTCCCTGAGTCCTGGATCCGCCTCGGTAAAGAGTATGTGTCCATTGGGGTGGCACAATGTAGAGTTGCTGCCTTACAGCTCGGTTCGATCCTGACTACGATTGATGTGTGTATGCGGAGTTTGTACCTTCACCCAGTGACCGTGTGGGTTTTCCCTGGTTGCTCTGGTTTCATAGATACATAAAAACATGGACAATAGGTGCCGGAGTAGGCCATTCGGCCCTTCGAGCCAGCACTGCCATTCAATGTGCTCATGGCTGATCATTCACAATTGGTACCCCGTTCCTGCCTTCTCCCCATATCCCTTGATTACGCTAGCCATAAGAGCCCTATATAACTCTCTTTTGAATGCATCCACTGGCTTCTGAGACAGAGAATTCCACAAATTCACAACTCTGGGTGAAAAGATATTTCCTCATCTCAGTGCCTTATTCTTAAACTGTGGCCCTTGGTTCTGTCTCCCCCAAAATCGGGAACATGTTTCCTGCATCTAGTGTGTCCATTCCCTTAATAATTTTAGATGTTTCAATAAAATCCCCTTTCTTCCTTCTAAATTCCAGTGAATACAAACCCATTTGTGGCATTCTTTCATCATATGACAGTCCCGCCATCCCGGGAATTAACCTTGTGAACCTATGCTGCACTCCCTCAATAGCAAGAATGTCCTAATGTCATTAGGAAACCAAAACTGCACACAATACTCCAGGTGTGGTCTCACAAGGGCCCTGGATAACTACAGAATGACCCCTTTGCTCCCACATTCCAAAGGCGTAGAGCAGTGGTTCCCAACGTGGGGCGTACGCCCCACAGGGGGGCAATTTGATTTTTAAGGGGGGCAATTGAGCGCCCTTAAAAATAAGAGATTATTCTAATATAGAAATTTTCTCTCTCTTTATTACCTGTGAATACTCTTTTATTATCATATTTATCATTATTATTATTTTAATACCACCTAATGTTTTTTTCTTTTTTTTACAATTTTTTAGTAATTTCTTGCTCAGAACTTTAACTGTCTTTTGTTTATTTCATTTTTCTTTTTCATGGATGCCATGTTCTTTTGAAGCTTGTTTAAACCAAGGTATTGGCGTTTTAAGCTTCTTCAGCTGAAACGGAGTTCACTTTTTAAATGTTAAGAATTATATATCACCACATTGTGGGGGGGGGGCATCAGGATTTTAGAGGTGATTAGGTGGGGCATGGCCAAAAAAAGGTTGGGAACCACTGGCGTAGAGGTTTGTAGGTTAATTGGCTTATGTAAAATTGAAAATTGTCCCTAGTGTGTAGGATAGTGCTAGTGTGCGGGGATCACTGGTCGGCATGCAGTTGGTGGGCTGAAGGGCCTGTTTCTGTGCTGTATCGCTAAACTAAAACTAAACTGGCCAACCTGACTCAATAGCAGTCCATTAAATTCTTGCAGCCCGGTGGTTTAGACAATTGGCTTAAATATAAAGTGAAATGGAACTGGCCACTTCTACCTGGGTATTTGAGCTCCAGTCGGAGCTGGTGGCAAGTTCAGGAGCAGTGTTGATATAGTGGAGATACATGATTGATGTGCTTTCCAAAATGGGCTTTGGAGAGGGAATCAGAACCTTATTCCATCTGCTCTAGACACACATCAGTTGCACAGTCCAAATCAATAGTTGGGGACCCGTGTTCAGACTGATGGAGGGCCCTGTCCTGTGACGTCCCCATCCACTCCAGCATTTTGTGGTTTGCACAGAAGTCCCGCTTCTGCAGTCTCTTGTGTCAGTACATCTGACACATTTACTTTGTGCCCATAGATTCTTCCCAGAGTCTAACATTTTGTGCAGATCGCCACTGATTTCCCAGTATCCTGGTACTAATGCTCAGGGAAGCTCAGGGTAGCTCAAGGCCTGTACAGTTATCTGGCCTATCATGAAAGGCTGCCATCCTGAATCCTGCTGCAAGAAAGAGCAGCCTTCAAGGACAAGAACATGGCAAATCTAGTTTAGTTTGGTTTAATTTAGCTAGTAAGGCTAGACAATAGACAATAGGTGCAGAAGTATGCCATTAGCAGGGCTGCCAACTCTCATGCTTTGAGCGTGAGAGTCACGCATTTCAGCCAATTCTCACGCCCTCATGCTGATGACAGAATTCTCACGCTGTCTTCAGTCCCTGCACAGCAAGGATCATAAATAGTGGAGCTATACGATCTTTGCTGCACAGTTTGTCTCTTTGCGCCACGACAGCGATCTGCACGGTCTGGGGAAGCTCGTCGATTGACGGCTGTGAGCGACGTCGCGTCTCTTCTCTCTTGGTTGGATGCGCAGCTTCCGGGTGTCAGAGCTTCTGTGTGCCGGCTACGAGCGCTGCGCTGCCGGCCGCCGCTGCAGCCCTCCCTCCCTCCCTCCCTCCCTCCCTCCCTCCCTCCCTCCCTCCCACCCTCCCTCCCTCCCTCCTCCTTCCCTCCCTCCCTCCCTCCCTCCCTCCTGCCCTTCAACTCCCACGGCAGCGCCCGCGCCGCCCATCCACGATACACCATGCCCACCAGACTCACCATTTGGCAGCCGGGAGAGAGAGGGAGGAGAGAAAGAGAGAGAGATAGGGAAATAAAAAGATGGAGGGATGGAGGCAAAGAGAGACAGGGGGAGGGAATGTAGAAAGGGGATGAAGGAAGGAAAGGGGAAAGGTGAGAAAGAGGGAGGGTGAGGAAAGAGAGGGAGGGAGAGGAAAAAGGGAGTAGGGGGGAGGAGAGGGAGGGATGGGGGTGGAGGGAGAAGGTATAGTGTGTGTGTCTGTCTCCCTGTGTGTGTGTCCTTGTGTGTGTGTGTGTGTGTGTGCGTGTCTGTCTGTCTGTGTGTGTCTCCTTGTGTGTCTCCCTGTGTGTGTGCGTCTGTGTGTGTGTGTGTGTGTGTCTCCCTGTGTGTGTGTGTGTCCCCTGTGTGTGTGTGTCTCTCTGTGTGTGTGTGTGTCCCTGTGTGTGTGGTGTGTGTGTGTCCCCGTGTGTGTGTCTGCCTCCCTGTGTGTGTGTGTCTGTCTCCGTGTGTGTGTGTCTGTCTCTGTGTGTGTGTGTGGTGTGTGTCTGTCTCCCCGTGTGCGTGTCTGTCTCCCTCCCTGTGTGTGTGTGTCGGTCTCCCTGTGTGCGTGTGTGTGTGTGTGTGTGTGTGTGTGTGTCTTCCTTTGTGTATGTGTCTCCCTGTGTGTCTGTTGTCACATCCTGGCCTTAGACAGGGCTGCCAACTCTCACGCTTTGAGCGTGAGAGTCACGCATTTCAGCCAATTCTCACGCTGATGACAGAATTCTCACACTGTCTTCAGTTCCTGAACAGTTTGTCTCTGCACCACATCACAGCGATCTGTGCAGTCTGGGGAAGCGCGTCAGTTGGCGGCTGTGAGTGACATTGCTTCTCTTCTCTTCTTTCCTGGTTGGATGTGCAGCCGCTGACAACATGAAGCAGCCAGAGATAGAACTAACAAGGTGAATTGGTTGTAAAACATGGGGGGGGGGGGGGACCACAATGAGGCCAAACATCTAGGACAGGGTTCGGCAACCTACGGCACACGGGCCGAATCCGGCCCAAAACCCGAAAAACCGCGTTTTGTTTTCAATTCGTTTTCGTGGGGTCGGGGCAGGCGAGCCGACCTGAGAACTGCAGCCAGTCCCTGGGACGCGAGCTGATCTGGGAACGGCAGCCAGTCCCTGGGAACGTAGAATGCCAACTTGATCATTATTGACAAACTGGGCCAGCCATGTACATGTTGTACAACTCTGACTCTATGCAGATCTGAATGCGTTTAGAATGAGCATTTAAGCAAAATTGCCCCCACTTTCCCCATTTTGATCCGTGAGATTAATATCGTTTTGCTCTGTTAACAGCGTTAAAGTACTTATGAGGTAGAGTCAGGAAAGGGACCATGTTATCTTTTTTAGTTTGTTTTAATTTGTTAGTTGATTGTTTGTTGAGTGCCATAATTTCTGAAATGGTCTTAAAGTAACTTAACTGTTATAAAGCAGTAATGTGATTTTTGTCCAAACAATTGGAACTTGCATAAAATGTTTGCATCATTAGCAGGGCTGCCAACTCTCACGCATTGAGCGTGAGACTCACGCATTTCACAAAGTTCTCACGCTTTCACGCGGATTACAAAATTTCTCGCGCTCAAATATCTGCGGGTGCTTAAAGTTCAAAATAAAGCAAAAATTGTTTTAGAGGTGAGTAAAAACCATGAGGTGAATATAAGGTGAATGCATTGTCTTTTTCCCGGGAAATCTGATTCAAGCACTCAAGGGCATTAGTTTAAAGCAGGGCTGTCAAACTACTGGCCTGCCGGATGATTTTGGGGGGAAAAAAAGTAGTTTTGTTTCTCCCATGCAGATAGTGTGTTAGGTGAGACATGGCAGTGGTCCCAACACCAACACCCCTCCCCCTTCCCCCCTGAGGCACGGCACACACCTCCCACCCTCACCTCCGGCGGCTCTATGTCCGTCACTTCGGCCGCTCTGTCCACACCCCATGCAGTTTTAATCCCGGCCCGGAGCCAGGAGTGGACCGGGCGAGTGGGGGCATCGGTGCCACCTCCGGAGCCGTGGGGATGAATCTCAGGCTAAGGCTCCACTCCGATGCCTGACCCCGGGTCACTGACCCTTACCTCCCCTGGACCCCCGGGTCACTGACCCTTACCTCCCCTGGACCCCAGCTGGACAAGGGCACCTGGGCTGGCCCGCATTCCCGGGAGGGGGGGGGGGGGGGGGGGGGGGGTGGAGGGAAACGCTCCCCGGGCATCACCAAATCTCCGCTCACTCTGGATGTTCTCGCCGCTTCACTGACACTGACGCTGACACACTCTCATACACACACTGGCACACATCAGGTTTAAAGTGATATGGGACAAATGCGGATACATGGGACTAGTTTAGATGGGGCATCTTGATCTGCATGAACAAGTTGGGATGAAGGGCCTATGTCCATGCTGTAAGATTATGACACATTGTAGAAACGGTGCAATTGCTCTGGAGTGGATCCAGGGGCGATTTATGAAAATGTTGGCAGGGCTGGAATTTTTAAATCATTTTGAAGAAAGTTTTGATAACTGGTATTGTATTCTCTGCAGCAATGGAGGTGAAGAAAATACTTAGTTGAGGTGAATAACATTATGAGAATAGGACCTGTTTTGCTTAACAAATAGTGTAGGAAGGAATTGCAGAAGCTGGTTTAAACTGAAGATAGACACTAAAAACTAGAAAAACTCAGCAGGACAGGCAGCATCTCTGGAGAGAAAGAATGGGTGATGTTTCGGGTCGAGACTTCAGCCTGAAGAAGTTGCAAACCAGCCATAAAGTATAATTACTGGACATGTGTGTTATCCAACTAAGGGCAGAAATCAAAATTATGTGTTCATCTTTATTCACGTGACACCATAATAAATATATTACAGAAAAAACTATTTAATGATCTGGCACGGTGGCGCAGCGGTAGAGTTGCTGCCTTACTACCACATGGGTTATCTCTGGATATTCCGGTTTCTCCCATATCCGAAAGAAGTGCAGGTTTGTAGGTTAATTGGCTTCTGTAGATTGTCCCTGGCGTGATGGATGGAATTGGTGTATGATAGATTACTGGTTGACGTGGACTTGGTGGGCTGATGGGCCTGTTTTCATATATATATTTTTACATATATATCTTAATGCCATTGAACCATATATGATTGCATATGTGGCATTATTTTCGTCTTGTTTCTATATTCCAAGGGTAAGGTTGATTGATTTATTTGTGCAGAACAGTGATGGAAGTCCGACTTTTGCTTTGTTTCTCTGTATTTTTCTCTATATATACGCATAACAGCATGAATATAATCTGATTTCCATACATGAATATAGTCATTCATGTGCTGCACCTGTTGATCAGAGCCTGGCTCTATTGTGGAATGTAATTAGGAATGTAATTTAGCCTAACCTAATTCATACCTAATCCAATTTAAAGCATAAATGGTGCATTCAAGTGTAAATTAAAATGCTCGCTACAGTATGCACCATATTGCACAATTTCATTCTGAAAAATGCAAAAGCTCCCTACCGTGGGAGGAGGAACACTCCCTACCACACACTCCCTCCCTCAGTCGCTAACCTCACTCTCAATTTCTCACTCTCAACTCTCACCCAATGTTGGCAGCCCTGCATTAGGCCCTTCGAGCCTGCAACGCCATTCAATGAGGTCACGGCTGATCATCTTCAATCAGTACCCTGTTCCTACCTTCTCTCCATTTGGTTTGGTTCATTTAGTTTAGTTTAATTTAGTTTAGTTTAGAGGGACAAAGGGGGACCCGGTGTGGGGGAGAATGGGGGGGGGGAGCACTCCAGTTTTAGAATCCTCTGCCCAGGGTATCAGCCTGCGTTTATTTGTTTGTTTGTTCATTCGTTCTGGTTAATGTGCTGTGCACACGGCAGCTAGCCGACAGACTATTGTCTTTTTATTTTTTTTCCCTTTTAATTTAATTTTATTTCAACTTTTCATGTTCCTTGCATGTTGTGGTTGTTGGCAGACCAATTTCTCCCTGGGGATGAATAAAGTTCTATCGTATCGTATGGTATCATTTAGTTTGGTTTGGTTTGGATTGGTTTGGTTATACAGCATAGAAAGAAGTCCTCCAACCCACTGAATCCATGTTGACCATTGATCACATGCACAATAGTTTTATGATATCTCATTTTCTCTTCCATTCCCTGCACAATGGGGGCAATTTTCAAAGTTCGATTAAACCTACAAACCCGCACGTCGTTGAGATGTGGGAGGAAACCAGACCACCCGGAGAAAACCCCACAGTCACGGGGAGAATGGGGAACTCCGCACAGTCAGAACCTGAGGTAGGGTTGCCAACTGTCCCGTATTAGCCGGGACATCCCGTAAATTGGGCTAAATTGGTTTGTCCCATACAGGACCGCCCTTTACGTATTTGACTGCTACTACTCGGGTCGAGGGGACTATCGGTTCGGAGCGCCGCGTCCGGCCCCGCTTCACCCATCCCGACAGGATGCAGCCCATGGAGTGCAGCAGCAGCGCCTCGCCCGTGGCCCCGTCAGTCGGCTGCCAGGCCAGCTGTCCGACCTTCGGACATTCGCTTACCACCGACACCACCACCGCTCCTTCTCATGGCCAAACATCGGTTCATGAGTTGGATAGTGCGCCGGACTTTGCGTGCAACAGAACACAATGCCCAGCTGGCGGGCCATCTGAGGAGTTTTAGCCCGGGCCGCACGACATCGCAAGCAAAGTCCGGCACCCAGGCCAAAACTCCTCAACTGGCCTGCCGGCTGGGCTTTGTGTGCAGTCCAGCACCCGGGCCAACTCATCATTCACCCAGCCATGGTCCAGTCATTCAACGAATTGCCGTCAGGAATTTGTCCCTTATTTTGACCTTTTGTCCTTTATTTTGGGAGTGGGAAAGTTGGCAACCTTAAACTGAGGTCAGGATCGAACCTGTGTCTCCAGCACCGTGAGGCAGCAGTTGTACAAGATGTTCCGCCAAAACAGTAACACATCCACTCCCATTTGGTGTCAGTTGGCTTGAAACACGCCAATTCAGAAGATGAGCTGCAGTCTCTGGAGCTTGCATTGAGCTTCACTGGAAGAATGTAGGCCAGATACGTTAAGGCCAGGGCAAGTGGTGTTGCTGGGCAGTCACCCATCCCAAGTTTGGTTTACACATCTTTTTTAAGTAACATCACACAATATGACCACCTAAGAAGGTTTTAGTTTGATATCTTATCCAACGAGCAGTTCTTCTAACAGGCTGTTCTCCCTCACCACTAATTAAAACATTTGCTTCGTGTACATAAAGTAATTTCTGGAATGAGGATTGAATCTGTAGTCCGTTGGCTTTGAGGCAAGATTGCTACTAATGACCTTACAGTAAGCTCCCAAGATTCTGCTTGGAGCAGAAGTTTAGATAGAAAACCCTGTAAATATTCTGCAAGTATCTTAATGCCATTGTGTCACTGCCAAAGCAAATACCCTGATACTGATATGACAAAGCTATTAATTTAAGGTTATTATTACACTGTTGCATTAATTCCTTTGTATTAAATTTGAGACATTACAGCGTGGAAAGTAAATCTTCTACATGGGGAGAAGGGATGAATATGCTGACTTCTGTAGTTCAATAAATTTATTAAGCTTTCATGTAGCACAGTTGACTGGCTTCCCACCAATTTTGATTATCAGGTCGTTCCAAAGGGAAGCAACATATGGAAGACTAATGGGAGTTTTAACTGAAGAGCAAATGCTCACAAGCAATCACTCTGCCAAAAAAAACATGGATTTGTTTGTATTACAGGAGGAAGACAAGTATAATACTCAAGCGCCTTTGTTCCTTCCATCCTACTGAAACCATCTAAATGATTCTGTGCGATAAAATGAAGGTGGAAGTGCAACTAAACATTTCTGGTCAAACCGAGAGAGGCAGAGAGGAAATCATTATTTTAATGGTGTTGAATAAAAATTCAAACCTGCTGCTTTCTGTTTCTCCATTGACCTGCAGGTTAAACAAAGCAACTTTCGACAATTACACTTCTGATTTTTATTTGAAAATACATTGGGGTGGGAGGGGGAATGCATGATTGAAATAACCTAACTTAATTCAGGATAATGTCAACATTGATCCCACTCAAAAAGAATCTCATTTTTAATTAGGCAGTAATTGAATTACCCCAGAGCTCAAAAGAATTATAATCCTTATTTTTGTCAGCCACTTCAACTTGCCCTTGAGGGGCAATGTAATGAATTATTTGACAAGAGTAGCATTTTAGAGTTTTACTAATTAACCTTACAACCTGAACATTTGCCAAGTACATCAATCATCTGTAATAAACAAGATGAATCTTGATGCATAACTACTTACCATGGAGGCTTCAACACTGTTTTCTGCTCCATTGTTGTCTCCGCTTCCTTGAGTATATCTACCCATTACTCAAGTAAATGGCAGCAATTAAATAGCTGAAGAAATCATAGCGGCTAAGTTAGCTTTGTATACAGAATAGTGAAAGGCTTGGATAGAGTGGATGTGGAGAGGATGTTTCCACGAGTGGGAAAGTCTAAGGCTAGAGGTCATAACATCAGAATTAAAGGGGGTTCTTTTAGGAAGGAGATGAGGAGGAATTTCTTTAGTCAGAGTGTGGTGAATCTGCAGAATTCTTTGCCACAGAAGGCTGTGGAGGCTGTCAATTGAGTTTTTTTTAAGGCAGAGATGGATAGATTATTGATTAGTATGGGTGTCAGAGGTTGTGGGGAGCAGGATAATGGGGTTAGGAGGGGGGAGATAGATCAGTCATGATTGAATGGTGGAGTAGAATTGATGGGCCAAATGGCCTAATTCTGCTCCTATCACATATTCTTATGATCTTATACCTATTTCATCAAAAAAACATTGAAATATGTGTTCATATTTCCATCAAGATGTTCATCAGACACAATGTTAGCAAAGGATGGAGTCCATGTCCATCTCATGACAACAGGTGGAGCAGGCTGAAAATGACCCAATTCACTGGGCAACTGATCTGACACTATCACTGCCAGTTTGTAATTCCAACCAAAAGATGAATGAACTGTGTAGGAAGGAACTGTAGATGCTGGTTTAAACCGAAGATAGACACAAAATGCTGGAGTAACTCAGCAGGACAGGCAGCATCTCTGGAGAGAAGGAATGTGTGACATTTTGGATTGAGACCCTTCTTCAGACTGAAGTTAGGGGAGAAGGAGATACAGAGATAAGGAAGTGTAAGGTGTGAAAATGAGACAAAGCAGATGGGGATCAAGAAAAATGTAGATAAATCATTGTTAGCTAGGAGAAGGTAACAACAAAGCAAAAAGATACAATGTAGTCGGAGACAGTAAGACTGGCCAGAGAGCTGGGAAGGGGGATGGATGGAGAGAGAGGGAAAGCAAGGGCTACTTGAAGTTAGAGAAGTCAATATTCATACCGCTGGGGTGTAAGCTGCCCAAGCAAAATATGAGATGCTGTTCCTCCAATTTGCAGTGAGCCTCATTCTGACAATGGAGAAGGCCATTCCTTTGGTCTGTGGCAAGCCACTGTGCCACTGGTATTAGCCAAACATAGGCTGGCTTCTGTTTATCCACACATGATGTCATTTCAGCACTACAGTCTGGAACTGATGCAGACATGTACACTTGGTCTTTAATGAGAGCCGTGCTGTTACAAGCAGTTGTATGTAGTACGGGAGAGTGATAGCAGCTTCAAATACCCTCGGCATTAACATCTTGGATGATCTTTCCAGGGCCTAGCACACAGATGTAATTACAAAGAAGGCACACCAATGTCTCAACTTTTATTAACATTAAGGGGGAAGTCTTTTAGGACCGAGATGAGAAAATCATTTTTTACACAGAGAGTGGTGAACCTGTGGAATTCTCTGCCACAGAAGGTAGTTGAGACCAGTTCATTGGCTATATTTAAGAGGGAGTTAGATGTGGCCCTTGTGGCTAAAGGGAGCAGGGGGTATGGAGAGATGGCAGGTACAGGATATTGAGTTGGATGATCAGCCATGATCATATTGAATGGCGGTGCAGGCTCGAAAGGCCGAATGGCCTACTCCTGCATCTATTTTCTATGTTTCTATTTGAAGGAGATTTTGTATGCCGCCAAATACTTGAAAACATTTCCACACATGTACTGTACAAAGTATGCTGAGGAGTTGCATCAAGGCCTTGCACAGCAATTCCAATGCAGAGGTTCCAGAGAGTGGTGGATTGGTCTGGTCCATCATGAGCACAGCCCTCCCTTCCGTTTAAAACATCAACATCGTCAGCAAGTCCATCAGGGATCCAGGTGAGCTCCAGGCTGCTGCAGAGCCTTCAGCCATCGCCTTCCTTGGATGTGTGGCATCGTACTTGTGTATGCATCTGGTGAACGGCATGGATCTATCCTGTAAAAAAAGTAGGCGGCAGCAAATATTAGCAATGTTACAAAATTTTGAGATTTTAAAAATCAAGTCTGCAATTTATCCCATCAGATAAAGCATAAAAGGAAGTTTAATTTGACACCTAATTCACTTTCATATCTTCAGTATTAAAAATGTTATGGCCATTTTCATACTCGGAAATAAGCATCTTGTTCCCTACTGCTTCTCCATTGACTTAACACAAAAGCTGTGATCAAGGACAGTCAAAAGCCCATAACTTTCTTAAAAATTAAGAGAACAGAAATAAATTTTCAGTTATTATAGATTGAAGCATTCCGAAACAAATATTAAACAATCTTACTTGGATGACCTGAAATTAAAGCATATAATTATTGAGTTACCCAATTGTAGCTAATTACAAAATTCAATTACTAGATCTAAACATCTATCCATTTCGTATGAAAATATTAACATTTTTTAAATAGCCTAAGTGTCCAAATAACATTCACACAAGAATTCACAATATAACATGATTTTTAAATTCATTGTCATGGATTTATAGGCCAAATGGAAGGAATTTAGGGTTTAATTCCTGTAATTTAATGGCCATTTAAATCATCTGGTGAGTGGGTTTTTGAGGAACACAATCGATTGGAACGTTGCAGTGAATTTAAACCCCATATCTGCAGGAAAAAAACACTGCCTGTTTGTACAGGTCCTAAATCACTGTTTCGTAACGTAAAATGTGAATTAAAGGCATCTTAAGAAGCACTTTTATACATAAAAATAAACGGCTTTCCTTTACCTGTTCCATACGTGAAATCCGTCCCCGTTGTCGGTGTTGATGGCTTTAGAAACTGATTTTTAAATTACTCCAGCGCTGAACTTGTCAGGCGATTAAAAAAAAAAAATCACAGAACGGCGTCGGAAAAATTCTTCAGCAAAAGCTTGCACTCCGAGAAAATATATCCAGGACAGGTAGGAGAAAAAACGCATTTTAACACCCCCCCCCCCCCCCCCCCCCCCCCCCCCCCCCCCCCCCCCCCCCCTCAAAGGCGCCAAAGTCACGCACACGGCCAGTGGCAGAACTGCAGCGCCGCTGAAGGTAAGTTTTGTAACATACCTACAAATACAGGGCAAAACCTAGGGTGGCACGGTGGCGCATCGGCAGAGTTATTGGCTTACAGCGAATGCAGCGCTGGAGACCCAGGGTTCGATCCTGACTACAGGTGATGGCTGTATGGAGTTTGTACGTTCTCCCCGTGACCGCATGCGTTTCCTCCGAGATCTTCGGTTTCCTCCCAGACTCCAAAGGCGTACAGGTTTACAGGTTAATTGGCTTGGTAAATGTAAAAATTGTCCCTAGTGGGTGCAGAATAGTGTTAATATGCGGGAAACACTGGTTAGCGCGGACCTGGTGGGCCAAAGGGCCTGTTTCCACACTGTATCTCTAAAAAAAATAATTAAAACTGAAATCGACATGCTGTCTTTGCCTCGGTGTGCCTTGTGATTATTTGCTCATGGTGATTTCAGACTGTTTCAAATGTTAGCCTATTACTTCCCAATTTCTCCTGTCAGGAGAGAAATATACCAGGCAAGATTCTGTATTAAAGTATTATATTTCATATTTCTTGTAATATATTGAAATTTGATTAGGACTTTTTTCTTGATTAAGATTAAGTCTCATAGAACCGAATGATGTATAGGATTTGATGTAATCCAGGTTGACTCCCATGTATTAACTGAAAGATTGTATTTGAGCCTACATTAAGAATGATGAATAGACATTACTAGCCTTCTGCAAGGGGTAAGGGGTAAGGGGAGGGTTAATGTATAGAGTCAATAAGTTCGTATTTTGAGCTGGAAAAATTGAATTCCTCTTGTCCTGTTTACATGCTTAAAACGAGTGGTCTTATTAATAGGATTGGATTGAACTGCTTGTTATCATTCTTCTGAGTATTGAGTATAGGGGTTGGCTAGTCGTGTTGCAATTATATAAGATGTTGCTGAGGCCGTATTTAGAGTATTGTGTACAGTTCTAGGCACCATGTTATAGGAAATATGTTGTCAAGCTGGAAAGGGTAGAGAGAAGATTTACAAGGATGTTGCCAGGTTCAGAGGGTGTGAGCTATAGAGAGAGGTTGAATAGGCTGGACTCTATTCCGTGGAGAGCAGGAGGATGAGGGGTGATCTTGTTGAGGTGTATAAATTCATGAGAGGTATCGTGCAAATGCACAGTCTCTTGCCCAGAGTTGGTGAATCGAGGGCCATAGGTTCAAGTTGAAGGAGAAAAGAATTAATAGGAAACTGAGGGGCAACTTTTTCACACAAATGGTGGTGGGTGTATGGAACAAGCTGCCAGAGGAGGTAGTTGAGGCTAGGACTATCCCAACATTTAAAAAAGAGCTAGACAAGTACATGGATAGGGCAGGTTTGGAGGGATATGTACTAAATGCGGGCAGGTGGGAATAGTGTAGCTGGGACATGTTGGCCGGTGTTGGCAGGTTGAGCCTGTTTCCACGCCGTATCGGTCTTCTGGTCAAACGAACCTACTTATGAAGAAGACCAACGGTTTCGCTGAAATCAGCAAGACCAAGCATAGACGAGATGACCATTTCACTTTGTCCGCCAAGGCCTGCTGGATCTCCCAGTTACTAACCATTTTAACTCTCCTTCCCATTCCCATACCGAGCTTTCTGTCCTTGGACTTCTCCATTGCCAGAGAGCCACATGCAAACTGGAGGAACAGCACCTCATATTCCACTTTGGTAGCTCGCAACAGTATGAACATACCAAAGATGGACAAAAAATGCTGGAATAACTCAGTGGGACAGGCAGCATTTCTGGAGAAAAGGAATGGGTGACATTTCGGGTCAAGAACATACCGTTCGTTTGAATTATTCAATTTCAAGTAATACCCCACTAAATGTTCTCTCTCATTCCCCTGGTCCCCGCCACTGCATGCACCCATTTCTATCAAGATCTCCCGTCACCCTGAAGATTCTTTCCCCCCTTCTATATGCTCATATCCCCAAGTCTCTCAGTTCCTTTCTGCCCCCTTCTTTTTTTCTCCTTCCCTCTTCCACCCATAGTCACCCTTCCAGCTTTCCATTTCACTCCATTTCTCTCCTTGTCTGACACCCTTTGGTCTTCTTTTCACCTGCAGCCTTTGTCACTTACTCCACCTGTCTGACAATCGCACCACACACACCCTCCCCCCGCCCATTCCTCCGCACCTTTATCCACATCGGGTCATATTTGGTTGCGTTCTGTATGGCAACATTGCAGATGGCTCACCATTTTAAACAGATTTGCCTTTGATAGGGGTATTGTTCAATAGGGTGCTGGGTTGGGCTGGGGGACAAATGGGATAGTATGGAGTAGAGGAGGGACAGCCTTAGTTAATGTGGACATTAAATGAGACATTGATGATAGATGCTCCCTACCTTGCAGCAGTCTATATCATCCGATTATTTCTTTACCTGAATGCCCGGTCCAACATAGGACCAAAGGTCTTCTATGAAGAACAATACACGGATTTCCGTGATCAGCTCTATTGGTGTGTGTTTTACTTGTCGCACCCTTTCACTTTGAAGAGAGAAAATCGTAACTCACGGAGAGAACATGTAGCGTAGATTAAATGAATCCTCAGATATATAGTCATAGCACAATTATTGGGACAGAAACAGGCCCTTCGGCCCATCTCATCTATGCCAACCAAGTTGCCTAACCGAGCGAGTCTGACTTGCCTGAACCTGGCACATATCATGCCAAGTCTTTCCTATCCATGCCACTGTCTAAATATGTCCTAAATGTATCCGCGTCCACCGCTTCCCATGGCAACTGATTCCATGTACACGCTACCCTCGGTGTTCCTTTTAACTCTTTCCCTCATGTTCCTAACACTACCCTTATGTTCCTTTTAACTCTTTCCCTCTCACTTTAAACCTGTGCCTTTTAGTTTTAGACTCCCCTATCCAGGATAAAATACAATGGCTATTTACCTTATCAATAGCCCTCATGATTTTCAATTCCTCTATATGGTCACCCCTCAGCCTCCTATGCTCCATGGAAAAAAGACCCAGCCTATCTCACCCATTAACTCCTTCAGACACAGTAAAATCCTCGTAGATCGTCTTTCTTGCTCTTTCGTGTTGATGATATTTTTTATTGTAGATGGCATCCAGAACTGTACATAGTACTCCAAATGTGGCTTTACCAATATTTGTTGAGCTGTAACATGATGTCCCAATTCCTGTACTCACTAACCTGATCGATGAAAGCAACCATATCAAATATCTTATTCATCACCCTTTCTAACTGTCGTCATGTTCATGGAACTATGTATGTGCATGTCTCAAATCTCTTTGTTCTAAACACTTCCCTGTGCCCGAAGATTTATTGTGTAAGTCCTGCCCTGGTTTGTCTTACCAAAATTTAATAGCACGCATTTATCTGTATTAAGCTTCATCTGCCATTCTACAACCTTCTGGCCCAGTGATTGAAGATAGCCACAAAAAGCTGGAGTAACTCAGCGGGTCAGACAGCATCTCTGGAAAAAGGAATACGCGACCCAAAACGTCACCTATTCCGTTCCTCCAGAGATGCTGTCTGACCCGCTGAGTTACTCCAGCATTTTGTGTCTCTCTTCCAGTTAATGTGGACATGGCAGTGCTGGCTCGAAGGGCTGAATGGCCGACTCCTGCACCTATTGTCTATTGTCTTCAGTTTTAACATACATCTGCAGTTCCTTCCTACAGTGATGGAGAACATTTTGTAATTGCTGATAACATTCTTCATTGTCCGATCGCCCTGACGTGGGATAACAAAGAGGAAGAAGATTAGACTGTTTTGCCTTCCATCACAGTTAGGAACGTGGGAAATCCACTGTTTATGTTAACTTTTATGAGGTTGTGTGTCTTGTTGCTTTTTTTTCAGTATGGCTGAATGGTAATTTGTTTAAAACTTACTAACCATGCCACCTGCATTCACATCCAGATCCTTAATATAAATGATGAACATCAGTGGATCCAGCTCTAAGCCCTGTGGTGCACAGCTCTAGACTAGCCTACCATGCAGTGCCTTGTCAAAGGCCTTCCTAAAGTCCATGTATGCAATATTTACTCATCTTCCTCCATCAACCTTCTCCGGTCACCTCTTCAGAAAATCAATCAAATTGTTGAGACACGATTTCTCACTCACAAAGCCATCCTGACTATCCCACATCAGTCCTTGTCTTTCCAAATGCCCAGATATGTCAAGTTAAAAGATGGCAACGGAGGCTAATAGGTCCTGCTGATTATTCCTTTCCAGGTACTACCACTAACTATGGTTTAGATGTACAGTGCGGATTGTCCCTGACGCCTTGTCTAAATGTCTAATGGCCTTTGTCCATGTCAGCCCTCGCAATAACTTAGAGATCATAAAGGCACGTATCTGAACTTGGAAATCTCCTCCAAGATTTGAAAAGGTGGCTAATACTCCAACATCTGTTTAATGTTAGAGATCAAAGATACACATTTCAGTATTATAAAGCAGTTGTGAGAAACATATATCTTTCTGCATCTAAACCAGAGGTTCTGCGTTTAACCCAGTAATCCCAAGGCTGATTGTAACATTTCTCGTATCCTGCTGAGTTAGCTAATACAGATAGATCAGAAAATCAAAGAGGGGCCTTCCTGGTCTCAATGATTGAGTTACGTTCTGGGTAATCTTATTGAGCCATGGATAGAGTCAGCCAAGAGTATATTATTGCAGATGAATGCCACAGTCTGCCAACAGAAGTTGAAGGGATAATTTTGCATTACACTCCCTTCTTTATTTTGCTTGTGTCATGGACAATTGTAATGTTAAAATCTACTGGAAACTGAAAGTTGGTTTAACCATAGGAGGACCTCAACATGTCACGTAGCAGGCATGGTGGCGCAGTGGTAGAGTAGCAGCCTTACAGCGCCAGAGACCCAGGTTCAATCCTGACAATGGATGCTGTCTGTACAGAGTTTCTACGTTCTCCCTGTGACCGTGTGAGTTTTCTCTGCGTGCTCTGGTTTCTTCTCACACTCCAAAGACGTACAGGTTTGTAGGTAAATAGGCTTCTGTAAAATTGTAAATTGCCCCAAGTGTGTGGGAAAGTGCTAGTGTATGGTGTGATTGCTGGTCGGAGCGGACTCTGTGAACCGAATGGCTTGTTTCCCCGCTGTATCTCTAAAGTCTAAAGACTCTGTAAGGAGTTTGTACGTTTGTACGCTCTCCCCATGACCTGCGTAGGTTTTCTCCGAGATCTTCGGTTTCCTCCCACGTTCCAAAGACGTACAGGTTTGTAGGTTGATTGGCTTGGTAAATGTAAAAATTGTCCCTAGTGGGTGTAGGATAGTGTTAATGTGCAGGGATCGCTGGTCGGCGCAGACCAGGTGGGCCAAAGGGCCTGTTTCCACGCTGTATCTCTAAACTAAAGTAAATTAAACTAAAGTAAAGAATCTGTGCTGGGAATGCAACAAGGTTTAGCCATGTTCATTGTCCATTTGCGGAGCCTTCATAATGATGTGTTAATCACAAAGGCAGCTTGAAGTTCTCCTCAACCAATATTCAGATATACTGCAATAAAACCTTTGAAGAGAATTACAGCAGAACAGGTGGTTAATGCTCCGGCATCTGTTTAGTGTCAACGATCAAAGAACATAGATCTGTGGAAGAGTCTGTGGTTGCCACATTGGTCTCATTATCTACCACAGAACCCATGAAACTGGAATGAAAGTATGTCCTCATTCAACCCATGGGACTGCTTTTAAACAGAAGGATAAAAATGAGAAGAGTAGAAAATGCTGACAGAACAAGCAAAATTAAAGTATAAAAATATTCATAGTTTTAAGTTATAACCTGCACTCATTATTAAAGAATAAAGCTTTTACGGGGATTTGAACACCTTTATTTCTGATTTGTTAGAATCTTCTGCAGTTCTCTGCAACTTAACCTGCAGATTAGTCCTGCCAATTTCCTGGACCTGCTGACACATAAAAATAGAGGTTGGTTTATGTTGAATTCTGTCAAGATTTGTGTTCTTTCCTTCTAGTTGGGAGAGGACTGCTTAACCGCCTAGCTTACTTATGAGTGAAACTGCATCATGACAAATTACTTACACAGCACCAGGACATCATGAAGCAGCTGGCACCACTCAACTCCGAGTTGGAGTGAACGCCATAGATAGATAGATTAGAGCCAGTCTCTCCATAATGCTAATGAAAATAAGAATAAGATAAATGGCAGAAATAACCAATTTTGTCTAACCTTGGACTGAAATGGCCAATTCCTTACCCTGTAATCCTTTCTTCAGGATTCCTTGACCAAGAAGAGAAGAGCCTGATTCCACACGTTGAAACCCGCGAGAATTTTACATATTTCAATGTGACAACCTATCGTTCTTACAAACCCTGCTGATGTAATGCTGAGGCTCTATAAGGCGCTGGTCAGGCCGCATTTGGAGTGCTGTGTGCAAATCTGGGCCCCATATCTGAGGAAGGACGTGCTAGCTCTGGAGAGGGACCAGAGGAGGTTTACAAGAATGATTCCCGGAATGAGTGGGTTAGCATATGATGAGCGTTTGACAGCACTGGGCCTCCACTCGCCGGAGTTTGAATGGTTGGGGGGGGGACCTCATTGAAACTTACAGACTAATGAAAGTCATAGGTAGAGTGGATGTTGAAAGGATGTTTCCACTGGTGGGAGAGTCTAGGATCAGAGGTCATCACCTCAGTATCAAATGGCACTCTTTTAGAAAGGAGGTGAGGAGAACTTCTTTAGTCAAAGGGTAATTCATCTGTGGAACTCATTGCCACAGAGGGCTGTGGAGGCCAAGTCAGTGGATATTTTTGAGGCAGATAGACAAATTTTTATTTAGAATGGGTGTCAGGGGTTATAGGAAGAAGGGAGAAAAATGGGATTAGGAGGCAGAGATCAGCCATGATTGAATGGCGGTGTAGATTTGATGGGCCGAATGGCCTAATTCTACTCCTCTAACTTGTGAACTTGTGAACCTTGACTAATCAGTCCAATCATTTTGCTTATATCAACTCACCATCTCTGAACCCAATTCAGTGAATCTTCACTGTACTCCATTTTTTTTAATGTAAGGGGACTAAAGTGATACAATTGTCTAGTTACAATCATAAGTTCAGTGGGACATCTCTACTGCTGTCCTTACATCCTCTCTTAAAGGCCAAAGCATTATTTGCATTCCAAATCTCTTGCTACACCTGCATGTTTATTTTAAAACATGGAGTAGGGAACACTGCAGCATTGGAACAGGCATTTTGGCCCACGTATTCTGTGCCAAACATGATACCAAGTATGTACCAATCGCATCTACCTGTGCATGACCCATTCCCTACCTATCCATGAGCCTCTCTAATATTAAGATTAAACGAGAACTTACCAGTTCGAAGTTTGATCGTTATTTTATGAGGAGTACGTTGAGGGAATACGTGAAGAACCCCACCAGGACGCATGTGTGTCATTCTTCAAAGTAGTGGTGTGAAATCACAGATAACTGTAATGACTGAACATAGTAAGATTAGAGAAGAAATACCAGTTGAGTATATGATCATGGGTGGGAGCGGAGGGCACGTATTCACTCAGTGAGTGACTACGTGAAGATTTCAAAGCTGTATGATTTCATGCCGTGGAAACGAGTCCATGCATCACATCTGCCAATGACTGTGGGAGGAATTGTGTCAACATAATTTAGACATGAATCCGACATTGAAATCCATGAAAATTTATTAACACCAAATTATAGCCCCTATTTATGGGGTAAATTAAATTACAGAACTTAAAATTGTTTCTGCAAATGTTCCTGGTTTAATGACTGGTGCATGATAAAATAGTTGCAATGTTTTTTTCCCCTGACCATCCTGCTGTCTTGAGGATTTGGTCCATTGGTACATCCAACTGCATAGCTGCCAATGTAGCTGCAGCCCTGGTGGAATGAGATTTAAAATATTAGTATCCACCCCAGCCTGTGTTAGAACCTGTTTCAGCCATCTTGAGATGGTCTGGACCATCACTTTTTTGTGTGGTTGCTTGTGGCTGATTAAAACGGCCTTCTCATTGCCTCTGATGATTTGTGTTCTCCATGTATAACAACAAATGTCTTACTATACAGAAACAATCATCTGTTGGGTAAGACCTAAATTCTATATTGAGGCCTGCTGATCCCTGTCTGTTCTGCTTAACTAATTCATTAATATGAAACGTAATATTTCCAGATGAAGAAGTCATGTTGTCCAGTCTTAATTTATGTAACGATTGTACCCCTTTGTGCCGTGACCAAAGCCATTAGCATGACTGTTTTCAGTGGCATTCTATGTAGGGACAGAGCTGTTGCTGGAGACCAATTCCTTAGCATCGTCAGGACAATACTCACATCCCATATTTGAGAGTACCTGGTTCTTGGGGGATTGGTATTAAAAATTCCCCTCATAAGTTTTGTTACCAGGGGGTGAGTCCCAACAGAATGACGCTCTGTTCCTTGCCATAGATAAGTTGACAGGGCACTTCTGGCGCAGTTGATGGCACTATAACTGAGCCCCTCATCATAATGGTGCGCTGCCAGGAATTCCAGAACAGACGGGATGTTCATTGATCTGTAGGTGATGCTGTTTCTGTGACAATACATCTCCCATTTCCTGATATAGACCAGATACTGTTATTTGGTGGACTGTCTGTGGGCCGCCGAAATTATGTTCACTGTTCGGTCCGTTAGTCCCAGCTGTAGTAGAGGTATTTTTAGACTCTACAAATTAATAAATTCATATAGTTATGACATGGGTGGCTATCCCTTGTTACGGGATGAACCAATAAATCTGGTCTATTCGAGATGGTGATACATGGTTCTAATACCATGTTGAGTATCACAGGGAACCATGGTTGAGTAGGCCAATCGGGTACTACCAAAATACCAGACACAGATTCTTGCTGTATTTTCCTTAATGCCTGACTGATGAGGCAGAAAGGAGGGAATGCATAAATAAACAATTTCCCCCAATGCAGCGAAAATGCATCTGTCGCCGCTGCCCCAGGGTCTGGTTCCCACAAAATATAGTTTGATAACTGGTGATTAAGTCTGGATGTGAATAGATCGATATCTGGTGTTCCATACCGTGCTGTAATATCAGCAAATACTTTTTTATTCAACATCCATTCGGTGTTTTCATTAAATTTGCGTGACCTGATGTCTGCCACTGAATTTAGTTTACCTGGAAGGTAAGTAGCTGATATCCAAATATGTCTCTGGATACGCCAAACATTGCCAAATTGTATTAGCCAGATTGTCACATGATGACAATAGCACCGTGGTAGCATATATCAACCACATGGGTGGAAACAAATTGACATATGTCTCTGGATACACCATTGCCAAATTGTATTAGCCAGATTGTCACATGATGTCGATTTGTTTCCACCCATGTGGTTGATATATGCTACCTCAGTGGTATTGTCAATCTGTAGTCTAACATGCTGGTGATATAACCCAGAACAATATGACTTTAGGCCATGGAACGCACCCAACATTTCCAGGTAGTTTATGCCCAGTGTTTGTAATAATGATGCCTCCTGTGCAGTCCATCTACCTCCACAGCTGGAGATGGAATTGGTGGCACCCCAACCAAGTGCACTGGCATCAGTTTGTAGCACCATAGAAGGGTTGCTGATAATGATTGGATTGAAACAAATCTGAATGTTATCTTTCCACCATTTTAGTTCCATTATAGCTTTGATTGGTAGCTTCATTGGTCTGTCAAAATGACCAGCATTAATTTTGAGTGCTCGTATTTTTGCTCTCGGTAAATTTTGGTAATGTAAAGGTCCGAATTGTGTGGCTGGAAAAGCAGCCACCATTTTGCCAATTACTTTTGCTACCAATCTGATGGATGGTTTACTGATGTCAATGAGGTTATTGCAAGCCTTTATTAAGTCTATAGCCTTTCCCTAGGGCTAGGGCTGATGTTAAACCATTTGGCAGTGCTCTATACTGGCAGTGCTGTCCCATCCAGTTGAATTTTAAGTAACATCTGTGGTCACCTCGTATAGGCACTGAATAGTAAGCATCTTTTAAATCGATGCTAGCCATGAAGTAGCCTTTGGAAATCAATTGTTTTGCAGTAACAAAGGTTTCCATTTTAAAATGAATATATTGCACAAATGGTCAAATCTATGATGATGCGACAACCACCATCTTTTTTGTTTTTGGTAAAGATATTGGACACGAATTCTAGTGATCCGTTTTGGGATTTTTCAATTACCCCTTTTACGTAAAGCCGCTCCAGTTCAGCATGCGCTTCTGATTTTTCTTTACCTGAAAGTACGAACATTCGGTGTACCGGACTTTTGAGCTTTCACCAGTTTGTCTTGTTCTACTGGTGGGTGCGCAAGGGTGCTGTCTATGGCCGTAGTGGGTTTTTGATGAAGTCCCTTTTATGAGCCCCAGGGTTTTTGCCTCCTCATCGAGCTCCTTGACTTGCTTCGATAGGTTACCTCCAAATAGTAGAATCGGTGGTTTTACGTTTCCATGTTTGCACAGACCCGCGAATTTCGGGTTTAAATTGGGTCGGATGGCACTCTTCCTGATGCTGTTTATTTCATATTGTGTGTTGCAAAGCAGTGCCAGTGCATCCTGTTGGTCCTGCGACATGTCCTTCTCATCTACTGTGCGGGCGAAAGCTGTTATTCCAGCTGTTAGGAGCTTTAGTACCTTTTGGAGTTTGACATCCATGCCTCTAACTCCTGCTCCGATTTGTTTTCATATGCAATTATTTACAACAGGAACATTCAGGGATATACAGTTACCCGGTGCCAAGTGTCTTGCTGTGGTGTCCAATACAGCCTGTTCCTGTAGCTGGTTAAAGGACATATAATCTATACTGGCAGCTAGTTTTTGTTCCAGGTTTTGGCCAGTCTGGTCTGGCTGTATGAAGTTGGACACCATGTCCAGTAGATTTTTACGTTCCTGCACCCCTTGCACACTTGATTTTTCTTCTGCAAATCCCTCTTCAGGATCAGCCCAGAACTGACCCCCAGTACTCCCCTCTGACGAGGGAGATGCACTGTGCAGCCCTACAAGAGGTGTTGCTGTGGGTTTAACATAGTGCCCACAGTGACTAGACTCCATCTCCCGGAGCCCGTCACGTTGGAGCAAATTCTCCACACACCGCTCAATCCGGCTCCAGCGCTCACGGTCGATTGCCGCTCGTGGCTGCTCTTATTCGGACTCATCTGAGTCAACGACTTTGCTGGTTTTTTGTTTTGCCTTACCTCCCGGCCGCGGAGTGGATCAGGTGCGGAGGCGAAGTCGGGCACAGCTGTTCCCATTACGGGTGATTCATGTGCCGCTGGCCGCTGTTGGCTGCCCGCAACTCTGCGGTCCTCCCCCGCCAGCTTTGTCGCAGCCCTCGTTGTTTTCTTGGAATTGTCCATTGACTCCCCACCTCTAAATCAGTATGGGAACAACACAAAAGACCGCAGAGTATCTCTTACATGCAGGTTCCGGCTTTTAAAAACTGCAGCTGCGGGGGAACTTCGTTCCACCCCACCTGACTGTTTCGCAATGCGTGTAGCAATATGACACGCATGCGTCCTCCGTGCTCCGAAGTAAAACAGCCTTATAAATTCCACTATCGTATCTGCTTCCACCACCACTCCTTGTATTCTATACTCTTTGTGTGAAACCTTGCCTCACATACAGTATCTATCAATTACTAAAACTCTCATCTTGTTTGTTTGATTGTTTGTTTGTTTGTTTGTTTGTTCCCGAGACTCTGCTGCTAATGGTACATGATAGTGGGCCAATTTTAGGCTTACCTTACTCACTATTGTCCTGCGAGGTGCAGTAAACAAGTTTTGTTCAGATTGATGTTATATTTTACAAGCTATTGACATTTTAAACTTTAATAAACATCACAGTCGCATTTCCACTTGCTTGCTGTGCCTGCGCAGTTGGGGAGGGTTGCCGGGCCCGCTATCCACGCGTGTGCAGTTGGGGGTTGCAGGGCCCGCCGCCATTTTGAGGTTGTCAGCCACGCCTGTGTAGTTGGCCCACCGCCATCTTGAGATCGCCATTTTGACTCGCGTCACCACGGGCATCTTTGGCATCACAACGGGGACCCATCAGTCGTGCCTGCGCAATTGGGGGAGGATTGACGGGCCTGGATTGCCATTTTAACATCCAGCGTCGTGTATAGGTGAGTGCTAGTAAGGGAATATTTCATTGGGGGAGCGGGACCCAATGGGTCCACGCTTGGTCTAGTCGCCTTTAAAATTCATTTCTCTGACATTAAAGCTCTACTGCCTACTAGGCTTTGACATTTCTACCCAAAGAAAATGTTTCTGACGGTCTAAACTACCCATGCCTCTTATCATTGAATATACAGTGGCTTGCAAAAGCTTTCATACTCCTTGAACTTTTCGACATTTTGTCACGTTACAACCACAAACGTAAATGTATTTTATTGGGATTTTTTGTGATAGACCAACACAAAGTGGTGCATAATTGTGAAGTGGAAGGAAAATGATACATGGTTTTCAAATTTTTTTACAAATCAAAAACTGAAAAGTGTGGTGTGCAAAAGTATTCAGCCCCCCTGAGTCAATACTTTGTAGAGCCACCTTTCGCTGCAATTACAACTGCAAGTCTTTTGGGGTATGTCTCTACCAGCTTTGCACATCTAGAGACTGACATTTTTGCCCATTCTTTTTTGCAAAATAGCTCAAGCTGTCAGATTGGATGGAGAGCGTCTATGAACAGCAATTTTCAAGTCTTGCCAAAGATTCTCAATTGGATTTAGGTCTGGACTTTGACTGGGCCATTCTAACACATGAATATGCTTTGATCTAAACCATTCCATTGTAGCTCTGGCTGTATGTTTAGCGTCGTTGTCCTGCTGGAAGGTGAACCTCCGCCCCAGTCTCAAGTCTTTTGCAGACTCTAACAGGTTTTCTGAATTTGGCTCCATCCATCTTCCCATCAACTCTGACCAGCTTCCCCGTCCCTGCTGAAGAAAAACATCCCCACAGCATGATGCTGCCAGCACCATGTTTCACAGTGGGGATGGTGTGTTCAGGGTGATGTGCAGTGTTAGTTTTCTGCCCCACATAGCGTTTTGCATTTAGGCCAAAAACTTCAATTTTGATCTCATCTGACCAGAGCACCTTCCTCCACATGTTTGCTGTGTCCCCCACATGGCTTGTGGCAAACTGCAAATGGGACTTCTTATGGCTTTTTTTCAACAATGGCTTTCTTCTTGCCACTCTTCCATAAAGGCCCGATTTATGGAGTGCACGACTAATAGTTGTCCTGTGGACAGATTCTCCCACCTGAGCTGTGGATCTCTGCAGCTCCTCCAGAGTTACCATGGGCCTCTTGGCTGCTTCTCTGATCAATGCTCTCCTTGCCCGGCCTGTCAGTTTAGGTGGACGGCCATGTCTTGGTAGGTTTGCAGTTGTGCCATACTCTTTTCATTTTCGGATGATGGATTGAACAGTGCTCCATGAGATGTTCAAAGCTTGGGATATTTTTTTATAACATAACCCTGCTTTAAACTTCTCCACAACTTTATCCCTGACCTGTCTGGTGTATTCCTTGGGCTTCATGATGCTGTTTGTTCACTAATGTTCTCTAACAAACCTCTGAGGCCTTCACAGAACAGCTGTATTTATACTGAGATTAGATTACACACAAGTGGACTCTATTTATTAATTAGGTGACTTTTGAAGGCAATTGGTTGCACTGGATTTCATTTAGGGGTATCAGAGTAAAGGGGGCTGAATACTTTTGCACGCCACACTTTTCAGTTTTTTATATGTAAAAAAAATTGAACTCCTGGAACCATGTATCGTTTTCCTTCCACTTCACAATTATGCACCACTTTGTGTTGGTCTATCACATAAAATCCCAATAAAATACATTTACGTTTGTGGTTGTAACGTGACAAAATGTGGAAAAGTTCAACGGGTATGAATACTTTTGCAAGCCACTGTACTTCTATCCGGTCTCCCCTCACCTCTGAAGCTCCAGATAAAACAATCCCAGTTTGCCCAACCTCTCCTTGTAGTTAATACACCCAAATCTAGTCGGCATTCCGGTAAATCTCTTCTTAAACTATTCAAAGCATCCACATCCTCCCTGAATTGGGGCAACCAAAATTGCACACAATTCTCCAAATGGGGACTAACCAAAGTTTTTTAAAGCTACAAGATAACTTCTTGAACTCATACTAAATGCCCAACAATGAAGGCACGATTACCACATGCCTTCTTATTACTCTTACTTATGATGCCATGTTTAAGGAGCTATTGTCTTGGACCCAGGGATCTCTCTGAACATCAATGCTATTAAGGGTCTTGGCACTAAGTATATAATTCCTGCTTACATTTTACCTATCGAAGTGCCACGGGGATCTGTGCTGTATACACAAATATATATATACACACACACATACGTATACACACACACACACATATACATACACACACACACACACACACACACACACACACACATATATATATATACACACACACACACATATATATGTGTGTGTGTGTGTATATATATATATATATACACATATGTTCATATGTGTATATATATATATATATATATACACACACACATATATATATATGTGTGTGTGTGTGTATATATATATATATATATATATATATGTATATGTATATGTATATATATATATACACACACATATACACACACACATATAAATATATACATATAAATAAATACATATAAAAAAATAAAAAAATAAATACATAGATAAATAAATAAATATATACATAGATAAATATATACATAGATAGATAAATAGATAAATAAATAGTTAAATAAATAAATGGTTATATATATATATATATATATATATATATATATATATATATATATATAACGTATACACACACACACATACACACACACACACGCACATATATATACATAAGGTACACAAAATGCTGGAGAAACTCAGCGGGTGCAGGAGCATCTATGGAGCGAAGGAAATAGGTAACGTTTCGGGCCAAAACCCTTCTTCAGACTGATGGGGGGTGGTGGGGAGAAGATAGGAAAAAGGGAGGAGGATGAGCCCGAGGGCTGAGGAATGGGAGGAGACAGCCCGAGGGCTGGGGAAGGGGAGGAGACAGCAAGGGCTAACAAAATTGGGAGAAGTTCATGCCCGCAGGATGCAGACTCCCCAAGCGGAATATGAGGTGCTGTTCCTCCAATTTCCGGTGTTGCTCGCTCTGGCCATGGAGGAGACCCAGGACAGAGAGGTCGGATGGGGAATGGGAGAGGGAGTTGAAGTGCTGAGCCACCGGGAGGTCAGGTTGGTTATTGCGGACCGAGCGGAGGTGTTCGGCGAAGCGATCGCCCAGCCTCCGCTTGGTCTCACCGATGTAGATCAGCTGACATCTAGAACAACGGATGCAATAGATGAGGTTGGAGGAGATGCAGGTGAACCTCTGTCGCACCTGGAACGACTGCTTGGGTCCTTGAATGGAGTCGAGGGGGGAGGTAAAGGGACAAGTGTTGCATCTCTTGCGGTTGCAAGGGAAAGTGCCCGGGGAGGGGGTGTGTATGGGAGGGAAGGGAAGAATTGACAAGGGAAAAAAAAGAATATATATAAATATATGACAAGGGAATAGGAGGAGGAGGAGCCATCTTGGAGGAACGGCTGCTAACCAGCAGCCGTCCATTTAATTCATTTAAAAAAAAAAAGTTTTTAGTAAGTCTTGTTCTTCGTTTGTTGGAGAAATGGACTTCTTAATGTGGGGGGAAGGAGGTAATTATACTTCTAGGTCCCTACCTGGCCGGTGAGGCAGCTTTTTTCTCCGGGCTGCCCGTCGACCCGTCCTCGTGGCCTACCAGCAGGCGTGGAGCGCCGTTTCCTGGCGCAGTCCACCCAGCATCTCGGCTTCATTGGCGGCACAACGCTGGAGCACCATCGTGGAGCGGAGCGGGCGATGCCTTGCCTGGGTCGCCACGCTGGAGCTCCGGTGAGATGTGACCGCCAAGATCAACACCTCCGGGCTGCAGGTCTGCGTAGTGGAGCAGGCGGTGCCGACATTAACATCGGGAGCCTGGGAGCTCCAAACCGGCGCGGCCCTGTCGGCTTCGGAAGCCGACAATCCCCTCCTAGGAAGCGGCCGTTCCAGGTGGCCCAGCCGCTGTGAGGACTCTCCCGACGCCGGGGCGACACCACCCGGCCAGAACGGCCAGGAACATCGGGCCTCCGTAGAGGCAATAGCGGTGGCCTCAATAGGCCTGACTTTGGGTGAACTGGGAATGGGGACTGGACTTTGTGCCTTCCCCCACAGTGGTATCCACTGTGGGGGGATGATATTTCTGTGTGTAAGTAAACATGTTAGTCTGTGTCCAAGATGGCCGTCGGAAGGGAGAGTGGATGCTGGCGCGCTTTAGCTGCCGCTGCTCTCTCTTCACATTGTGTTTTTTGATTTTTTGATTTTGTGTCTTTGGAACGATCTCTATCTTTAATTTGTGTATTGATGATGTCCTTATTATTTATTTTTCGAGACCTTTCTTCAAAGTCTGAAGAAGGGTCAACCCTAAACGTCACCCATTCCTTCCCTCCAGAGATGCTGCCTGCTATTCCAGCATTTTGTGTCTACCTTTGATTTAAACCAGTATCTGCAGTTCTTTCCTAAAAATACACACACACATACATATATATTTATACGAACATTGAATTCTGTAATTTTAAGTAACTTCATCTTACATTCCATTCCCTTCCCCCTTCACTCCTTGCCCAAAACGACTGGGAAGGGGAAAGGGAGGGGAATGTAAGATGAAGTTATTAAAATTATAGAATTCAATGTTCATATCGCTGGGTTGTAAGCTACCCAAGCGATGTATGAGTGAGGCCACATGAAAAGGGCACCTCATATTCCATATAGTTTATCTTGAGATTACACCTTCCCTGGCCAACAATGGACCTATTAGGTACTGCCCTACCTGAGCTATTTTGTGGCCAGCTCCGATTGATCCTGATGTTTCTCTCCTCCAGCTCAATAATCAGAGAACAGAGACGAATGGGTCTGTCCCACTTGGGCGACCTAATCCGCGAGTTCTGGCGAGTTTGCGCTCGACTCATACTCGTAGCATGGTCGACGCGAGGTCGTAGGAGGTCTTCGTAACTCTCCTTCATGCTCGAGAGTGGTCTCCGCGTACTCGAAGCCTCAGCTAGGTCGTGGCGGTTTTTTCAATATGTTAAAAAATGCCCGTGAGTAAAAAAAGGTCGACATGGAAAAAATCTATACTTTTTTTACTCGTAGGTTTAGTCGTAGTAGGTCGACATGTTAGTCGTAGGTAATCGAGGGTAGTTGAAGGTAGTCGTAGATAGTCCATCATAGTCGAAGGGAAGTCGAACGGAGGTCGAAAGAGGTCGTCCTCACTCTCCATTATTCAGTGTCCAATTTTCCCGAAGTTAGTCGAAGCTGGTCTTCAACATAGTCGAAGGAGGTCTTTTACATAGTCGGAGGCGGTCTTCAACATGTCATTTTTTCAAACTCTTCTAAACTTGCCAATTAGGTCGCCCAAATCGGACAGCCCCTTTAAGACAATAGCTTAAAATAATCATCGCAGGGATGAGAATTATTTACATAGTGAGTTGATATGATCTGGAATGGACGGTTTATGAGGTGGTGGAAGCATATTACCAGCAACTTTCAAAAGGCCATCACATAATTAGTCAGGTTAGCAGGAAAGAATTGGAGAGACAGATTCATTTTAATAGCCATTGAAACGTACTGGCACATACTCAATGTTTTGAAAAGCTGCCTTATGGCCATGTGATGGTATGATCTCCCTCTGCAGCCATTCCTCACGATGTCCAGATGCCAATGATGAACAGAAGAAAACACGAGTCAAAGTAGTACAAGTACATCTTTGGTATTTTGCCATCCCAGCTCTAATGCATTAGTCAATCTTATCTGCAGTCACAGTCAATTTAGAGGATGTAGTAGTGCAAAGTTCCATTTGTGCTGGAACAACAGAAAGAAGAATGTGAGAGGGAGCATTTAGTTAAACATGTCTTAAGTGAAACATGTCTTTCAACTTTTTAAATGCTTCAAACATCTATGCTTCCATTTTGTATTAGAAAAATTGATTCGACAATTCCATGTTCAACCATTAACAAAAACTGAACATGCAGTATCTTATTTCCTGGCAATGAAGACACCTGTGTCGAGGAGACACCCCCAATTTAAGTTGCTAAATTTTGAGAATAGGATGACATGACAGGATCAAGGATTTGGTTTAGTCCAGGTGTCAGCAACATCGCCTGCATGCGCCGGGACTGGCTGCAGTAACCAGATCCCTCGCATCCCTGGTAGCTGCTGTTCACAGATCCCTCGTGTCCCCGGGACTTGCTGCAGTGCCCAGGTCGCCTGCCCCGGGACTGGCTTTAGCGCCCAGGTTGCCTGGCCCGGGACTCGTAGAGAGAGAGAGAGAGAGAGCAAACCCGGGATGGAACAGCAATCCAACACCCGCCAACAACCACCTCCACTGGCTACGCATATGCTGAAGGACACCATTGCTGGCTGGCGGGCTGGCCGGCAGAAGGCACTGAGATTGCAGCCAGTTCCGCTGTCCGGTCCCGGTGGCCACTCACAGACACCCGAGCTACTTCCCTCCCTGCCCACAATGCGGTGGCTCCGTGCCCGGAGTGCCGCGACAGCGGTGAGTGAGTTGCTGGCCCCCTCCCCTCCGACCCCCTCCTTCTGAACGCTCCTGCCCTCCCCACAACTTTACCCCTGACTGCCCAGCCAATTTTTGCAGCCAACACGCTGTGAAAGGAAATTGCTGTACTGAGAGATAGCCAAGTCTCTCTTTCTTGGCTAACAACCTAACCTTCAGCCTCCAAGACGCAGGTAAATTTTTGTGCCTTATTTTTGTGTAAAAAATAGTGTCTTCATTGCCAGGAATTATGGTAAGTTGTAAGACTTCATATTGACATCCATGATTGTGATCATAGACCATCTTTATTTCTGTCCTGCAATCCATAATCTCAATATTATACCACAATTCTTTTCATTAATTCAAATTTGTACTAAATCTGTATTAAAATGTTCACTCATCATATGCAGCAGTTAATTTCCATTAATTATTTAAAATACAATTTCAGAATCCATAGACATGTTTATTTAAAAACATTATTTTAGTTTAGAGATACAGCGTGGAAACAGGCCCTTCGGCCCACCGAGTCTGCGCCGACCAGCGATCCCCGCACATTAACATGACCTTACACACACTAGGGACAATTTTACATTTATACCAAGCTAATTGACCTAAAAAACCTGTATGTCTTTGGAGTGTTGGAGGAAACCAAAGATCTCAGAGAAAATCCATGCGGTCACGTGGAGTACGTACAAACTCAGTACACACAGTACCCGTAGTCGGGATCGATCCTGGGTCTTTGGCACTGTAAGGCAGTATCTCTATTGCAATGCCACCATGCCGCCCTTGATTAATCCTTAATTACATCTTATAATATTCTTTAATATTTGGTATATGACTATAATTAATCAATAGGATCCCTGGGTATACATGGAATTTTAGAGGTCTGAAAATACAACGGGTAATTAATTACCTTTTATCCCCTTGGTTCCCGAGTTAGTATTTATGTTTTCTGTTGTGTGTTCTTTTAGCTCAAAGTTGCTGCTCTTCTACCCTTTTGGAGAGACTTGTGCTTTATTTATGGCCAGGGATATTTTACTTGCACTGTTCCAAATATTTGTGTCTGCAAACTTCAGCCTTATGACCTCTGTTTGTCTACAATGGTTCACACCACATATTTTGAAAAAGTGAAAAGAAGGCTGTGTCTAACTCAGTAAATGTTGAAGGATGAACATAAGAGCAGCAAGCAGTTACGTCTGTCCAAATGCTCCTTTGGACATAGGCACCTAATTGCCTTCACATTGATTCTATTTTAAATAACTTCTATACCTGTCATTACCTATTGGGGAGATTAATATTCTGCTGGTTGCAGTTGGTACAAATGATAATTGTATATAAAAGAGAAACAATACTGTGCTTAACATTGAATTTAACTTCGGAGTCACGTGAGTGACTACGGGAAGAACCCCGCCAGGACGCATGCGTGTCATATCGCTACACGCATTGCGAAACAGTCAGGCGGGGTGGAACGACGTTCCCCCGCAGCGGCAGTTTTAAAAGCCGGAACCTGCATGTAAGATTTACTCTGCGATCTTTTTGTGTTTTCCCATACTGATTTACAGGTGGGGAGCAAATGGACAAGTCGAAGGAAACAACAAGGGCTGCGACAAAGCTGGTGGGGGAGGACCGCGGAGTTGCGGGCAGCCAGCAGCACATAAATCACCCATAATGGGATCAGCTGTGCCCGATGTCGCCTCCGCACCAGCCAGATCCACTCCGCGGCCGGGCGGTAAGGCAAAACAAAAAACCGACAAAGTTGTGGACTCAGATGAGTCCGACTTTGAGCCGCCGCGAGCGGTCAGCGACCGTGAGTGCTGGAGCGGTGTGTGGAGCATTTGCTCCAACGTGACAGTCCAGTCACTGTGGGCACTATGTAAAACCCACAGCAGCACCTCTTGTAGGGCTGCACAGTGCATCTCCCTCGTTAGAGGGGAGTACTGGGGGTCAGTTCTGGGCTGATCCTGAAGAGGAGTTTGCAGAAGAGAAATCAAGTGTGCAGGGGATGCAGGAACGTGAAAATCTACTGGACATGGTGTCCAACTTCATACAGCCAGACCAGACTGGCCAAAACCTGGAACAAAAACTAGCTGCCAGTATAGATTATATGCCCTTTAACTAGCTACAGGAACAGGCTGTATTGGACACCACGGCAAGACACTTGGTAACTGTATATCCCTGAATGTTCCTGTTGTAAATAATTGCATATGGAAACATATCGGAGTAGGAGTTAGAGGCATGGATGTCAAACTCCAAAAGGTATTAAAGCTCCTAACAGCGGGAATAACAGCTTTCACCCGCACAGTAGATGAGAAGGACATGTCGCAGGACCAACAGGATGCACTGGCACTGCTTTGCAACACACAATATGGAATAAACAGCATCAGGAAGAATGCCATCCGACCTACTTTAAACCCGAAATTCGCGGGTCTGTGCAAACCTGGAAACATAAAACCACCAATTCTCCTATTTGGAGGTAACTTATCGAAGCAAGTCAAGGAGCTCGATGAGGAGGCAAAAACCCTGGGGCTCATAAAAGGGACTTCATCAAAAACCTACTACGGCCATAAACAGCACCCTTACGCACCCACCAGCAGAACAAGACAAACTGGTGAAAGCTCGAAGGTCCGGTACACCGAACACGAGTCTTTTTTAGGCCATGGCCCAGGCCGGCCTTCTTGGAAGATACGCAAACCTCCAACATCAACCAAACCACAAACCCAGACACTGGCGTCTCAACATCAATGAAGGATTTACAAAAAGAAGTAAACCTGCCACTAGTAACTATGGAGATAGGTGGGTCTGGTTCCCTACAAATTGCAGGGAGCATGGAGGTTGGGGGGAGATTACACTCCTTTCTGGATGCATGGAGTATGTTAACTTCCGACACTTATATTTTAAGCAGTATCCAGAGATATACCATAGAATTTATACACAAATACAGCCCTCCAGTTCAGCATGTGCCGAACCGAATGTTCGTACTTTCCCGTAAAGAAAAAACAGAAGCGCATGCTGAACTGCAGCGGCTTTACGCAAAAGGGGTAATTGAAAAATCCCAACACGAACCGCTAGAATTCGTGTCCAATATCTTTACCAAAAACAAAAAAGATGGTGGTTGTCGCATCATCATAGATCTGAACAAATTGAATACATTTGTACAATATATTCATTTTAAAATGGAAACCTTTGTTACTGCAAAACAATTGATTTCCAAAGGCTACTTCATGGCTAACATCGATTTAACAGATGCTTACTAATCAGTGCCTATACGAGGTGACCACAGATGTTACTTAAAATAGGTTAACATCAGCCCCCAGGCTGCTCACAAAAATTTTGAAACCAGCCCTAGCGTTTCTACGGAAACGAAAACACATGGTCATGGCATATCTAGATGACATACTTATTGTGGGCAAAACTTTGGAATTGGCCAAACAAACTGTAACAGCCACAAAACAGTTATTTGAAAAACTGGGGTTATTATCCATCCAGTTAAATCTAAATTAACGCCTTCCACTACTATGGACTATTTGGGGTTCACCATTGACTCAGTTCACATGTCGGTGACTTTGCCAAAGGGAAAGGCTATAGACTTAATAGAGGCTTGCAATAACCTCATTGACATCAGTAAACCATCCATCAGATTGGTAGCAAAAGTAATTGGCAAAATGGTGGCTGCTTTTCCAGCCACACAATTCGGACCTTTACATTACCAAAATTAATCAGTTATGGTTCCTTTGATCGCTCGCTTTGTTACTTGGATAACTGTGGTAATTCTAGAGCTAATACATGCCAACGAGCGCTGAGCCCATTGGAGGTGATGCGTGCATTTATCAGACCAAAACCAATCCGGGCTTGCCCGGCAGACAGAAAAATTCAAATATTTGGGAATTGAAATTACTAGAAATTACCAGGATATGTTTAAAGCCAATTATAATCCCTTACTCAAGAAATTGAATAATTTGATTAAATTCTGGAAAACACTTCCGATGTCCTTAATAGGCAGAATAAATGCTATTAAAATGATTTTCTTACCACAAATTCTATACTTATTTCAATCAATACCTATATATCTCCCAAAAAAGTTTTTCAAAAAATTGGACTCAGACATTACAAATTTTATATGGGATTATAAATCCCATAGAATACAAATAGCACACCTTAATAAACGAAAAGAGCTGGGGGGTCTAGCGCTCCCTAATTTTATGTATTATAACTGGGCAGTAAATATTAAAAATATGATTCACCTGCTGGACAATTATGCACAGCAGGCGGACTGGATGGTAATGGAAAAAGGGGACTGCTCCCCGAGTAATATAGGAGCGACTATCCTCTCACCAATAAATTTGAATAATAAAAATTATAATAAAAATCCAATTATACATAACACAATAAGAACATGGAAACAAATAAAACAGAATTTAAAATTAAGAAACCTATCTCTTTTAATACCAATAGTCAATAATCCATCGTTTAAACCATCAATCATAGACAAATCATTTATACAATGGGAAAGAATGGGAATTAAAACGCTCGAAGATCTGTATGAATTGGGGAATTTACTATCATTTCAACAACTACAACTGAAATATAATTTGAAAAATAACCAATATTTTAAATATCTTCAAATTTGTGATTATCTGAAAAAACACACAAAAGACTATCATAATATGCCTTCCGACTTATTGGATGAAGCAATGAAGACCAAGGCGGAATCAGCTAATTTAATATCGTACCTATATAATATCATTTTAAACATAGAAATACCCACAACAGATGGAATTAGAAAAGATTGGGAACAAGAATTAGCTATAAAAATCTCAAAAGAGACCTGGGATAATCATTTACTACAGGTGCATAAATGTTCGATCAACGTACGACATACGCTCATCCAATTTAAAACATTACACAGATTATATTATTCAAAAACTAAATTAAATAAAATCTTCCCTAATGTTTCACCAATCTGTGATAAATGCCTGTCAAGAAGCTACCATAGCGCACTCTTTTGTTTTTTGTACAAAAATCCAAAAATTCTGGTATGAAATATTTGATATTTTTTCAAAATTGATCAAAATAAAACTGGTACCAAAACCAGAATCTATTATCTTCGGAATATCGGAAGGTAACCCTGAACTAAACGTGTTTCAGAAGAATTTATTTAATTACGGGCTAATAATGGGAAAAAAGCTTATACTTAAATTCTGGAAAAATGCGCCCACACCAACAATAAACATGTGGATATCAAATATGTTTGAAACATTACATCTGGAAGAGATGAGATTCCTCTTAGCAGGTAAAACAGACCAATTCCAAAAGACATGGTCTATGTTTCTGGACCTATTACAAGTATGAGGTGCAATAGTAATTTAAAAAAACAAATATATAAATAAGTGGTATCAGGACGTGGTAACGGGAGGTAAATCAACAAAAACAGACTTGGTTGGTAGTCCCCTTTCTGCGGAGTTTAATGTTATAATAGAGCGATTGTTTCTATTTTCTCTTTCTTTCTTTTCTAGGGTCTATTTTCTCACTTTACTTCCTTCTCTAACTTCTTTTCTAAGGGGCTTTCTTTTCCCAACACTCTTGCACTTCACGACTCTCACGCACTTTCTTTACTTTCCTTACTTCTACCTTTCTCTTAAAGCTCAAAAAAAATGAAGCGGTACAAAAAATGTATTAAGATATATGTGTTGTGTAGGATTGTAATTTACCGTACTTCTAATAAAAATAAAATAAAAAAAAAAAATAAATAAAAAAACATTACCAAAATTTACCGAGAGCAAAAATACGAGGACTCAAAATTAATGCTGGTCATTTTGACAGACCAATGAAGCTACCAATCAAAGCTATAATGGAACTAAAATGGTGGATAGATAACATTCGGCTTTGGTTCAATCCAGTCATTATCAGCAACCCTTCTATGGTGCTACAAACTGATGCCAGTGCACTTGGTTGGGGTGCCACCAATTCCATCTCCAGCTGTGGAGGTAGATGGACTGCACAGGAGGCATCATTATTATTAACACTGGGCATAAACTACCTGGAAATGTTGGATGAATTCCATGACCTAAAGTCATATTATACTGCGTCATATCACCAGCACGTTAGACTACAGATTGACAATACCACCATGGTAGCATATATCAACCACATGGGTGGAAACAAATCGACATCATGTGACAATCTGGCAAATACAATTTGGCAGTGGTGTATCCAGAGACATATTTGGATATCAGCTACTTACCTACCAGGTAAACTAAATTTAGTGGCAGACACCAGGTCACGCAAATTTAATGAAAACATTGAATGGATGTTGAATAAAAAAGTATTTGCTGATATTACAGCACGGTATGGAACACCAGATATCGATCTATTCGCATCCAGGCTTAATCACCAGTTATCAAACTATGTTTCGTGGGAACCAGGCCCTGGGGCAGCTGCGACAGATGCATTTTCGCTGCATTGGGGGAAATTGTTTATTTATGCATTCCCTCCTTTCTGCCTCATCAGTCGGGTATTAAGGAAAGTACAGCAAGACTCTGTGTCTGGTATTTTGGTAGTACCCAATTGGCCTACTCAACCATGGTTCCCTGTGATACACAACATGGTATTAGAACCATGTATCACCATCCGAATAGACCAGATTTATTGGTTCATCCCGTAACAAGGGATAGCCACCCATGCCATAACTATATGAATTTATTAATTTGTAGAGTCTAAAAATACCTCTACTACAGCTGGGACTAACGGACCGAACAGTGAACATGATTGTGGCGGCCCACAGACAGTCCACCAAAAAACAGTATCTGGCTATATCAGGAAATGGGAGATGTATTGTCACAGAAACAGCATCACCTACAGAGATATGAACATCCCGTCTGTGCTGGAACACCTGGCAGGCCTCCATTATGATGAGGGGCTCAGTTATAGTGCCATCAACTGCACCAGAAGTGCCCTATCAAATTATCTATGGCAAGGAACAGAGCGTCAATCTGTTGGGACTCACCCACTGGTAAAAAAACTTATGAGGGGAATTTTTAATACCAATCCCCCAAGAACCAGGTACTCCCAAATATGGGATGCGAGTATTGTCCTGACGATGCTCAGGAATTGGTCTCCAGCAACAGCTCTGTCCCTACATAGACTGACATTAAAAACAGTCATGCTAATGGCATTGGTCACGGCACAAAGGGTACAGTCGTTACATAAATTAAGACTGGATAACATGACTTCTTCATCTGAAAATATTACGTTTCATATTTATGAATTATTTAAGCAGAACAGACAGGGATCAGCAGGCCTCAATATAGAATTTAGGTCTTACCCAACAGATGATCGTCTCTGTATAGTAAGACATTTGTTGTTATACATGGAGAACACGAAAATCATCAGAGGCAATGAGAAGGCACTTTTAGTCTGCCACAAGCAACCACACAAAAAAGTGACGGTCCAGACCATCTCAAGATGGCTGAAACAGGTTCTAATACAGGCTGGGTGGATACTAATATTTTTAAATCTCATTCCACCAGGGCTGCAGCTACATCGGCAGCTATGCAGTTGGATGTACCAATGGACCAAATCCTCAAGACAGCAGAATGGTCAGGGGAAAAAACATTCCAACTATTTTATCATACACCAGTCATTAAACCTGGAACGTTTGCAGAAACAATTTAATTTACCCCATAAATAGGGGCTATAATTTGATGTTAATAAATTTTCATGGATTTCAATGTTGGATTCATGTCTAAATTATGTTGACACAATTCCTCCCCCAGTCATTAAGGCAGATGTGATGCATGGACTCGTTTCCATGGCATGAAATCACAGAACTTTGAATTCTTCACATAGTCACTCACGTGACTCCGAAGTAAAATAGTAAGATTAAACGAGAACTTACCAGCTCGAAGTTTGATCATTATTTTATGAGGAGTACGTTGAGGGAATACGTGCCCTCCGCTCCCACCCATGATCATATACTCAACTGGTATTTCTTCTCTAATCTTACTATGTTCAGTCATTACAGTTATCTGTGATTTCACACCGCTGCTTTGAAGAATGACACGCATGCGTCCTGGCGGGGTTCTTCACTTATTCCCTCAATGTACTCCTCATAAAATAATGATCAAACTTCGAACTGGTAAGTTCTCATTTAATCTTACTATTAATGGCCATTACATTTTAGTCAGTGGAGTTTAAAGGAAATTGATTCAATTTTTGTTCACTATAGCCACTGATTCCCACAATTATCTAGACTACACCACCAACCATCCTGCCTCTTGCAAGGATGCCATCCCTACTCTCATTTCCTCATTTTCCACCACATTTGGTCCCAAGACAAAGCTTTCCAATCCAGAACATGCAAGATGTCCTCTTCAGTAAACGTGAATGCCCCCTGTTGCTGTAGATGGATTCCTCAGCCATGTCTACTCAGTGTCCCTAGTTCTGCTCCAGGTGGATCAAGGATAGAGCTCTCCTTGGAATTTACCTTTCACCCCACCAGCCTCCATGTTCAGCACATCACTCTCCGACATTTCCGCCACCTTCAATGTGATTCCATCAGCAGGCATATCTTCCCATCCCCACCCTTTTCCACCTTCCATGAAAACCACTCCCTCCTCAACTCCTTGGTTCCCTCATCCCTTCCAACCCAACCCTTGCCCTTCTCAGGCACTTTCCCCTGCAACTGCAGGTGATGTAAGGCTTGAGCCAATACTAAATTGGGCGGCACGGTGGCTCAATGATACAGTTGTTGCCTTACAGCGCCAGAGACCCAACTTCAATCCTGACTACGGGTGCTGTCTGTACAGAGTTTGTACGTCCTCCCCATGACCACATGGGTTTTCTCTGGGTTCTCCAGTTTCCTCCCACACTCCAAAGACGTACAGGTTTGTTGGTTAATTGGCTTGGTATAATTGTAAAATGTCCCTGGCGTGTGTAGGATAATGTTAATGTGCGGGAATCGCTAGTCGGCGTGGACTTGATGGGCCGAAGGGCCTGTTTCCATGCTGTGTCTCTAAACAAAACTAAACCTCCCCCCTTACAAATAACCAGGGGCTTCAGCAATTGTTCTAGGTGAGACAGAGGTTCACATACAACGCGTCTAACCTCAGTTACTGCTTCTGGAGTTCCCAACATGACCTACTTTGCATTGCGAACCCTTGCGTTGTTCACCAAGGCCTGCTGCAACTCCCACCTGTTACCCATTTTAACTCCCTTCCCCATTTCCGCACTGACCTTTCTGTCCTGGGCCTCTACAACTGTCAGTGTGAGGTCACATATAAATTGGAGGACCTTCTATTCCATTTGGGTAACTAAAAAACACAACTGTATGAACACTGAATTCTTCAAGTTTTGACAACACCCCCCCCCCTTTTTATATTCTCCCCCCCCCCCCCCCCCCCCCCCCCTTTCCCTGTCCCTCACCATGATGTGCACCCATTTCTTCCACTATGCAGCCTTCCTTTTCTCTTCCCCCTTGTCCCCTTCCACCTACACCTCTCCCTCTGGCTTCACTTTCACTCCTTATCTTGCACCCTTTTCACCTCTTGCCGTTTTCCACCCATCTGCCAATCTCACTCACCTGTATCCACCTATCACTTGCCAGACTTTGGCCCACGCATCTGTTTTCCAGCCTTCTCCCCTCTTTACGATGGGTCTGAAGAAGGATCTTGACTCGAAACAGCACCTACACATGTCCTCCAGAGATGCTGCCTGACCCACTGAGTTACTTCAGCACTTCGTGTTTTCTTTTGTAATCCAGCATCTGCCATTCCTTATATCTCCAGCTTGAGTTTTATGTTATCTCCTGGCTAGTGTTTTGCTCTGGCAAACAGGTACTGACTAATCTTGATGTGCAAGGCATGAGACAGCATGGATGATGGATCTTTACCCGTCCACATGCTCTTTTCTTCATTTTCCTTGTTCCTCCTGGGAGAAATTGGAATATAAATTCAACCTGAGAGGAAACTTGTTTTGAAGATGGTTTTCTTTCCAATGAGATATTTCTAATGTCTGTTTTTCATCATCCCCAAAACAAAACCATCATCCAATACTCATAATGCATCACAGTGCACCAATCTAGGGTTATCCCCTTCAAAGCAAAAAAGATAATGTATAAATCATTGTTTATATAACCACTGTATTCATGTTACCGCATTCATATGGAACATTTTAGTTGTAATTTAATACTTTGGTGAAGGTATCTTCTGCAAAATGGCCAAAACAATTTCTAGATAATAAAGTCAACTTCAAGTGATACATAGATCCCCGACAACAAATTCTATCCTTGACTGTCAACCAGTAATTAATGAGAAAGGTCTTAACCTGATGACTAAAGCGCATCAATTTAGCAATTATGATTTTTGACGGCTGAAATATAATGGAGCAGAACCTGTTTTTAAACAATTGTTCCATTATCTGGAACATATTGATTTTTCATCCTTTTCATTTTATGTTCTATTCAGAATTTATTCACACTTTAAGAAGGATGTGATTATCCTAGAAATGGTGCGGAAAATATTTAACCAGAACTGAAGGGCTTGAGTTATAATGAACGATTGGATAGGATGTGGGCGGTAGAGGACAGAAAGGTCAGTAAGGGAATGTGAAGGAGAGTTAAAATAGTTAGCAATTGGGAGATTACCTGGATTGGGCAACTTTTAAAGAGCAGCAGAAGGTAACTAAAAAGGCAATATGTGGAGAAAAGATGAGGTACAAAGGTAAGCTAGCCTGGAATATAAAGGAGGATAGTAAATGCTTCTTTTGGTATGTGAAGAGGAAAAAAACAGTTAAGACCAAAGTTGGACCTTTGAAGACTGAAAAGGATGAATTTATTATGGGGAACAAGGAAATGGCAGACGAGTTGAATAGGTACTTTGGATCCGTCTTCACTAAGGAGGACACAAACAATCTCCCTGATGTACTAATGGCCAAAGGATCTAGGGTGATGGAGGAACTGAAGGAAATTCACATTAGACAGGAAATGGTGTTGGGTAGACTGATGGGGCTGAAGGCTGATAAATCCCCTGGTTTATTTTTCTCATGTGCACTGAGATGTGGTGAAAATAAAAGTTTGTGTGCTAAACAGCCAAATAATCTATATTACTAAAAGTAAGATTGTGACCACTTCCTGTTTTTCTGTTTCATGATTTTATAAAAAAAACGCTGCCACTTACGGCTGTGGTTTTTGGCCATCTTACTCAGAGTCCCTCTAGGCTGCGCAGGACAAGAGGCTTTTTCTCATTGATGAAATATAAGAGAGTTATTAATGTTTAATAAGTGTTGACATTCTCTCTGCTGACCCTGCTGGTGGGAGGGGGGATGGACTATAAAACACGGAGGTGTTGTACCTCAATCAGTCTCTGCAAGATGGGGGAAGTGAGAAGGTCATGTCTCTCAGTCTGAGCTGTGAATAACACTGAAACACATGTCTACAAAACGGTGAGTGTGGTTTTACTGACCTTGAGTGCCCTTAATGTGGTTTGAAAATAAAAATGGTTTTGGGTTGTGGTAAAAAGCACTGCAAATGGTTGGATTGCGGTTTTGGGTTGAAGTAAAACGCACTGCCAATGGTTGGCTTTCTAAACTTGACAACTTCCTGTTTGCACTGTATATTGATTTTAGATAAAACGCTACCAATTAAAGCTGTGATTTTTGGCCATCTTATTCCGTCCCCCTCCGCTAATCAGGTGCTGAGGATTCTTTCCATCAACAAAAAATAAAAGTGTTATTAGTGTTTCAAAAATGTTGCGAATCTCTCTCCTGTCAATCACGTCATGAAGGCCACACCTTTTCCGGTGGGGGGGGGAGGGGAGGGATTATAAAACTTGGAAGTGTGGGTTTGGCTCAGCCTCTGCATGATGGGGAAGGGAGAGGTCATGACTCTGTCTGAGCTATGAATTAACATTGATGATTAAACACTGAACACTGAATGCCTACTGAACTGTGAGCGTGGTGTTTTGTGTGGTTTAATGGTGGTTTCACCCTGCTTGAAATGGTATGAAGCTGCATTTGAATTTGGTGGCCTTGCACCCTGCTTGAACTGGTATGAAACTGCACTTGAATTTGGTGGCCTTGCACCCTGCTTGAAGTGGTAAGAAACTGCACTTGAATTTGGAGGCCTTGCACCCTGCTTGAAATGGTAGGAAAATGGATTTGAATTTGGTGGCCTTGCACCCTGCTTGAAATGGAATTTCAAAGAATAGCCATAAGTCAACTGCCAGCCCACCAGCCGTGAGTGAGCTGCCAGCACATCAGGTTTGAGGGACTGAGCTGCCACCCCAAGAATCCATTTGGCCCACAATGTCCATACGAGCGGTCCATAGGACCAGTCCCATCAGCCCACAACACCCATACGAGCGCTCCAGAAACGAGCAGAATACAAGCAGTCTATTACAGTACCTCAAGTTAATTGTGGTCCTTACAGTCTGAGAGAATAAATTATTCGGGAGATTAAGGAAATTACAACAAAATTAAAGATTTTGTGGAGGAAGGAACTGCAGATACTGATTTAAGCCGAAGACAGACACAAAAAGCTGGAGCAACTCACAGGTCAGACAGTATCTGTGGCGAAAAGGAATAGGTGACGTTTTGGGTCGAGACCCTTCTTCTGACCTAAAGATTTTGGGTCTGTCTTCACGGCAGATACCTGGAAATAATTAGTCTACAGTGATTGAAGATCTCACAAAGAAAAGGTTGGTGTAAAATAAAAGTACAAAATAAATTAATGGGGTCTCTAGGGTTTTGAGGGAGGTAATTTCAAGATAATAATGGCACCGTTCATCGTGATCCAAAATTCCACACATTCCACAACAATTCCCACACATAAGAATTCAGCAAATGTAATTGATTTCAAAAAAAGGGAATGGTTAAGAAAATACAGAACTATTAACCTGCAATCAGGAAAATATTAATAAAGAACCATAACATCCCCACTCTTTAATTATTCTTTAATGGCCATTCAAATAATAGGAACATTCAGGATAGCATTAAGAAATTTGAGAGTCTGAAACCTCAGTCTGAAGAAGGGTCTCGACCGGAAATGTCGCCTATTGCTTCGCTCCATAGATGCTGTCTCAACTGCTGAGTTTCTCCAGCTTTTTTGCCTATCTTCAATTTTTCCAGCATCTGCAGTTCTTTCGTAAACAAGAAACTTGAGATGCTCTGTCAGGTTCACACAGAAGTCCATGTCCAGTACATGGTGGAAGGTGAACATGATATCCCATGTAACAAACCCTCCTATCCTGTCAAGGACTCCTCGCACCACCTATGATGGAATCAATCAATTGCACACTGACTTGCCAAATCAACTATCCCTGCACCCGCAGAACTAGGATCATCCTTGGCCTAAGAACTGGCTAAGGAGAAGACGCGACATGTGAAATATGCAGAAGATAGACACTATCTCCAGTTTAAACCAGCATCTGCAGTTCCTCCCTATACGTTGAAATATGCAACTCACTGGCTATGGAGAAGTTGATACACTGCTCTTGTATCTGAACATAGAGATGCCCAATAACCTTTCTCCAGTTCTGAAATATTTTAATTATGTGTTTGTACTCTTTCGGTAATGTGCTGATTTTATTGAAATCACCAATTTTTCACTTTTGTTCGAAATCTGCACACCTTTGGGTCATTTTGGGTCAGGCCGCTTCATCAGTCTGAAGAAGGGTCCCGACCCAAAATGTCACTTCTCTGTGGTACTCCAGTCTGCAGGCTATGCAGCCAAATTGATTCCCATGTTGGTAGTCGAGGGTTTCCAACATCTGCAGCCTTTTGTGACACTATTGGTTTCACACACCTCTTCATGGCAGTAGTGAAATATTTCAAACAGTTATTACGTTTTAATGTTTTACGTTTCCGGTAAAATGAGGAGCATAGATTCATAGAGCCACAGAGTGATACAGAGTGGAAACTGGGGCTCTTCGGACCAACTTGCCCACACTGGCCAACAATGTCCCAGCTACACTAGTCCACTTGCTCGCGTTTGGTCCATATCCCTCCAAAACTGTCCTATCCATGTACCTGCCTAACTGTTGAGGCAGGATAGTCCCAGCCTCAACTATCTCTTCTGGCATCTTGTTCCATGCACCCACCACCCTTTGTGTGAAAAAAATACCCCTTGGATTCCTATTAAATCTTTTCCCCTTCACCTTCAACCTATGTCCTCTGGTCCTTGATTCCCCTACTTTGGACAAAGGACTTTGTGCATCTACCCGATCTATTCCTCTCATGATTTTGTGCACCTCTATAAGATCCCCTGGTACTGTGTCTGGGATGATACTGTGTGTGGGATGGTACTGTGTCTGGGATGGTACTGTGTCTGGGATGGTACTGGGTCTGGGATGGTACTGGGTCTGGGATGGAACTGGGTCTGGGATGGAACTGGGTCTGGGATGGAACTGGGTCTGGGATGGAACTGGGTCTGGGATGGAACTGGGTCTGGGATGGAACTGGGTCTGGGATGGAACTGGGTCTGGGATGGTACTGGGTCTGGGATGGTACTGGGTCTGGGATGGTACTGGGTCTGGGATGGTACTGGGTCTGGGATGGTACTGGGTCTGGGATGGTACTGGGTCTGGGATCGAACTGTGTCTGGGATCGAACTGTGTCTGGGATCGAACTGTGTCTGGGATCGAACTGTGTCTGGGATCGAACTGTGTCTGGGATCGAACTGTGTCTGGGATATCTCTATCTACTATTTGTTTACATGTTAATCCTAGCCGCATCTGATTAGAGATATTCCATCTCTGTAATTCCCTCTCTGTAATTAGAAACCAATTCTTTTTCTCTCATTTTCTGTTTCAGTTCCTTTGGATTGAAGAGTAAAATCTGTTTCCCTTTCCACAGATATTGGCCTGACCTGTTGAGTGCTTCCAGCATTTTGTTTTTATTTCAGATTACCATCATCTGGAGGTCTGTTTTTGTCTATGATGATAAAAAAAAAAAGGCAAACTGGTTCATGTAAGCCATCCACTGCCTGCCTTTCTGGATCTGAGGTGATTAAGTAGAGGTAGATTAAATAAAGAGACCTTTACTCTTTGAGGTGGATTAGATCGTTATTTGACACCATGTTTGACCTATTAAAAAATGCAGTATTCCTCACACCGTGAGTGTCAGTTTATAATGGCACCTAATAAATGTTTTTGTATCATAAACCTAATGTTGGAAAACCAATTCTGAGCACTGTACACTTTTAACAAGACTGATTCCAGGAATGAGTGGGTTATCATATGATGAGCGTTTGTCGGCACTGGGCCTCGATTCGCTGGAGTGCAGGTTGAAGGGGACCTCATTGAAACTTACAGAATTATGAAAGATAGATAGAGTTGATGTGGAAAGGATGTTTCCACTGGGACCAGAGGTCATAGCCTCAAAATTAAAGGGCGCTCTTTTAGAAATGAGGTGAGGAGGAACTTCTTTAACCAGAGGATAGTTAATCTGTGGAACTCATTGCCACAGAGGGTTGTGGAGACCAAGTCAGTGGATATTTTTAAGGCAGAGATAGACAAATTCTTGATTAGAACAGGTGTCAAGGGTTATGGGAAAGCAGGAAAATGGTATTAGTAGGAATAGATCAGCCATGACTGAATGGCGTAGTAGACTCAATGGGCCGAATGGTCTAAATCTACTACTAGAACTTGTGAACGTGTACACAGAATCCAAAAGAAAATATTGGGCATCCAGTATTTTCTGTTCATAAAAAGACTTTCACAAAAATGATTTCTGCAGAAATGGTTAAGTAATTTAAATGACGTTGCTTCAAAGATCATTATCATAAACAATGGAACAAAGGCAGATAAATTAGAAATAATTGGTCTGATATATTGCACGCATCTATTAATGCAATTTTATTCTGTAACAAGTTTATGATATCTGCCAAAAATCTGTGCAACAGACTTCCTTTTTACTGACTATTGTTCAGATATGTCTAATAAAATAATTAATGCTAGGGTGTGTAATCATATATACGAGTCTAGTTTTACAAAGCTCTTAAAATTGAAGTATATGATTTACTATAGGATGGCACCAATAAACACAAGTTACAGTTTTAGTTTCATTGTTTCTCAATTTTTTAGTTAATCGAACTACAACTTGAATACATTAATACGTCTAAATTTTTCTAAAAGCTTTAATGACTTCAAAGAGGTAAGACAGAACATTACAGGAAAATTAATGATGAAGAGGTTGTTAGGGGATGATCTTGTGCCCATCTATTCCAGTGCAAGGCACAACATTTGAGCTCCCATCTGCTTGTCACTAGTTTAATGACCAGTTAATGTAGTGTACCCCCTGGAGCCCAGGTCCATGCCAGATAATGCTTAATGGTACTGATTGAAGCCATGCCTGTTTATAATCTATTGACAGCACGGTGGTGCAGCGGTAGAGCTACTGCCTTACAGTGTACTGGGTTCGATCCTGACTACGGGTACTGCCTGTACAGAGTTGGTACGTTCTCCCCGTGATCTGTGTGGGTTTCAAAATATTGCTATTGCATCTGCCAGAGGAAATAGTTGAGGCAGATGCAATAGCAATATTTAAAAGACATTTGGACAGATCCATGGATAGGAAAGATTTGGAGGGATATGGACCACACACGGGCTATGGGGATGAGCTTAGATGGGGAATCTTGCTCAGCATAGACGAGTTGAGCTGAAGGGGCTGCTCCAGTGCTGTATGTAGGAATGGGCCAAGTATGAGTGGGACATTGTGTCCTAGGCTCACGAGGCTTTGGCGAGAGTGCAGCGTAGGTTTACCAGGATAATTCCCGGGATGGTGGGACTGACATATGATGAAAGAATGAGTTGACTGGGCTTGTATTCACTGGAACTTAGAAGGATGAGAGGGGATCTTATAGAAACATATAACATTCTTAAAGGATTGGATAGGATAGATGCAGGAAACATGTTCCCGATGTTGGGAGAGTCCAAAACCAGGGGTCACTGTTTAAAAATAAGGGGTAGGCCATTTAGGACTGAGATGAGGAAAAACTTCTTCACCCAGACAGTTATGAATCTGTGGAAATCTCTGTCATAGAAGGCAGTGGAGGCCGATTCACTGGATGTTTTCAAGAGAAAGTTAGATATATACCTCTAGGGGTTAAAGGATTCAAGGAATATGGGGAGAAAGCAGGAACGGGGTACTGATTTTGGATGATCAGCCATGATAATATTGAATGGCGGTGTTGACTTGAAGGGCTGAATGGCCTACTCCTGCACCTTTGTTTTTATGTTTCTATGTGACTGCAGGATAAGTTTTGGTCTGTCACTTTTTGTTTGCTTTAGAGTGCAACTTTAGTTAAGTTTAGTTTAATTTAGTTTAGTTTCTTGTCACGTGTACCGAGGTGCAGTGAAAAGCTTTTGTTGCGTGCTATCAAGTCAGTGGAAAGACAATACATGATTACAATCGAGCCATTTACATAAGAGAATAACGTTTAGTGCAGCGGTTTTTAACCTGGGGGATGTGACCCGCATGGGGGTCGTTTGGGGTTTTTCCAGGGGTCATGACGGGGTCATAAATAACATATCCAGAGTTTACACCCCATCACACCCTTTACAGCCACATGGTTATGCAGGGAATGGAGGGAGATAAATCATGCACGGACAGTTTTACTTGACATCAAGTTTGGCACAGGCATTATGTGCTGTATGCAACAAAAGCTTTCCACTGTACCTCGGTCCAAGTGACAATAAACTAAACTGTAACTCTACATTCTGTGGAGAGTTATTCCAGCATTTTGTGTCTATCTTCGGTTTAAACCAGCATCTGCTGTTCCTTCTTACGCACTCCATTCTGTGTACCAAGTAGAATTTACTGCCTCCTGTGGTAGAATCGTTCACACTCCTGCTACACATAAGGTCATGTCATAAGTGATAGGAGTAGAATTAGGCAATTCAGCACATCTAGTCCACTCTGCCATTCAATCATAGCTGATCTGTCTGTCCCTTCTAACCCCATTCTCCTGCCTTCTCCCCAGAACCTCTGACACCCGTACTAATTAAGAATCTATCTATCTCTGCCTTAAAAATATCCACTGGCCTCCACAGCCTTCTGTGGCAAAGAATTGCATAGATTCACCACCCTGTCTAAAGAAATCTCTCCTCATCTACTTCCGATAAGAACGTCCTTTAATTCTGAGGATGTGACCTCCAGTCCTAGACTCTTCCATTAGTGGAAACATCCTCTCCACATCCACACTATTCAAGCCTTTCTCCTTGTGTGAAATAACTTTTTCTGACAGCTTCTCAAATGCAGTAAGAGGAAAGGGCCTGTCCCACTAACGCGACTTTTCAGCGACTGTCTTCGACCTTCAAGCTCGAGGGCACTCGCCTGAAAAACCTCGATCTGGATCAATCATCAGCGATGAAACCATGAGCTGGATCGACCGACCGCACAAACACATCGCAAAGGCAGGGGCCAGGGAAAGCAGGGGAGCGCTGTCTGAAATTCACAACCGGGATGAACAGGAAGGTAAACGACGGCTGCACAGTGTACGGTAAGTCCTTTAGAGAGCGCGGAGGGGGGTGGAAAAGGGGGTGGAGAGAAGGGGAGAGAGGGGGAGAGGAGGAGATAGAAGGGAAGGGGAGGGAGGAGAAGGATTGGAGACACTTTTAAGAAGCCAGACAACTTTTAATAACGTTTAACAGCCATTTAACATTACCGGTCGGTTTTCCTTGGTCATGAAAACTCCAATGAGCCAATTATGCTTTGTCAGCGAAGGAGATTGCCTACAGCCTCCTCGGCTGCCTGTAACTAAATAGCGACCCCACTCCACTGCACTACGAGTTCAAAAGAACAATGCCGACCAATTTTTACTCCCGCAAAATTTTTCAGCATGCTGAACATTTTTCCTTGACCAAACTTAGGCCATGAGTATGTAGGAACTTCCCTCGAGTATGAAGGAGAGTTTCAGTGACCTCCTAGGACCACGTGTCAACCATGCTGCGAGTTTGAGTCGAGTGCAAACTCTTCTAAACACGCAAATTAGGTCACCGCAGTGGTACAGGCCCTGAACTCAGCAGGTCAAGAAACATCTGTGGAACAAAAGAATGCTTTGATTTTCTATTTCAATATCCTAGACTTGTCCTGATAATGATGTTTCACTCCAGCTATTTTATTAATTTTTGTCCAAATCCCCCAAATCAAATTAAATCTCCCTTTTATCTTTGATATATTAGGAAATACAACCACAATTTATATTGCACTTCCTCATAAGTTATCTAATAGAGTTGAAAATGCATTTGAGTAAATTTCCATGACCAGAACTTCCTTCTGCTGGTGAAGTAGCTCAAATCACTCAATAACCAAAATGTGATTTAACAAATGCATGGCATTGCACAGAAACCTTCCAGCTATAAAGCTGAATATTCCATTAGAGGATTTCATATTGTTTCTGTTTTCCGGTTACATTTCAGAGAGTTACATATATAGGCCTCATGGGCAAATCTAATCATAAAACTCATTAAATTAAAAATGAAGTTTAAAACAAAAGAAAACGTATTAAAAATGTCCTTGCATTTGACAATTTCTTGTACCTGCTGTTTCTCTGGTCCAAAATAGATGAACATATACCTAATGTTTAAGAAGGAACTGTAGATGCTGGAAAATCAAAGGTAGACACAAATGCTGGAGAAACTCAGCAGGTGAGGCAGCATTTATGGAGCGAAGGAAATAGGCAAAGTTTCGGGTCGAAACCCTTCTTCAGATGCTTTGTTGAAATTAATCTATCACAATTTAGATACAACACTGAAGGATACAGATAAATTAGTAAAGTTTGTTCCTACAATTTTATTTTCCTGAATCCTTGTTTTCCCTCATCTGTTCTGGATTAGTTTGGTTGTCAGGGGTTATGGGGAGAGGATATGAGAATGGGGTTAGGAGGGAGAGATAGATCAGCCACGATTAAATGGTGGAGTAGACTTGATGGGCTGAATGGCCTAATTCTGCTATCATTTATGATCTTATGAATCTGAGTTCCAAACAGAATATTGTCACTGAGGAAAAAGTGTAGCTTATTTGCCCAATGTGAAAAATCATGATTTATTTTGTCACCATAATGTGATATTGTAACGGGTATAGCTTGGACCCAATAGCAGCACAGAATCAGGCAGGTATAATTGGTCATGAACTTTATTACGATACTGTAACACAGAGTAGTAACACAGGAATGGGTACACCGTAGGCGCGGCTCTGGCCAGCAGCGGCCTCTGCAGTCTGTCCGCGTTTTTATTATTTTCTGTCTGTGTTTTAATGTAGTTTTTGTTATTTTTTGTTGGGGTGTGTGTGTGGGGGGGTGGGGGTGGGGTGGGAAAACTTTTTAAATCTCTCCCTGCACTGGAGACCCGACCTTTTTCTCGTCGGGGTCCGTTGTCGTTGAGGCCGCAACGAGGAGCGACCTCCAACAGGAAGAAGCCGGGGACTCTGGTGCTACTCACCGTTGCCATCGCGGAGCAGGCCGAGACCGGAGCGGTTGGAGCGGTGGAGGAACGCTGCTGCTGCTGCTGCTGCCGATGCCGCTGCTGAGTCGGGGGCTGCTGCTGCGGGTCTGCGGACAGCGGCGCCGGGAGCCCGCGGATCCCTGGAGAGAGACCGCTTTTCGGGGCTCCTGCAACGGAGAATTCTCCCGCCCGTGCTGCGGGGTTGAAGAGCTACTGGAGCGGGGCCTCACTACACCGCCCCGCGCGGCTGGAATGGCCGCGGGTACTTGCGAGCGCACACCGGGGGCTCCAACACCAAGACCTGGTGTGCGACCTCGCACCACCCGGCGTGGCTTCAATGGCCGCGGGACAATCGCCATCGCCAGCCGGGGGCTTTGACTTTGACTCTGACATCGGGGGGGGGGGAGAGTGCAGTGGAGAGATAAGTTTTTTTTGGCCTTCCATCACTGCTATGTGATGGATGTTTATGTAAAATTGTAATTATGTTGTGTCTGGGTCTATTTGTGTGTAATGTATGGCTGCAGAAACGGCATTTCGTTTGGACCTCTAGGGGTCCAAATGACAATTAAATTGACTCTTGACTCTCTTGACTCTTGTACTCACACAGAGACTCAGGATTGAGCGAGGGTTCCGAAGAGGGGCAGGCAGGAGACATAGTCGGGGCAGCGGAAGGTCCGGTAACCAGGAGATCCAACACACGATGCAAACAAACCAGCGAGGGACAGACGAAAGGAGAGTCGAAGCCAGGCAGGAAGTCGAGGAGCCGTTCCAGGGATACACCCAACAGCCCAGGAGAGAGGCAGACAGAAACCAGGAGGTACGGGACGAAGGCCATGGTCAGGGACAGAAGGCCGAGGTGATATCCGGAAAGACGACAGGATGGAATGGTCAGGGGCAGGCAGGTTTGAATCCGTGTAGTCAGTCGGGAAATCGCTGGAGAGTCTTGCATGAATGCTGAAAACAATCTGGCACTGTGTGAACGGTGAGGAGAGTCTATATACCGGGTTAATTGGTGATCAGAGGCAACTGAGTGCAACAGGTGAGGAGATTTGGGCTGATGAGAGGGGAATTGCAGGCAGGTAGATGAGGAGAAGCAGGGGCCGGTGGAAAAGAACCCCCTCAAGGGACGGCTCCTGACGTCCCAAAACAACAAAAAAAACAATAAAGAAAATAAACCCAATCCCACGCAGAGTTGGGTGGGAGGAGGGGGACCGGAGGAGGGCTAGTATTCGTCCGAGACATCCATGTCCATATCCTCCTCCATGGCATCAGAGGAAAGCTCCGTCTCATCGTCACTGGGCACCTCAGACGGAAGAGGGGACAGAGTCTCAGGAGCGGCAACCCCTCTAGGAGTGGCGGACTTGGACGGGTGGTCAGGATGACGCTGGTGAAACTCACTGATGAGGGAGGCGTCCAGGATGTGTCGAGCAGGAACCCAGGACCTCTCCTCTGGACCGTAACCTTCCCAATCGACCAGGTATTGGAGACCCCTCCCGCGACGGCGGGAGCGCAGGAGGCGGTGCACCGTAAATGCGGGGCCTCCGTCGATTAGGCGAGGAGGTGGAGGATGAGGGAATGCGGGGACCAGGGACCTCTCCCGGACTGGCTTTACTCTGGACACGTGGAACGTAGGATGGACCCGCATGGAACGAGGCAACTTGAGCCTCACAGCCGCTGGGTTGATGACCTTCTGGATCTCAAAGAGACCGATGAACTTGGGTGCCAACTTCTTGGGCTCCACCCTCAAGGGAAGGTCCCGTGTCGACAGCCACACCTTCTGGCCCGTGAGGTAGGTGGGGGCCTGGGTGCGGTGACGGTTGGCAGCCATGACGCAACGGTCCACGGAGCGGAGAAGAGCCGCCCTGGCTTGGGTCCACGTCCTACGGCAGCGACGAATGAAGGCCTGGACGGACGGGCAGGAAACCTCTTTCTCCAGCACCGGGAACAGTGGAGGCTGGAACCCGTAGGCACACTGGAAAGGGGAGAGCCCAGTGGCCGAGCTTGTCAGGGTGTTGTGGGCGTACTCCACCCACAACTGCTGGGACCAGGAGGAGGGATGCTTGGACACCATAAACCGCAGCACCGTCTCTCCATCGCCTGATTCTTCTCTCAGTTTGGCCGTTGGACTCACGGTGGCCCCCACAAGCGTGCAGAACTCCCTCCAGAACACGGAGACCACACCCTCCAGGAGCTCGAAAGCAGATGAGATGAGTAGGAGAGGGTAGCGATTCTTCACTGTGATGCCATTGAGCCCCCGGTAATCTATGCAGGGACGCAGAGATTTGTCCTTCTGCTCCACGAAGAAGAACCCAGCCCCAGCAGGAGACGAGGAGGGACGGATGAGACCAGCAGCCAAGGAGTCGCTTATGTATTTCTCCATGGCGCCTCTCTCAGGGGCGGGCAGGGAGCAAAGGCGACCCGTAGGAGGAGCGGAACCAGGCAGGAGGTCTATGGCGTAGTCATAGGGCCGATGAGGAGGAAGGGAGGTGGCCCTAGACTTGCTAAAAACCTCCCCAAAGTCATGGTACTCGGCTGGGACCCCCGTCAGATCTGGAGCAGAACTGGAGCAGGTGGCCGGTTGAGGAGATGAGGCTTGCTTCAGGCACACTTGGTGGCAGGAAGGGCTCCAACCCAAGATGACCCCCGTCCTCCAGTCGATGTTGGTGTTGTGTCGCCGAAGCCAGGGGTAACCAAGGATGAGGGGAAGACGGGGAGACTGCAGGATGCGGAACTGGGTGGTCTCATGGTGATTACCAGACAGGAGCATGCGCACTGGGACCGTCTGGTGAGAAACAGTCCCCAGGAGATGACCGTCGAGGGCGTTGGCAGGAACAGGTTTAGGCAGGGGAACACAACTGATGCTTAGCTGGTGGGCTAGTTCCATGTCCATAAGATTAATGTCATAACCATAGTCTATGAAGGTGGCAAGGGTGTGAGAACCATCAGACAACAGCAGACGGGCATGACAAAGAGGGCATCGAGCAGAGGAAAGTTCAGAGGTTCGACTCACCAGTAATTCCTCCGCTACTGGCGAGTCTGGCCCTTTTACAGGACACTTGGAGATGTAATGACCCGTCAGGCCACAGAGGAGACAGAGGTTCCCCCCACGCCGATGTTCCCGTTCCTCGGGGGTGAGACTGGTGCGACCCACCTGCATGGGTTTGCGTTGCCTCGACGGTTGCCCCGACGAGGGTAGTCCAGTCTCCGGAGGAAAACGAACTTGGGTGGATAGCTGGCAGACCGCCTGTCCCTGTCGCCTCTCCCGACGTCTCGCCAGGATGCGTCGGTCCAGACGGGTCGTTAGCTCGATAAGCCCATCCAGAGAAGAAGGAAGGTCGTGGGACACCAACTCATCCTTGATAAAGTCATTCAAGCCCAGCAAGAAAGCGTCACACTGGGCCAGGGCGTTCCAATCATTCTGACGGGCCCTGGTGCGAAAGTCGATGGCGAAGTCAGTGACGTTCTGGTTCCCCTGTCTCAACCCCAGCAGACCTCCCACAGCGTCCAGACCCATCGAAACTTCACCGAACACCTTGCGAATCTCCGCGGCGAAGGCCTGGAAAGAGGAGCAAGCTGGCGAAGAGGAGCAAGCTCCCATTCAGCCGTTCCCCACAGCCGAGCTCTGCCAGTCAGGTGATTAATGGTAAACGCCACTCTCGCCGCTTCCTGGGCGAAGGTGTAGGGCTGTAGGGCGAAGAGAATGGAACAGTTCATGATGAATGGGTTGCAGCCCTCCGGGTCTCCAGCGTAGCGTTCCAGGGTTCCCACCCAAGGCTCAGGTGATGGTCCTGGCAGACCAGGAGCTGGTGCTGTCAGAGCCGGAGGCGAAGCATGGGGTGTAGCCTGGGCGAGGGTGGTCGTCAGCTGTTGGACCTGGGTGGCTAGTGCAACCAATGCTTGCTCTTGGTTTGACACAGCCTGTCGAACCTCGGAGTTGGAGGCAGTGAGCATAGCTTCGTGCTGCAGGAGCGTGTGCTCAATCCTCTCAAAGCGGTTTGATGGAGACGTTGTGTGCGTGGAGTCCATTGTTGGCCAGATTGTACTGTAACGGGTATAGCTTGGACCCAATAGCAGCACAGAATCAGGCAGGTATAATTGGTCATGATCTTTATTACGATACTGTAACACAGAGTAGTAACATAGGAATGGGTACACCGTACTCACACAGAGGCTCAGGATTGAGGGAGGGTTCCAAAGAGGGGCAAGCAGGAGACATAGTCGGGGTAGCGGAAGGTCCGGTAACCAGGAGATCCAACACACGATGCAAACAAACCAGCGAGGGACAGACGAAAGGAGAGTCGTTGCCAGGCAGGAAGTCGAGGAGCCGTTCCAGGGATACACCAAACAGCCCAGGAGAGAGGCAGACAGAAACCAGGAGGTACGGGACGAAGGCCATGGTCGGGGACAGAAGGCTGAGGTGATATCCGGGAAGACGACAGGACGGAATGGTCAGGGGCAGGCATGTTCAAATCCGAGTAGTCAGTCGCAGGAAATCGCTGGAGAGCCTTGCATGAACGCTGAGAACAATCTGGCACTGTGTGTTCTTCTTCTTCTATATAGTGTTTTTTGGCGGTTGGCAAACAACTTTTTTGGTGCATTACCGCCACCAACTGGCATGGAGTGTGGATCAAACAACACCATTACATATTCTAATAACCTATATCCTTCCGAACAAATTGGTTACCCTAAGAAAAAGCAACAGGACTGGCACTGTGTGAACAGTGAGGAGAGTCTATATACCAGGTTAATTGGTGATCAGAGGCAACTGAGTGCAACAGGTGAGGAGAGTTGGGCTGATGAGAGGGGAGTGGCAGGCGAGGAGAAGGAGGGACCGGTGGAAAAGTACTGGGAGGTGAAGTGGATGAGAATGAGGAGAGGGCAGACTGTGACAGATATATTTGTCTGACCATTCGCAAAGTGAGCTTCAACATTTATTAGCTCTTCCTTGTCATTTAAAAGATGATTAATCAACCAAAAATAAGAATGCAGTAATAACATACCATTTGTATTCATGTGTGTTATTGTATCTCAAGATTTATAGGCTTGCATACAAACCTTGAGTTAATGTTATTCATGTGGGCTGATATCTGTGCATATCCAAGTGTATGTTTATGTGATTGAGTTTCTGTAATTATATGCCACTAGTTATTTATAATCAGCCTTGAAAATGGAAACATCAGTGTCTTCTTAGAGGGATTTATTTGTAATTGTTTAATTGGGGAGGTAAAATTTGATTATAATACATTCAGTTAAAGGAAGCGTTCATGGTGAAAAAAACAGGCACATCTATATAACTTATGTACCCTATTTATATAAACACAATTGGCTTTATGGGTTTCCCTTCATATTGATCCCACTATATTGGAAAAGCATGCAGAACAACCTAGCTTAAACAGGAATTGGGTGAATGCAAGAGGTAGTATAGACCCAAAATGCTGGAGTAACTCAGCGGGACAGGCAGCATCTCTGGGTAGAAGGAACGGGTGATGTTTCGGGTCGAGACCCTTCTTCAGACTGAAAGTGTGTAGGGACTGTAGACCTGGCCAGTCTCAGGAGAAGAGGACGTTCTGCAAGCATGTCCAATGCACAGCACAGTTGCAACATCAATGGGTTATTTTTGTGCACTGCCAACATTCCTGGATCCTGAGTGGTCGCTATGGTGAAGGTGTTGCCATGGCTACAGAAGATTCCCACTGATGCTGAGGGCGAGCACAGCTGATGGTTTTATTTGGAAACTGCGGGCGCTCCCACGGAAAGTAGCTCTGTTCAGATTGTTGTTCAGATAAGTGGAACAGATTCTATATTCCAGCTGTGTAGGGAGGAGCTGCAGCTGCTGGTTTAAACCAACGATTGACGCAAAATGTTGGAGTAACTCAGCGGGCAGGCAGCATCTCTGGCGAGAAGGAATGGGTGATGTTTTGGGTCGAGGCAGTCAGAAGAAGGGTCTCGACCTGAAACGACACCCATTCCAGTTATTCAAGCATTTTGTGCCTATCTTCTATATACGATACGATAGAACTTTATTTATCCCAGGAGGGAAATTGATCTGCTAACAATCATAAAACTCAAGATATTCCACATAGGGGACAAGTTATTTTGTGTTTTCAAAGTTGTATAGAAAGAAAGCAACTGTTGACTCCAAGATTCTGAGATCTTTTGTCAAAATGTATCTCTGAACATGTCCTGGCATGGTATGTTATTACCATTACCAACCTTACCATTACAAGGTCAGTGGTTTCAAATGAAAGTGCCATACAGAACAATCACTGTGACAATGCACCTGAATAGAGTTAACTACGATAGACACAAAAAACTGGAGTAACTCATCGGTTCAGACATCTCTGGAGAGAAGGAATAGGTGATGTTTCAGGTCGACACCCTTCTGCAGACTGAGAGTTAGGGGAAATGGAAGAGAGATATCCCGGAGATTTAGTTTAGTTTAGAGATACAGTATGGAAACAGGCCCTTCGGCCCAGCATGTCCGCACGGACCAGCGATCCCCGCACATTAACACTATCCTACACATGCTAAGGGCAATTTACACATACCAGGTCAATTAACTTCCAAACCTGTACATCTTTGGAGTGTGGGAAGAAACCAATGATCTCGGAGAAAACCCACACGGACACGGGAGAACGTACAAACTCCGTACAGATAGCACCCGTAGTCAGGATCGAACCCTGGATCGGCTGCAAGCACCGTAAGGCAGCAACTCTGCCACTGTGCCACCATGCTGTGATATAGACCAAATGAATGTCTTCTATGCAAAAAAATAACCACTTTTGATAATAGTGAATAAAATCAAGGCCAACATCATAAAAAATAAATGGAAGCACCTCAACTCACCCAACTCACACCTCCTAGATTTTCTTACTGTCAACTACCGGATTTCTCAAAGTGAAATTTCACCAAAGGGTATGGATGAAAAAGGTAGCTTTTATATGTGTTCCTGATTAACCTTGTGAATGTGGTGGTGAACTTCCTTTTTCAGCCATTAAGTTGAAAGTGCCTCAATAATGCTATAGGGTACAGGCTCCAAGAGGTGATGAAATTCCACAAATTGAATAAATGAAAATCAAGTAAACAAAACAAGACTCAAAGAGCCCCACTTCTTTGTTCTTATCTGCCACGCTTCCATCCAGTGTCAATTTATTCCCACACCAGGACGGTGCGTGACTTGGTAGGAAACCTACAGAAAAGGATACTCCCAAGCATCTGTTGCTCTTGCAATCCTTGATGATCCAGTGATGGGCTTTTGGAGGTGCTGCAGAAATATTCCATCTGAGTAACTGCATGTGCCTATCCAAAAGTGTTTTAAATGTCACTAAGGTATCTGCTTCAACCACCAATCATGGCAGTGTGTTCCAGACACTCACCACCCTCTGAGCAATTGACTAATTAATTAATTAATTGATCATTCCCCCCACCTTTGCAAATGTAGATTAATCCCGTCTCTCCGATACATGTTTCAAGTAACTTCTCTACCCCTGACATGAGGCCTTTCGGCCTGTAATTGCCAAGCTGTGGGGTGGAAGATTGCAATCTTCACGTGGCCCACCCCGTTTCGACAAATGCAATCAAATAAGATCAAATAGACCAAATTGTCCTACAACTTTAGGCTGTGCACGCCATACGCAAGAAGAAGAAGAAGACTGAGCTGTTTCCTGTTTTTTTTTAAATTAAAGTACCACATTTGTTGTCCTCCACATTTGCTGTCTTTGCCGTAGAAGGCTGTGGAGGCTGGCAGTGGATATTTTTAAGGCAGAGATAGATAGATGCTTGATTAGTGCGGGTGACAGAGATTATGGGGAGAAGGCAGGAGAATGGGTTTAGGAGGAGGAGATAGATTAGCCATGATTGAATGGGTGAGTAGACTTGATGGTCTGAATGGCCTAATTCTACCCCTATTCCTTATGACCTTATAACCAGTCCTCTGCAACCTTGGCTCCATCCCATCAGGCCATGGAGATTTATCTCCCTTTAATCCACCCTTAATCACTTGCTCTGATTGCATCAGCCAGTTTCATACTTGTACGCTACACAAGCCTATACAGGCTCATGTTAATCTTTCATGACACACACTGCAGCCACTGTGCGATGGTGGCAAAGGGAATGAATATTTAGGAAGGTTGGCAGTGTATCAATCGAGGGCTACTTGTTCAAGCCCTCTTGAGCACTGTAGAGGTAGTCCACCAGCCAAGTGCAGAGTATTCCCCCATATTTTTAATTGTGTAAAGGCTTTTTGGAAGTGAGTTACCAACTAGAGTAAATCCAGCATCTACTCTGCTCTTGTAGGCACAGTGTTTCTGTGGCCGGTGCAGTTGTGTTTCTGGTACATGGCGACTTACAATATGAAAGAGTAGGACGTTTATTTCCTGTCAGCAACAAGTGGGAGGATCAGTGAGAAGTTTTTAAAGTGTCAGAAGGTCATAAGGAATAGGAATAGAATTAGGCCATTCGGCCCATCAAGTCAACTGCTCCATTCAATTATGGCTGATCTATCTCTCCCTCCTAACCACATTCTCCTCCTTCTCCTCATAACCTCTGACACCCGTACTAATCAAGAATCGTATCTATCGCTGCCTTAATTATATCCATTGACTTGACCTCCACAGCCTTCTGTGGCAAAGAATCCCACAGATTCACCACCCTCTGACTAAAGTGTGTAGGTTTTAAAGTGGTGTTATCTTTTCCCTTGCAACACATACAAATGAGGCAGACTCCATTAGAGTAGCCGTTTTTGAACAGTTATTGGAAGAATGGCTATTATTGTGGTTGAAATGCTACGGCTTTCTCTCAAGAGGATTCAGCAAGTAGCTTGAACAGTGGTAAGGAAAGATAAGATCTTTTCGTTTTTCTCTGCAGTTTTGGTAATTTAGTGATGGCAGCCAGTCTGATCTCCTGGTTGCTAAACAATTTAATTCCCCCTCCCATTCCCACATTGACCTTTCTGTCCCAGGGCCTCCTCCACTGGCAGAATGAGGCCCAGCACAAATTGGAGGAACAGCACCTCATATTTCACTTGGGTCATTTATACCCCAGCGATATGAATATTGACTTCTCTAACTTCAAGTGCTTTCCCTCTCTCTCCATCCCTCCCCTCTTCCCAGTTCTCCGACCAGTCTGTCTCCAATCCAAGCAGAGGCTTGCCGATCGTTTCGCCGAACACCTCTGCTCGGTCCGCATTAACCAACCTGACCTCCCGGTGGCTCAGCACTTGAACTCCCCCTCCCATTCCATATCCGACCTTTCTGTCTTAGGTCTCCTCCATGGCCAGAGCAAGCACCATCAGAAATTGGAGGAACAGCACCTCATATTCCGCTTGGGGAGTCTGCATCTGGGGGTATGAACATTGAATTATCCCAATTTTGTTAGCCCTTGCTGTCTCCTCCCCTTCCTATCTTTACCTCAGCCTTTGGGCTCCTCCTCCTCCTTTTTTCTTTCTTCTCCCTGCCCCTCCCCTCCCCCCCCCATCAGTCTGAAGAAGGGTTTTGGCCCGAAACATTGCCGATTTTCTTCGCTCCATAGATGCTGCTGCACTCGCTGAGTTTCTCCAGCATTTTTGTGTACCTTACATTTTATCTCTGTTTGCTTTGGCCTTTGTTACCTTCTCTGTAGATTGATGATGCATGTGGACCAATCAAACATAAGCTAGCATCACTAACTCCACCCCACTAAAACACTTATACTAACACTCGTTCCCGACACTGCCAGTTCGAGCAGCTAGGATGCACTGACAACCTGTCGTCCTCAATGCTGTTAAGGTTTTAGTGCTCATTAAAGACGTGTTTAAATAGCACACTGTCTCTGGCAGTGGTTTACATGGTGTCAGAAGTGGGATTTGAACCCACATCTCCAATCGGAGACCATCTAACAATGATCAATTTTACATTTTCCTTGGTCTCTAGGACTGTGGACTACTCCTTCTGTAGGGTGTGGGAGATGATGGTATCTCCCAGAGTCTAGCTGCGACTCCTAACTGACCACATTGAGTGGCTGGAGCTACACTTGGGCCCATTCAGGAGCATCCATAATGGTGAATGCATTGTAGACAGGACTGTTAGTGAAGTGGTAACACTGATGTTTCAGGCAACAGATAGTTTGGTAACAAGCAAGACACGTAGAGGGGTAGGTAGGGAGTGCAGTATTTCCTAATGCCATTTCTCCTGGTAATAAGTGTTGGATACTGTGAGAGTTGTTCTTTCAGTGCAGCAGCAGCAGCCAGGTCTGTGACACAGAGGTTGGCTCTGATGAACGGTGGGGGGTGGGGGTGCTTGAGACGAGGGGGGATGTAGTGATGGGAGAATTGATGGTTAAGGGTTCGGAGTCCTGTGGCTGCAAACAAAACTGCAGAGTGATATGTTGCCTCCCTGGTGCAGGGCCAAGGATGTCTCTGAGCAGTTATGCCTCTGTCCCACTTAGAAAACCTGAACGGAAACCTCTGGAGACTTTGTGCCCCACCCAAGGTTTCCGTGCGGTTCCCGGAGCTTTTTGTCAGTCTCCCTACCTGCTTCCACTACCTGCAACCTCCGGCAACCACCTGCAACCTCCGGGGACCGCACAGAAACCTTGGGTGAGGCGCAAAGTCTCCAGAGGTTTCCGTTCAGGTTTCCTAAGTGGGACAGGGGCATTACAGAGCATTTTCAAGTGGAGGGCGAGCAGCAAAAAGTGACCATATAATGATATAGGTAGAGAAAAGGAATGGGGACCGGCAGAATGAATGTGGAGAGTTAGGCAGAAGGTTAAGAAGCTGTCCCACAATGGTAGTAACCTCTGGATTACTCCTAATGCCACATTAGTAAGGGTGGAAATAGGATATAGGGCAGATGAATGTAAACATAAGGAACTGCACATGCTGGAATTCTGTGTAGAATACCAAGTGCTAGAGTAAATCAATAGGTCAGATAGCATCTCTGGAGGACATGGGTGGATGTTTCAAGTCTGGTGTCCGAACAAGTAGGTATGTTACAAAACTTACCATCAGCGGCGCTGCAGTTCTGCCACTGGCCATGTTCGCGACCAGTATGAACAAATGGTCGGTGTGGACTCATTGGGGCCAAAGGATCTGTTTCCATGCTGTATCCCAAAGCTAAACTAAACTAAACAAAACATTATAAATAAGTCTCTGATGTTTAGAAATGTTGTGGTCAACAATGGTGAAAAGTAAATGAAAGGTATCACCTGGTGCAGTAATTTCAAATATCTATTGCAATGTTAACATCTTGGTAAAGAAGGACATGGAAACGTCTCAAAAGAGGTGGCATGGTGGCGCAGCGGTAGAGTAGCTGCCTCACAGCGCCAGAGACCCGGGTTCGATCCTGACAATGGCTGCCGCCTGTAAGGAGTTTGTACGTTCTCCCCTTGACCGCATAGGTTTTCGCTGGGTGCTCCAGTTTCCTCCCACACTCCAAAGACAAAAATGTCTGTAGGTTAATTGGCTTTGGTAAAAAAAACTGTGTGCAAGATGGTGCTGATGTACGTCGAGATCGCTGGTCGGCGTGGACTCGGTGGGCCGAAGAGCCTGAATCCACGCTGTATGTCTGAACTAAAGTAAACCAAACTAAACTACCACTACAACCGATCCCTAAATAGTGGCAAAGTATAGTAGTAAATAAACTCCAGTATTTACATTTTAATAGTGTTGAAGAAGTGATAATCTGAATGGAAGATTGTTCAGTTTGTCAAATAACAGGAAGTAACTTAGCAAAAAGAATCAACTTTGCAACAAGAATAAAAGGACAGTTTGAAAATGCACAGTGAGCAACCAAGCATGTACATTATCTTGACTTTAAAACAGTATTCGTGCTGTTGAAAGTTTATGATTGGAAGTACATGTTGACACAAATGATTAGGATCAGAGCACTTTCAATCCACCGGAAAGTGATATATAAATAATGACTTATGATGGACTTGTCGTGCAGTAGTTAAATGAAATTCTCTAGTACTAGCTTCCTCAGTCTTGTTTCACTTTTCCGGCTTCTATACACTACTCTTCCTTGATGATTATCTTGGCATTGATCTAATGCATCAGGGGGCAGCAATATCCTCCATTCTGCTCAAGAGAGCAAGCAGACTGCTGAGGGAGTTGACACGTCAACAATAGCAATGATTAAATTGGTGAATGTTGAACGTCCAGCAAAGTATAAAATGTTAAGTATGCGGAAATTTGCTTAATAAGTTCAATTGTCGTGTTATCTATGTTTACAATTACCCAGCAGTCTTGTATTGAATAATGAATCAATGAATTCTCTCACAATGTCAGAGAGGGATCTCGTCAATAGCTGGAGCACTTCCATGCGTCAGCAAATATCATGGGCCATGAAGCTGCAGGTTTGCAGTTTTGCTAACAAATGTAGGCTCTGGTTTTAGTTTTGAGATACAGTGCGGAAACAGGCCCTTCGGCCCACTGGGCCCGCACCGACCACCGACCCCCGCACACCAAGGCCACCCTACACACACTGGGTACAAGTTTTACATTTGGCAAGCTAATTAACCTACAAACCTGTACGCTTTTGGAGTGTGGGAGGAAACCGAAGGTCTTGGAGAGAACCCACGCGGGTCATGGGGAGAACGTGCAAACTCTGTACAGACAGCACCCGTAGTCGGGATTGAACCCGGGACTCTGGTGCTGCATTTGCTGTAAGGCAGCAACTCTACCGCTGCACCACCGTGACCGCTTATTTCTCAAAGTGAAGAATCTGCTTATTTTACACACTGTATATGAAATGTATTCCAACAAATTAAAGTGTAGACTGAATAAACTGATCTAGCTCAGCGATACTATCCAGGCATATAAATGCAGACTCAGTGGATGATCACTTCAATTTGACTAAAGCCAGAGGGTGATTCTTTGCCATCAAAAATCACAGGTGGTGATGTGTCAAGAGGGTTTTATTGTCATATGTCCCAGATTGGACAATAAAATTCTTGCTTGCACAACAGAATATGTAAACATAGTACATAACGGGAGAAGAAAAATAGTTCAGTGTGTGTATACACATGCACACGTACTCAATAAATAACAAATATAGTGCAATAATAATCTGTTGCAGTTCAGAGCTTATTTGAGGTTGTCGTGTTTAATAGCTTGATGGCTGTAGGGAAGAAGCTGTTCCTGAACCTGGACGTTACAGTTTTCAGGCTCCTGTACCTTCTTCCTGATGGTAATGGTGAAATATGTGTGTGGCCAGAATGGTGTGGGTCTTTGATGACGTTGGCTGTCTTTTTGAGGCAGCAACATCGATAGATCCATTTGATGGTGGGGAGGTCAAAGCCGGTGATGGACTGGGCAGTGGTCACAACTGTTTGCAGTCTTTTCCACTCCTGGACGTTCAAGTTGCCGAACCAGGCCACAATGCAACCAGTCAGTATGCTGAACACAAGAGAGTTGGGAGACCTGTGTAGGAAGGAACTGCAGATGCCGGTTTACACCAAAGACAGACAGAAAATGCTGAAGTAACTCAGCGGGGCAAGTAGCATCTCTGGAGAGAAGGAATGGGTGACGTTTCGGGTCGAGATCCTTCTTCAGAATGAGAGTCAGGGCAGGGGGAAACTGGAGATATGGATGGGTTTCAAAGAGAATGTAAGGTGAAAATGACAGATCAAAACAGATGATGATCAAGGAAATGTAGAATGGTTCATTGTTGGCTGAGGGGAAGGTGACAACAAGGCAAACAAACAGCAAAATTAATCCGGAGTGAAACCAGTCGGAGAACTAAGGTGGGGGAGGGACAGAGAGAGAGAGGGAAACCAAGGGTTACTTAAAGTTAGAGAAATCAATATTCATACCGCTGGGTTGTAAGCTATCTAAGCAAAATATGAGGTGCTGTTCCTCCAATTTGCGTTAGGCCTCACTCTGACAGTGGAGGAGGCCCAGGACAAGGTCAGTGTGGGTAGGAAAGAACTGTAGATGCTGGTTTACACAGAAGATTGACATAAAATGGTGTGAGTATCTCAGCGGGACAGGCAGCATCTCTGGAGAAAAGGAATGGGTGACTTTTCGGGGCGAGACCCTTCTTCAGAATGGGAGTGGGTGTTGAAGTGTTTAGCAGCCGGGATATTATGTTGGCCTTGTCAGACTCAGTGGTGGTGTTGAGCAAAGCAATCAGCGAGTCTGCGCTTGGCCTCGCCAATGTAGAGGAGTCCACACCTGGATCAGTGGATACAGTAGATGAGGTTGGAGGAGGTGCATGTCCATCTCTGCCTCACATCAATGGGCAGATTTACTATCATGAAGCCAACCACCCTCTTCTTGCTGCTACCATCTGGCAGGAGATACTGAAATCTGAAATCCCACAACACCAGCTTCAGGAAAGGATACACTTCCTACAATGATCAAGTTCTTGAACAATTCATACAATCCTAATCCTCTCAACCATGGACCACCACAACCCACCTCTTGCACTTCCAGTGACCTGTTCATTTTTCATTGTGTTTTTAAACTCATCTCTTGATTTTTGCACTCTTCTTTCTTTTTACTCTCTTTCCAAAATGTTATCTGCAATTTAATGTACCATTTATAGATAATTTATGGTTTTGTGTGTTTGTCTGAGTCTATGTGCATGTGATGCTGCTGCAAGCAAGATTTTCAATGCATCTGTACCTCAGTGCACTTGTGCATAAGACAAAGAACTAGACTTGATTTGACGACGATCTCCCAATGAAGGCAAATGCCTTGAACCATAAATAGCAGTAAGATGGAGGCATTGGAAAGCTATTCGGGGCTACTGCCCGTGTATCTGAATTTTAATGTGCTTCACAAACCTGCCTCACTCACGTGCCATAGTTTTTGATATATTGTTGTACAGGCTATTGATGATATTGAGTATTGATTACCCGCAACACAAAATGTTTTATAGGTCTGCTAGAAATCATGTCAGTCCTACCTTGTAGAGCACTGATTCTTACAGTGCTCTAGGTCATGGAGTCATGCAGCATGGAAATTGGCTCTTCAGCCCACTCATTCATGGCGACCAAGATATCCCATTTGCCTTCATTTTGCCCATATCCCTCTAAACCTTTCCTATCCAAGTGTCTTTTGGACAATGTTCTAGGTCCTCGAGTCTGAACAGACCAGGTACGTCAGAAAAAGCGGTACGTTAATAAGACAGGTAGACAAAAATGCTGGAGAAACTCAGCGGGTGAGGCAGCATCTATGGAGTGAAGGAAATAGACAATGTTTCGGGTCGAAACCCTTCAGGTCTGAAGAAATGGGGAAAAGACAAGAAAATGGGATTAGGAGGCAGAGATCAGCCATGATTGAATGGCGGAGTAGACTGGATGGGCCGAATGGCCTATAACTTGAGAACTTGTGAAATGGCATCAGGGGCTCATCAGGGTCGGAAAAGTGAACATGGTCGTTGCAGGGAACTAGCATTAGCTGCTCCACATGTGGAAAGACAGCCTGTGTCATAGTGTTTCTCTCATGACCTCTTGTTCAGTGGCGGACTGGGTCTAAAAATATTGGTTGCCAGGAGACAAAGGGGCCCACTTTATCAGGGGCCCACTTGATATAGAGGGCCCACTTCATCAGGGACCCACTTGATATAGAGGGCCCACTTCATCAGGGGCCTATTTGATATAGAGGGCCCACTTGCCATCGGGCAAGCTGACACCCTGGCCAGTCCGCCACTGCTATTGTTGAATGTAATAGGGACTCTTGCTTCCACTCCCTTTAGTTGCCTTTCTCTCCCCAACCCAGAGCGGGCGATCCCTCGCCGGGGTCACCGGAGAAGAGTTTTGTCCTCCAGCCTGCGGCCTACAACATCTGGAAGCCGCGGTCTCGGGTAAGGAGGTGGCTGATTTGGGAGCTCCGGGCCGCGGGGTGTGCTCGACCTGTCCCGACGTCGGCGTTCCGACCATCCCGACCAGAGGGCTTGAACATTGGGCCGTCGGTAGTGGCGACTACGGAGGGTCAGGGCCCCGACCACGGTTGAACAAGGGAGGAGGGGGACTGTCTGAACTGTATTGCCTTCCACCACAGTGAAGAATGTCTGTGGTGATTTTTGATTTCCTTTATTGTCATTCAGACCTTACGGTCTGAACGAAATTTCTTGCCTGCAGTCATACATACAATAATACAATAATAAACAACAATAAACACAAATTAACATCCACCACAGTGAGTCCTCCAAACACCTCCTCACTGTGGTGGAGGCAAAAATCTTAGGGCTGCAGTCTCTCCCTCTTCTCTCTCTGCGCTGATCCCCACCGGGCGATGGTACAAACAGTCCCGCAGCTCACCGAACCCCGCGAACGGGCCGGTTCAAACACTGCGGCCCGGGGTGGTCGAAGCCGCCGCACCTCCAGTCCAGCACACGCAGCCGCCGGCCCGCGGCTGAACCCAGGACTCTGGACACCGCCGTCAGAACGTCGTCCCAGCCACCGGAGCACCGTCCCAGCCCCCGGACCGGATCGCCCTCACGTGAGTACCGTTCCACCCTCGGGCTGGGCCACTCCGACGGGAGTGCCGTTCCTCCCTCGGGCTGGGCCACTCCGACGGGAGTGCCGTTCCTCCCTCGGGCTGGGCCACTCCAGCGGGAGTGGCGTTCCTCCCTCAGGCAGGGCCACTCCGATGGGAGTGCCGTTCCTCCCTCGGGCTGGGCCACTCCGACGGGAGTGCCGTTCCTCCCTCGGGCTGGGCCACTCCAGCCCCTCACCAGGCCGCTCTCACGGGAGCACCGTTCCATCCCGGGCTGGGCCGGGAGCGAGCCCAGGACGAGTCCTGTCAGCTGCCTCCAGAGTCCCGAGGTCGCCGGCTCCGCTAGGCCTCAGCGTAGACGGAGGCAGAGAAGGGGGATACGACGAAAAGGTCGTATTCCCCCGAAGGGAGTGACAGCAGCCCCCGTTTCACCCCCCACCCCCCTCCCCACATAAACACAGCCTAAAAACCAAAAAACATAACTAGACAAAACGAAAAAAAACAACACAAAAAAGTAAAAGACAAACGGACTGCAGGCGAGCCGCAGCCGTTCCCAGCGCCGCCACTTCCGGTTGTTGTCTGTGTTGAATTATGTTGTGTATTGTGTCCTCTTTTAATTGTAAAACTGCATGGTAAATTACACTTCACTGCACCTTATGGTGCATGTGACAAATACATTTGAACTTGAACTTGAGATACCTCTGTAGTAAGATGCTCAAAGGTCAGATATCTGAATGGGTTTCTTCTCTTCTTTTGCCTCTTGAAGGAAGCAGTGTTGCAGTAAAACGCTGGCAATCCTGCATGCCCAGGATTTGGGTGATGCCTTTCCACCTGATTTTCCAGACCACTATTAATACAACAACACACTTTTAATTTCCTTTTTTTTAACGTTATATTGCATTATAATAAATTCCACACTGTATCTATAAACTGTAAATGGCTGGATTGTAATCATGTATTGTACTTCTGCTGACTGGATAGCACGCAACAAAATGCTTTCCACTGTACCTTGGTACACGTGACATAGAAACATAGAAAATAGGTGCAGGAGTAGGCCATTCGGCCCTTCGAGCCTGCACCGCCATTCGATATGATCATGGCTGATCATCCAACTCAGTATCCTGTACCTGCCTTCTCTCCATATCCCCTGATCCCTTTAGCCACAAGGGCCACATCTAACTCCCTCTTAAATATAGCCAATGAACTGGCCTCAACTTCCTTCTGTGGCAGAGAATTCCAGAGTTTCACCACTCTCTGTGTAAAAAATGATTTTCTCATCTCGGTCCTAAAAGACTTCCCTCTTATCCTTAAACTGTGACCCCTAGTTCTGGACTTCCCCAACTTCTATAAGATCCCCCCTCAATCTTCAGAATTCTAGCGTGTACAAGCCGAGTCTATCCAGTCTTTCTTCATATGAAAGTCTTGCCATCCCAGGAATCAGTCTGGTGAACCTTCTCTGTACTCCCTCTATGGCAAGAAAGACTTTCCTCAGATTAGGAGACCAAAACTGTATGCAATACTCCAGGTGTGGTCTCACCAAGACCCTGTACAACTGCAGTAGAATCTCCCTGCTCTTATACTCAAATCCTTTTGCTATGAATGCTAACATACCATTTGCTTTCTTCACTGCCTGCTGCACCTGCATTCCTACTTTCAATGACTGGTGTACCATGACACCCAGGTCTCGTTGCATCTCCCCTTTTCCTAATCGGCCACCATTCAGATAATAGTCTACTTTCCTGTTTTTGCCACCAAAGTGGATAACCTCACATTTATCCACATTATACTGCATCTGCCATGCATTTCCCACTCACCCAACCTATCCAAGTCACCTTGCAGCCTCCTAGCATCCTCCTCACAGCTAACACTGCCCCCCAGCTTCGTGTCATCCGCAAACTTGGAGATGTTGCATTCAATTCCCTCATCCAGATCATTAATATATATTGTAAATAACTGGGGTCCCAGCACTGAGCCTTGCGGGACCCCACTAGTCACTGCCTGCCATTCTGAAAAGGACCCGTTTACTCCTACTCTTTGCTTCCTGTTTGCCAGCCAGTTCTCTATCCACATCAATACTGAACCCCCAATACCGTGTGCTTTAAGTTTGCATACTAATCTCTTATGTGGGACCTTGTCGAAAGCCTTCTGAAAGTCCAGATATAACACATCCACTGGTTCTCCCTTATCCACTCTACTAGCTACATCCTCGAAAAATTCTATAAGATTCGTCAGACATGATTTACCTTTCATAAATCCATGCTGACTTTGTCCAATGATTTCACCACTTTTCAAATGTGCTGCTATCCCATCTTTAATAACTGACTACAGAATTTTCCCCACCACCGATGTTAGACTAACTGGTCTGTAATTCCCCATTTTCTCTCTCCCTCCCTTTTTAAAAAGTGAGGTTACATTAGTGACAATAAACTAAACTAAATAAAACAAAACCTAAACTGAACTAAAATTTTCCAGTGAAATGGCAATTTTAAAGAGGGTGCAGGAAACTGGAATCCTGGTCTGAAATGAACAATGTGTCCTGGACTTGAAACGTGAACTGTTTTTCTTTCCACAGATACTGTCTGACCTGCTGAGTGTTTCCAGTTCATTCGGATTGGCTAGGATAGATAGGCTAATTATACTTATAGGGTTGACGGTGGAGATACAATGGCAATGATTTAAAGTTCGTTTGGATGAACTCCAAAAATTGTTCATCCCTGTCTGGCAAAAAAATAAAACGGGGAAGGCGGCTCAACCATGGCTAACTCTGGAGTGGTGGCACCATCGAGTGTGGCTGCCTAGCCTGCAGCTGTCTGTCCTTTCATTCTTATAGTTTTTTTAAAATCTGTTTTAAAGTTTGTTTTGGAGATCTTTTAGTCTTTTTTATGTGGTGGAGGGGGGGGGGGTGCGAGGGGGGGGGGGAGGAAGGAAAACTGTTTCCTTGGTCACTTCCTGGTCGAGGATGCAACTATTCTCCGAGCCACGTCTTCGCCCCCCCTCCTCGCGGCCTACCACCTGGATTGGTGTGGCCTTTCTTGCTGGAGACCGGCCAGAGCCTCAGCTTCAGCAGCGGTGGCGCACCACTGGATTCCATCGCGGAGCGAGCGATGCCTTACCGGGGTCGCCGCGCTCCGGAGTGCTGGGACTGTCGACTTTGACACCGTGGAGCTGTAGTCTGCGGAGCTTCCAGCTGCTGGCGGCGCTTACTTTCCAGCCGCTGGCGGCGCTGACTTTCCAGCCGCGGGCGGCGCTGACTTTCCAGCCGCTGGCGGCGCTGACTTTCCAGTCGCTGGCGGCACTAGCGCTGACTTTAACATCGCAGAGCCCTGAGATCCTGGGTCGCCAGTGTTGGATCTCTGCCCTGCTCAGCCTGTGGACTTCGGAAGCCATGGTCTCCGGTAGGAAGTGGCCGATTCGGAGTCTTTGAGCCGCTGAGAGTGTTCTTCCGTTCGAGGACCTAAAACATTGAGCCCGTGGCGACGACTGCAGAGGCCTCAATAGGCCCTGACCATGGGTGAACATGAGGAAGTGGACTGAACTTAGGTGCCTTCCGTCACAGTGGGAAACGTTGATTCTGCTGTGGGGGATGTTTTATGTTTTATGTTAAATTCTATAGTATTGTGTTTATCTTATTTGTGTGCTGCATGGTAACTCAAATGTCACTGCACCTATTGGTATATGTGACAATACATGTCCTTTGTCCTTTGTCCTTTGTCCTTTGTCCTTTAATGAGAGAAATCTTGTCCTTGACCTTTAATGAGGGAAATCAAGGATAGTGTTAAATCGAAGGAAGAGGCATATAAATTGGCTAGAGGAAGCAGCAAACCGGAGGGCTGAGAGAAATTTAGAATTCAACAGAGGAGGACATAGGAGTTAATTAAGGGGGGGGGGGGGGAGAAAGAACATAAAGAAAACTTGAGGAGAATATAAAAATTGACTGTAAAAGCTTATTTAGATATGTAAAAAGTCAAAGATTAGTGAAGACAAATGTAGGTCCCTTCCAATCAGAGACAGGTGAATTTATAATGGGAAACAAGGAAATGGCAAACCAATTAAACGAGTACTTTGGTTCTGTCTTCACTAAGGAAGACATAAAACAATGTTTTGAGGATGAAACAAGTAGAATGGTTAAGGGGGAGCCAGTAGATGTGGTGTATCTGGACTTTTAAAAAGCATTTGACAAGGCCCCACACAAGGGATTAGTGTGCAAAATTAGGCACATGGTATTGTGGGTAGGGTATTGATATGGATAGAGACAGACAGGAAACCGAGAGTAGGAATAAACGGGTCCTTTTCAAGCAGTGATTAGTGGGGTGCCGCAAGGCTTAGTGCTGGGACCCCAGTTTTTTACAATATATATTAACGATTTTGACAAGGGAATTAAATGTAGCATCTCCAAGTTTCCGGGTGAAGCTGGGTGGCAGTGTGTGCAGTGAGGAGGATGCTATGAAGCCGCAGGGTGACTGGGATAGGTTGGGTGAATGGGCAGATGCATGGCAGATGCAGTAAAATGTTGATAAACGCACGTTTATCCACTTTGGTTGCAAGAACAGGAAGGTAGATTACTATCTGAATGGTTTCAGATTAGGAAAAGGAGAGGAGACCTGGGTGTGCTTGTACATCAGTCACTGAAAGTAGGCATGCAGGTACAGCAGGCAGTGAAGAAAACGAATGGCATGCTGGCTTTCATTGCATTAGGATCTGAGTTTAGGAGCAAGAAGGTCCTACTGCAGTTGTACAGGGCCCTGGTGAGACCGCACCTAGAGTATTGTGTGCAATTTTGGTCTCCTAATTTGAGGAAGGGCATTATTGCTATTGAGGGAGTGCAGCGTATGTTCACCAGGTTAATTCACAGGATGGCGGGACTGACATATGATGAAAGAATGGGTCGAATGGGTTGAATGGGTCGAAAGATTGTACTCGCTGGAATTTAGAATTAGAGGGGATCTTCTAGAAACATATAAAATTCTTAAAGGATTGGGAGGCTAGATGCAGGAAAAATGTTCCAGATGTTGGGGGAGTCCAGAACCAGGGGTCACAGATTAAGAATAAGGGGTAGGCCATTTGGGACTGAGATGAGGAAAAACTTTTTTTATGCAGAGAGTTGTGAATCTGTGGAATTCTCTGCCACAGAAAGCAGTGGAGGCCAATTCACTGGATGCTTTCAAGAGATAGTTAGATTTAGCTCTTGGCGTTACAGGAATCAAGGGATATGGGGAAAAAGCAGGAACGGGGTACTGATTTTAGATGATCAGCCATGCATGATCTATGTTTTTATGTTTCTGCTTATACTTCAGATTTGCAGCATCTGTAGTCTTTCGGGTTTTATTTACTGGTAGCCAAGGGGTTAGAAGGCTCCAGGCATTAATATCTTCACCAAAAAAAGGGAACTATTTATGGAATATTCTGGTATATTCATTTCTATATTCTAAAAAAAAACCACTTCAACAATTTGTTTATTATCTCAACGAATAGTTAAAGCATATGATGTTGCGATATTTCAAATAGGAGATCATCAAGATGCAAAGTTGTGGAGAGAATATAACATGTGGAGTATTTTAAATAATCAGTTCTGCTGCAGATTTCTGCTTGTGATCATAGCCTGGTTTGGTTGGTTTGATTGCCAAACATCAGTACAGTGTTTAGTTCAAAGTAGGCTAAAATGACAAGCATAATATTTTATCTTCTGTCTCTAATATTTTGGCTGTCACTTTTTGAATAGTATAATTTTGGACAGATGGGGAAATGTTGGCCATGAGCTAAGTTGAATGCTTGTGACGTATTCTTGGTCTTGCAGTAGGTTTTGAAATAGTCCGCAGGACTGAGTCCTGATTGACTTTGATCAGTGATCTGGGATCATATGTTATCAGCTAAACCTCTGTCGCTCTGTTTCCTCTCATTGTATCCTCTGAGTGACCATTTCCTACTCATGTCCTTAAGCAGGGAACAAATAATGAAGATTGGAATTAACATGCAAGTTAACATTATGTGAGGCAAAGGAATTGCTGAATTATGTTTTTTTCAAGAGGGAATAAAATATAAAAGATGGTTGTGTTCCATTTTTTGTGCAAACATATTTTGTTCAAATTACAGTTAAATATATATTTGAATTGTTAAAATATATTTGGATCGCACAATTCGTGTTTAGAATCAAACAGTAATTTTGTGTCTACCTTTGGTTTAAACCAGCTACTGTATGCAGTTCCTTCCTACACACAACATACAATAATCCCTTTGGTACAGTTTTATTCTTTGAGGTGAAGTCAGAAAAATTACATCTCAAACAAGTTGAAAAAAAATCACAGTTTATAGTACACCAGTGGACATGTAACTCTTGGTAGTCAGCAGCAAAACAAAATGCAATCTGAAGTTGTATTAAGCAGTGTTTACTGCTATGACTTGGAGTTTTGAGAACTAAAATCAAGCATTACACCGTTACCTTCGGATACACCATTTAACTGAGACCAAGACTGATCTTCTAGGAGGACATAGAAATAAAACCCTCGATGCTATTTGAAAGAAAACAGTAGAGTATTCGTGCTGCCAAATACGAACTACTGGAGATACTGGAGATCTGAAATAAGACAGAAAGCTTGGCAGATCAGACAGTAAGTATGGAATAAGAAATTGAGTTAACATGGCAGGCTAATGGTCTTCCTGAAATATTAACTCGTGTTTTCCTCTCTTCACAGATAAAACATAGAAACGTAGAAAAATAGGTGCAGGAGTAGGCCATTTGACCCTTTGAGCCAGCACCGCCATTCAATATGATCATGGCTGATCATGGCTGATCAGTAACCTGTTCCTGCTTTTTCCCCAGATCCCTCAATTCCTTTCGCTCTAAGAGCTAAATTTAACTATCTCGAAAAGATCCAGTGAATTGGCCTCCATTGCCTTCTGTGGCAGAGAATTCCACAGATTCACAACTCTCTAGAAAAAAATCATTTTTCCTCATCTCAGTCTTATTCTTAGAACAGTACAGCACAAGAACAGGCCATTTGGCCGAAAATGTATTTGTCAAACATCATGCCTAGACCATCTCTTATCTGCCTACACATAAGCCTCTTAAATGTCGCTATCATATCTGCTTCTGCCATCACCACCAGCAGTGTGTTCCAGGCACTCACCATCCTCTGTGTAAAAAAAACTTGTCCGGTCCCTTTCACCTTAAGGCTATGCTTTCAGGTAATTTATCTTTTCATCTCGATAAAAAGATTCAGACTGTCCACCTGATCTATGCCCCTTCAGAATTTTTCATACTTCCATCAGCAATCCAGGCAACATTCTGGTAAACCTCCTCTGCGCACATTCCACAGCCCCACATCCTGTCTGTAATGGGTTAATCAGAACTGTAATGGGGTAAATTGGAAGGTATTGATGGCCATATTTAAGAGGATAAGGAAATTGGCGGGTGAATGGGATTGCGAGGTAGCCAGCACAAACTCGATGAGTTCATTTGGCTTCATGTATGCTGTGAGAAAATACAAAAAGCTACTCCTGAAGAAGAAAACAATGTCATTTTGATTGTGATTTGCCTGCTCTCATGATCTGCTGCAGCCTGGCTGTGTAACCTGTGTAACCTGTTAAGTATTTTCTATTTATAGACAATAGACAATAGGTGCAGGAGTAGGTCATTCGGCCCTTCGAGCCATTCAATGTGATCATGGCAGATCATCCCTTATCAATACCCCATTCCTGCTTTCTCCCCATATCCTCTGATTCCACTATCTTTAAGAGCCCTATCTAGCTCTCTCTTGAAAGTATCTAGAGAACCGGCCTCCACTGCCCTCTGAGGCAGAGAATTCCACAGACTCACAACTCTGTGTGAAAAAGTGTTTCCTCATCTCCGTTCTAAATGGCTTACCCCTTATTCTTAAACTGTGGCCTCTGGTTCTGGACTCCCCCAACATCGGGAACATGTTTCCTGCCTCTAGCATGTCCAAACCGTTAATAATCTTATCTGTTTCTATAAGATATCCTCTCATCCTTCTAAATTCCAAAGTATACAAGCCCAGCCGCTTCATTCTATGAAGATGTAACAGTCCTGCCATCCTGGGAATTAACCTTCTAAATCTACACTGCACTCCCTCAAGAGCAAGAATTTCCTTCCTCAAATTAGGGTACCAAAACTGCACAGAACACTCCAGATATGGTCTCACTTGGGCCCTGTACAACTGCAGAAGGACCTTTTTTCTCCTATACTCAACACCTCTTTTTATGAAGGCCAACATGCCATTTGCTTTCTTCACTGCCTGCTGTACCTGCATGCTTACTTTCATTGACTGATGAACAAGGACCCCCAGATCCTGTTGTACTTCCCCTTTTCCCAATTTGACACCATTTAGATAATAATCTGCCTTCCTGTTTTTGCTACCAAAGTGGATAACCTCACATTTATCCACTTTAATTGCGTGTAAAGGGCCTGTCGCTATTTTTTTAGGCGACTAGGCTGGGTGTCGCCTGTATGGTCATGACTAGTCTCCTCAGTCGCCCAAAGAGACGTAGCGTCTTTCTGATAGCCGCTGGATTTGCAACATAGTGAAAATATTTCGGAGACACTTGGTGACAGTGGGTTTGACGCCAATGAGTGCAGCTTGACGTCTCCTGATTATGTGCTGTCATAGTTCTCGCCAGATTAACATAGGTTGTCGCCAGGTTAACGTACGCTGTCATCAGGTGATGTAGGTTGTCGCCGGTGCTGACTTTGTTCTTTTTTTGTTGTTAAAGTAATGATTCTATTTCAAATTTTATGTTTTTCGGCAACCTGCTACACTATGAGTAGCAGGTCGCCAGCTGTTGCCTAAAAACAGCCTAATTGGGACAGGCCCTTTATGTTGTTGCCCTAACCACTATTAATTTTTGAGTCATCTTAACTAAAAAAACAGTATTGTTGGTCACTTGCATTGAACTGATGCTAGAGTATAGGCTCCTGACTTGACTGCTCTCCCAATCTTCAGTCCCATTGTTGTGGAGCAGAGGGATCTAGTACAGGTGCATGGTTCTTTGAAGGTAGAGTCACAGGTAGATACGGTGGTCAAAAAGGCTTTTGGCACATTGCCCTTCATCAGTCAGAGTATTGAGTATAGAAGTTGGGTGGTCATGTTGCAGTTGTGTAAGACGTTGATGAAGCCGCATTTAAAGTATTGTGTTCAGTTCTGGGCACCATGTTATCATGTGATAGGAGCAGAATTAGGCCATTTGACCCATCAAGTCTGTAACTGTGTTATAGGAAAGATGTTGTCAAACTGGAAAAGGTACAGAGAAGATTTACGAGGAAGTTGCCAGGATTATAGGATCCGAGCTATAGGTAGAGGCTGAGTAGGCTGGGACTCTATTCCCTGGAGTGCAGGAAGTTGAGGGGTGATGTTATAGATGAATAGATTGGATAGAAGCACAGTCTCTTGCCCAGAGTAAGTGAATCGAGGACCAGAGGACGTAGGTTCAAGGTGAAGGGGACAAGATTTAATAGGGGTCTGAAGGGTAACCTTTTCACATAAAGAGTGGTGGTCATATGGAACAAGCTGCCAGACGAGATAGTTGAGACTGAGACAATTCCAAAGTTTATTAAACAGTTGACAGGTGCATGGATAGGACAGGTTTGGAGGCATATGGACCAAACGTAGGCAGGTGGGATTAGCGTAGCTGGGACATGTTGGCCGGTGTGGGCAAGTTGGGCTGAAGGGCCTGTTTCCACGCTATGACTCTATGACTCATTCCAATCAGTGTAACAGAATACTGAATGAGGAACTTTATGAACAGCTGATATGGTATATTTGATGTATCTTAAGTGACCTACAGTTACACACTTTCCACTAACAATTATCTGGTCATTATCATTCTGCTGTTCATGGGACTTTGCTTGCCATTGATTGGATTTTGAGTCCTTTTGAGAGTTGAAGAAGTTTAGGACTTCGTAAAGGCAATTCTCAACAGCTTTTCACTTTTATCTTCTTGGTAATGTTTATGTTACTTGCTGTGCTTTTAGGACTCTTGCAAATTCTTGATGGAACGTTATGTTACAGTTATACCAGACGTTGGTAAGCACACACTTGTCGCACTGTGTTCAGTTTTGGTCATTCTGCTATAGGAAGGACGTCATTAAGTTGGAAAGAGTGCAGAGAAGATTTACAAGAGTGTTGCCAGACCTTGAGGACCTGAGCTATAGGGTGAGGATGGGCAGGCTGGGACTTTATTCATTGTTTAAGGTGAGAGGGGCAAGGTTTAATATGAACCAGAGGGGCAACTTTTTTACTCAGTAGCTGGTGGGTATGCGGAACAAGCTGCCAGTGGAGGTAGTTGATGCAAGTACCATAACGGCATTTAAAATACACAAATAAGTGCATGGATTGGAAAGGTTTAGACGGATATGGGCCAAATGTTAACACGGTCTTGGTCGGCATGGATGAATTAGGCCAACGTTCCTGTTTACACGCTGCATGACTGTGAGCGGGAAGAAATTCAACCTCATAATAGCTGTGTATATCAAATGCCAAAAGTCACCAGGAGATCTCAGATCTTTCATACTTCTCCAGGGCACACCATGCATTCAATGACAGATTACTTTGTGAAATGAAACAAGTTTGCAACAGCTAATGGCAGGCGTAGTATAATAGAACTTCAAGCATGCTACTGGCTAAAGTTCCACAAAAGAACAATGCTCAGTGGATACTTTAAGTTAATCCATTCTGTTTCAGTATAATAATACTCATGAACCATTTACTCACTCATTTCTCTCTTCAGTTTAGTTTAGAGATACAGCGCAGAAACACGCCCTTCGACCCACCGAGACCGCACCGACCAGCGATCCCCGCACATTAACACCATCCTCCACACACTAGGGACAATTATTACATTTATACAAAGCCAGTTAACCCACAAACCTGTACATCTTTGGAATGTGGGAGAAAAGCGAAGATCTCAGAGAAAACCCACGCGGTCATGGGGAGAACGTAAAACACTCCGAATGGACTCCACCCATAATCGGGATCAAACCCTGGCCTCTGCCGCTGTAAGGCAGCAACTCTACTGCTGTGTCACTGTGCCACCCTCTTCTGGGCTTCTTTAGTCCCAAAACTCTCATGAGCAATTTATCTTTAAACTTCAACTATTGTGCTTCCTATGGATTGTTACACATACTCCTTTGCCAAATTATTAATTTATGAAATTTAACACATTTTTCTAGAGAGACAGGGGAGTGGGAACCAGAGTGGTATATCAGACATTGGAAGGACTGGTGAGGTTAGGGCCAGTAAGTCTGAAAGGTCAAATAGGCAAGGAGAGGTGAAAAAATATGGTGATGTTGATGGGCTTCTTCTCATCGAGTCCACATTACAAGATTAGAACTAGTTCAGCCAGAGCTGAACGCACTTCTTGGCATCTGCCTACAATGGCATCTTGCACTTCTTGTGCGTAGTGGTGGAAAGATTGGTGGAAACAGGGCCACAAAGTGAACACTCTTTCCTTGACCCCACTGATGGGCTGAAGAGTGTTGATTTCAATCCAAGGAGTATTGTGGGGAAAGCAGTTGAATTTAGAATCTGGATTGGTGCTACGGACTATGACAATGTGGCCATTATAGAAACTTGGTTGCGAGAGGGACATGGTTGACAGTTTGGTGTTCAATGTTTCAGTTGTTGGGAAATGAGCCTGGCCAGGTGACTGGTGTGGCCAGTGGAAGAACATTTTAGCGAATGTGATCGCAACTGCATAAGGTCTGAAGAAGGGTCTCAACCTGGTCGAGGATGCGTCTTTCCTCTAAGACACATCTTCGCCCCTTCCTCGCAGCCTACCATCTGGATTGGCATGGCTGTTCCTGCCGGACACCGGCAGAACTTCAGCTTCAGCAGCGGCGCAGCACTGAAGTACCATCGTGGAGCGGGAGATGCCTTACTGGGGTCGCCATGTGGAGATCCGGAGTGCTGGGACTGCTGATTTTGACACTGAGGTGCTGTGGTCTGCGGAGCTTCCAGCCACGGGCGGCGCTGACTTTAACATCGCGGAGTCCTGGGATCCCTTTGCCGAGGGCCGCCAGTGTTGAATCTCCGTCCAGCTCGGCCTGTGGACTTCAGGGGCCACGGTCTCCGGTAGGAAGTGGCCGATTTGGAAACTCCAAGCTGCTCAGAATGTTCTTCCGTTCCAATGACAGAGTTTCGATCATCCCGGTGAGAGGGCCTGAACATCGGGCCACCATAGCGGTGACTGCAGAGGTCCCGACCACGGGTGAACTAAGAGGAAGGAATATGACGGAACTTTATTGCCTTCCCTCACAGTGGGAAATGCTGATTCCGCTGTGTGGGGATGTTTATGCTAAATTCTATCGTGTGTTGTGTTCTTTTTATTCGTATGGCTGTATGGCAATTCAAATCTCACTGTACCAGTTGGTGCAGTGACAATAAATGCAAACTTGAACTTGAACATGAAACGTCACCCATTCCTTCTCTACAGATACGCTCGCTGCCTGTCCTGCTGAGTTACTCCAGCATTTTGTGTCTATCTTCCATAAGTTTTAATGTCTAAGAAGGAACTGCAGATGCTGGAAAATCGAAGGTAGACATAAATGCTGGAAACTTCACGGGTGAGGCAGCATCTATGGAGCGAAGGAAATAGACAACGTTTTGGGTCGAGACCCTTCTGCAGACTCGACGAAGGAAATAGGCAACGTTTTGAGACCCTTCTTCGGGTCGAGAAGAAGGGTCTCAACTCGAAACATTGAAGAGACCCTGAAGAAAGGTCTCGACCCGAAATGTTGCCCGTTTTCTTCGCTCCATAGATGCTGCCTCACCTGCTGAGTTTCTCCAGCGTTTTTGTCTACCTTCCATAGGTTTTAAGATTGTTTTGAAAAGGGATAGATTTGAACCTTGTGGGAAGGCAAAGTCCTGGAGGACTGGAGAATAGCTAATGTTATTTCTTTGATCAGGAAGGGAAGTAGAGATAATCCAAGGAATTATAGGCTGGTGAGCCCATGTCGGTGGTAGGGAAGTTATTACCAATCTTGGGATTTCTTGGGATAGGATTTCCTTGCATGTAAAAAAAAGATGAATGTGGTATAGTCAACATGTCTTTGTATGCGGCATCTTGTATCTTACTAACTGGATGGAATTTTTATGAGGTTGCAAAGGTGATCTATGAAGGATGTTTGCCACATGGATTTTAGTGAGGCATTTGATAAAGTCCCCCATGGTAGGCTGATCCAGCAGATTAAAATGCATGGGATTTACAGTGACTTAGTCATATAGATTCAGAGCTGGCTTCTTGATAGATGACAGAAGGTTGGTGGGGAAAAAGACAACATTAGGCTGGAAGTCTGTGTTCAGTAGAGTTCTGCAGGGGTATGAATTGGGACCTCTGTTGTTTGTAATAAATATAAATAACTTGTATGGAAACGTAGATGGGTTGGTTAGTTTTTTACTTTCACAAGTGCTGCTTGATATACTAAATATGTCCAGCAGTTTCTACATCTATTTGGGGTGCTCACTCTGCAGTCTTCCTGTACTGGGGTGACCAGAACTGCATGCAATACTCCAAAGACAGAACTGCACGCAATACTCCAGAACATGGGGTCACAGTTTAAGGACAAGAGGGAAGTCTTTTAGGACCAAGATGAGAAAATCATTTTTCACACAGAGAGTGGTGAATCTCTGGAATTCTCTGCCATAGAAGGTAGTTGAGGCCACAGTTCATTGGCTATATTTAAGAGGGAGTTGCATGTGGCCCTTGTGGTTAAAGGGTTCAGGGGGTATGGACAGAAGGCAGGTACAGGATACTGAGTTGGATGATCAGCCATGATCATACTGAATGGCGGTGCAGGCTCGAAGGGCCGAATGGCCTACTCCTGCACCTATTTTCTATGTTTCTTTTTTTTGGTGTTTTTTTTTGTTTATTTTATTAGAATTTAATACAGTACAAAACAGTACAGTGGAACCTAATTTTAGGTGCCAACTATGTCAAACCATAATCCATTCTATGTACAACCTCTAGTTTTATGTTTTGAGAAGGAAGTAAGTTAGTCAAGAAAAAGAAAGCAATAGAAACATAGAAACATAGAAATTAGGTGCAGGAGTAGGCCATTCGGCCCTTCGAGCCTGCACTGCCATTCAATATGATCATGGCTGATCATCCAACTCAGTATCCCGTACCTGCCTTCTCTCCATACCCTCTGATCCCCTTAGCCACAAGGGCCACATCTAACTCCCTCTTAAATATAGCCAATGAACTGGCCTCAACTACTCTCTGTGGCAGAGAGTTCCAGAGATTCACCACTCTCTGTGTGAAAAAAATTCTTCTCATCTCTGTTTTAAAGGATTTCCCCCTTATCCTTAAGCTGTGACCCCTTGTCCTGGACTTCCCCAACATCGGGAACAATCTTCCTGCATCTAGCCTGTCCAACCCCGTAAGAATTTTGTAAGTTTCTATAAGATCCCCTCTCAATCTTCTAAATTCTAGAGAGTATAAACCAAGTCTATCCAGTCTTTCTTCATAAGACAGTCCTGACATCCCAGGAATCAGTCTGGTGAACCGTCTGTGCACTCCCTCTATGGCAATAATGTCCTTCCTCAGATTTGGAGACCAAAACTGTACTCAATACTACAGGTGTGGTCTCACCAAGACCCTGTACAACTGCAGTAGAACCTCCCTGCTCCTATACTCGAATCCTTTTGCAATGAAAGCTAACATACCATTCGCTTTCTTTACTGCCTGCTGCACCTGCATGCCTACCTTCAATGACTGGTGTACCATGACACCCAGGTCTCGCTGCATCTCCCCCTTTCCCAATCGGCCACCATTTAGATAATAGTCTGCTTTCCCGTTTTTGCCACCAAAATGGATAACCTCACATTTATCCACATTATACTGCATCTGCCAAACATTTGCCCACTCACCCAGCCTATCCAAGTCACCTTGCAGTCTCCTAGCATCCTCCTCACAGCTAACACTGCCCCCTAGCTTAGTGTCATCCGCAAACTTGGAGATATTGCCTTCAATTCCCTCATCCAGATCATTAATATATATTGTAAATAGCTGGGGTCCCAGTACTGAGCCTTGGGGTACCACACTAGTCACTGCCTGCCATTGTGAAAAGGACCCATTTACTCCTACTCTTTGCTTCCTGTTTGCCAGCCAGTTCTCTATCCACATCAATACTGAAACCCCAATGCCTTGTGCTTTAAGTTTGTATACTAATCTCTTATGTGGGACCTTGTCGAACGCCTTCTGGAAGTCCAGATACACCACATCCACTGGTTCTCCCCTATCCACGCTACTAGTTACATCCTCGATAAATTCTATAAGATTCGTCAGACATGATTTACCTTTCATAAATCCATGCTGACTTTGTCCAATGATTTCACCACTTTCCAAATGTGCTGCTATCCCATCTTTAATAACTGACACTAGCAGTTTCCCCACTACCGATGTTAGACTAACTGGTCTGTAATCCCCCCCCCATTTTCTCTCTCCCTCCCTTCTTAAAAAGTGGGGTTACGTTTGCTACCCGCCAATCTTCAGGAACTACTCCAGAATCTAAAGAGTTTTGAAAGATTATTACTAATGCATCCACTATTTCTGGAGCTACTTCCTTAAGTACTCTGGGATGCAGCCTATCTGGCCCTGGGGATTTATCGGCCTTTAATCCATTCAATTGACCCAACACTACTTCCCGGCTAACCTGGATTTCACTCAATTCCTCCAACTCCTTTGACCCGCGGTCCCCTGCTATTTCCGGCAAATTATTTATGTCTTCCTTAGTGAAGACGGAACCAAAGTAGTTATTCAATTGGTCCGCCATATCCTTGTTCCCCATGATCAACTCACCTGTTTCTGACTGCAAGGGACCTACATTTGTTTTAACTAATCTCTTTCTTTTCACATATCTATAAAAACATTTGCAGTCAGTTTTTATGTTCCCTGCCAGTTTTCTTTCATAATCTATTTTTCCTTTCCTAATTAAGCCCTTTGTCCTCCTCTGCTGGTCTTTGAATTTCTCCCAGTCCTTCGGTATGCTACTTTTTCTGGCTAATTTGTACGCATCATCCTTCGCTTTGATACTATCCCTGATTTCCCTTGTTATCCATGGATGTACTAACTTCCCTGATTTATTCTTTTGCCAAACTGGGATGAACAATTTTTGTAGTTCATCCATGCAGTCTTTAAATGTCTTCCATTGCATATCCACCATCAACCCTTTTAGAATTAATTGCCAGTCAATCTTGGCCAATTCACGTCTCTACCCTGAAAGTTACCTTTCTTTAAGTTCAGAACCATTGTTTCTGAATTAACAATGTCACTCTCCATCCTAATGAAGAACTCAACCATATTATGGTCACTCTTGCCCAAGGGGGCACGTACAACAAGATGGCTAACTAACCCTTCCTCATTACTCAATACCCAGTCTAAAATAGCCTGCTCTCTCGTTGGTTCCTCTACATGTTGACTTAGATAACTATCCCGCATACATTCCAAGAAATCCTCTTCCTCAGCACCCCTGCCAATTTGATTCACCCAATCTATATGTAGATTGAAGTCACCCATTATAACTGTTTTGCCTTTGTCACACGCATTTCTAATTTCCTGTTTGATACCATCTCCAACTTCACTACTACTGTTAGGTGGCCTGTACACAACACCCACCAGCATTTTCTGCCCCTTAATGTTTTGCAGCACTACCCCTACCAATTCCACATCCTCTAAACTAATGTCCTTCCTTTCCATTGCATTAATCCCCTCTCTAATCAGTAACGCTACCCCACCTCCTTTTCCTTTCTGTCTATCCCTCCTGAATATTGAATATCCCTGGATGTTCAGCTCCCAGCCTTGGTCACCCTGGAGCCATGTCTCCGTGATCCCAACTATATCATAGTCATTAATAGCTATCTGCACATTCAACTCATCTACCTTATTACGAATGCTCCTTGCATTGAGACACAAAGACTTCAGGCTTGTTTTTACAACACTCTTACCCCTTATACAATTATGTTGAAAAGTGGCCCTTTTTGATTTTTGCCCTGGTTTTGTCTGCCTGCCACTTTTACTTTTCACCTTGCTACCTATTTCTTCTACCCTCATTTTACACCCCTCGGTCTCTACGCTCACACATTTAAGAAACCCTTTCCCTTTAACTCCATCCTCCACTATCCCATTCGACACCCCACCCCCCGTATTCAGTTTAAAGCCACCCGTGTAGCAGTGGCAAACCTGCCTGCCAGAATGCTGGTCCCACACCTGTTAAGATGCAATCCGTCCCTTTTGTACAGTTCCCCCTTACCCCAAAACAGATCCCAGTGATCTAAGAATCTAAATCCCTGCCCCGTGCACCAGTTCCTCAGCCACACGTTCAGGTCCCGTATCTCCCTGTTCCTGCTCTCGCCAGCACGGGGAACTGGAAGCAAACCGGAGATAACAACCCTGGAGGTCCTGCTTTTCAACATTTTTCCAAGCTCTCTAAAATCACGCTGCAGAATATTCATCCCCTTTTTTCCGACATCGTTTGTGCCGACATGCACTACCACTTCCGGATGTTCACCTTCGCCCTTGAGGATTTTCTGCACTCTGTCCGTGACATCCTGGATCCTGGCACCGGGAAGGCAGCACACCATCCTCGCATCCCGTCTGTTGCCGCAGAAACCCCTGTCCGTACCTCTCACGATGGAGTCTCCCACTACAATGGCCTTGCCTGCCTTAGGCCTTTTTGGTTTTGGCTGAACAGCCCTATTCGCATCACAGGCCAGTCCGCCGCTCACGTCTTCTGTCGCAACAGCTTCTAAGCGGATGAACCTGTTTACAAGAGGTACACCACCCGAGGACGTTGGGATTCCATGCTTCCCTCCCTTTCTCATGTCTCCCACCTTCTCTCTTCCAGTACCTTAGGTGTAACAATCGTACTGTAGGACTTGTCGAGGAACGACTCCATTTCTCGTACGAACCGGAGGTCATCCACTTGCTTCTCCAGTTCCCCAACACGGCCCTTCAGGAGAAAGGTGAAAAAGAAGAAAAATAGATGGTAGAGAATAGAAAAACGTGAAGTGTGTATATAAAAAAAAGAAAAAGTGGAAAGTAGAAATAGGAGAGAACGCCCCTTAAAAGAGAAAATTTCAAATCTTTATTCGGAGATGCAGATCTATCCACGTTTCTATGTTTCTAAATGCAGCCTAACCAAAGTCCGATAAAGGTGCATCATGTTTTCCTGGCTCTTATACTCAATGCCCCGACTAACGAAGGAAGGCATACCATATGCCTTCTTTACCACTCTGTCTGAGCAACTAACTGAGTTCACTATGTCAATGATCACCCTCCATCAGACGTTTGGCTTAATAGATATTTGCTCTGAAGAAACTATTTCACCATTTGCTCAACATGTCCGGAAGTAATCAGCAGGCCTCTTTCACTGATGTGGGCCTATTATCACAGCTTCAGTTTCTACATGGTCTGCATTTTCTCCATAGGTGTTGAAATTCGCACATTCCAGGCTGCACATTGACTCACTAATGAGTTACTTCTGGTTAAATATTTATACTGAATGGGTTACGGCTGATTTGCTACATTATTGCAGTTATGATCTACCTCATTTCTTTATTGCGCTTCATTTGCTGTCCGAAAGATCACTGGTTAAAATAAAGTGGCACTGTGAAATAATTTTCTCGACTAGCACGCAATCTCCACAGTAAAAACAATAAATTGGAATTAAGATATTCCCACACCAAATAATGATCTATAAGATGACGCATTGAAAATCAAAATTTACATTTAAATTCTAAAGAAATAATTATTATTTGTTCGTGAAGTACTCACAGCCTATTGAGGAAATTTCCCTCCTCGGGGATGATGGGACATTGAAATATTGTACACAATAAAAAGTATCCTTTAAACAATATGAAAGAAAAGGGTGTGAGGTATTCATTGATCACTTCAGTGAAAATATTGTCATTTTGAGAAACTATTATTAATAAAGTAAAGTTGACAGACCCAGGTTTATATGAAAGTGAGTGATTATAAAACTCAGTAGAAGTATTGCGATGTATGTTAAGGCACAAGTATTTAGACATGAACACAAAGTCTCGAAACGCATCATTAAATATTGTGAAAACATGGATGAGAGACTTCTTTCTTGGAATATTAAACTGCAAAGTGAAAAGATTAACAATCTTACCATTGTGATGTTGTACAAACTATTTTAATGCCAACCCAAAACCTGAGTCATCCAGGGACTAAAATATATCCCAAATTCTTTTACATTAACACAATAGTGGCAGACTAAATGAATCTTAAATCAGGCTTGTTAAAAATGCGAGAGCAGAGAAGACCCTTCCATAGTTTCTCTGTACATTGTTCATCGTAACCCAAGAGTTAATACTTTGAGGTGATCTGTCTGAAGAAGGGTCTCGACCCAAAATGTCACCCAGTCCTTCTCTCCAGAAATGCTGCCTGTCCCCGTTGAGTTATTCCAGCATTTTGTGTCTATCTTCAGTTAATACTTTGAACTGCGTTCCAAACGGGTCATTTGGCCTCATCTGAATTTTAGATTATCAGACAAAATGTTACGTAAATCATAGTTAAAATTTAAATTCCTAAACTCTGTCCCAATCTATATATTGTGGTGCAGTGAGTTTTACAGTATGTGACCAGTAAGAGCATCACAAACTCTTGGTTGGACAGGGATTTGATTTTCAGCAACCATACATTCACCTCGGAACAGATGAGAAATCTCTGTTCCAGCAACTGTCGGGTCATTGTGAGGTTTCAGACATAAAATAACACTTAGCCCTTTCCCTCCCAGAGTTTGATTAAATTGCTGCACTTATGCTTCTGACATGTCTTATTATTTTGCATTCCATCATATTTAATGCTTGACAATCTCAAGTTACTGTTAACCCCACCTATGTTTCTCATACTTTATTAATGACAATATAAGGAAATTAATGAGACCATCAAATCTATGCCAGCATCAGTGCAATCCATCCCTTCACTGCTGTGACCCCATATCTGTCACATGGCATCAATTCTCCATCCCCTCTATATTCTCCTGCCACTCACCCACACTACTGGTAATCTAAAATGGCTAACTACTTCACCAACATGTCTTTGGGATATGAAAGGCAAGTAACGCATTAGGGATAATCCACGCAGTCATAGAGTGATACGTATAGGAAGGAACTGCAGTTGCTGGTTTTTATGTCTATCTTCAGTCATAGGAATGGTGCTGTACCACTTGGGCGACCTAATTGGCGAGTTTAGAGGACTTTAGGAGAGTTTGAAAAAATGTCATGTTGAAGACCTCCTTCGACTGTAGAATACCTCCTTCGACCTCGTTCAACTATGTTGAAGACTAGCTACGACTAGCTACGACTAACTTCGGGAAAATTGGACATCGAATAGTGGAGAGTGAAGATGACCTACTCGATCTACTTCGACTTCCCTTCGACTATGATGAAGACTATCTACGACTACCTTCAATTACCTACGACTATCATGCCGACCTATTGCGACCTACTACGACTAAACCTACGAGTAAAAAAGTTATCAATGTTTTCCATGGCGACCTTTCTTTACTTGCAGGCAGGTCTCGAGTACGCGGAGACCACTCTCGAGCATGAAGGAGAGTTACAAAGTCCTCCTACGACCTCGTGTTGACCATGCTGTGAGTATGAGTCGAGGGCAAACTCACCAGAACTCGGGGATTAGGTCACCCTTGTGGGACAGCCCCTGAAGAATGTGCAAACTCCACATTGATGGCTCCAACGTTCAGGTTGAAACAATATTCTGGAGCTGTTCAGCAGCAGCTATAACTGCTGTAACTGTGGCTATAAGGGCAGCACGGTGGCACAGCAGTAGAGTCACTGCCTTTCCGCACTTACAACGCCAGAGATCCAGGTTCGAACCTGATTACAGGTGCTGTCTGTAAGGAGTTTATACATTCTCCCTTTGACTTGCGTGGAATTTCTCAGAGATCTTCAGTTTCCTCGCACACTCCAAAGATGTACAGGTTTGTAGGTTAATTGAGGTCTACATGAGTGTAAATTGTCCCAAGTGTGTGTAGGATAGTCCAAGTGTGTGGGGATCGCTGGTCGGTACGGCCTAGGTGGGCCGAAGGGCCTGTTCCCACGCTGTATCTCCAAACTAAACTAAACTAAACTAAACTTCTGTGTCACTGTGCAGACTGTTGTTGTATACTTTGTATCAATAGTTTTATGAAATAGATTATGAATATTTATATCTTTGGTCGAATGAATAATTGCCAGGTGCTTTGAGTTGGATTTGTGTTTAGCTATGGAATCTGTGGACTCCTAATGCAACACAAATGGTGATGCACACAAGGGATTCACGATGATGCCTAAATGAACTACATCAGGCAAGGAACACTCAGAGAGCCAACAATGACTAAAACAGGAAACACAGATGTAATTCAGTCTGGTTTTAAAGCAACAGCTTTGTTCTTAACTTTACATATTATTTTGACTTTGTACTTTTTATTGTTTTCTTCCCATGACATTGCCCATTTCGAAACAAAACCAATGTACAGTTTCCATCTTAAAGAAGGTAGGTGAGTGATAGTTGGACCGAAAATTGAAGATTTCTGAAGAGATATTCCGTAAAATACAGTAAAAGAGAGATCATAATTATGATAAGATATGATACAATACGATATGATAGAACTTTATTTATCCCAGGAGGGAAATTGATCTGCCAACAGTCATAAAAAACACAAAATACATGAAACATGAAATTAAAATGACCCTGACATATAATTGACTCCCTATCCATTTTTAACTTCCACTGTCTATTTTCGCATTCTTTTTTTCCCCACTATAACTCATCTCTTTCCTTCTCCCTATGTTGGTTTTCACTTAGGTGCCTCCCCTTTACTTTCCCTTTGCGTGCAAAGTGATTACCAAGGGGTGGTTAGCCACGTTTCAGTCTTGGAATTATTGTTTTTGGTTCTGTTCTCTCAGAGTTCAGATTTTATGCAGTGTTTGATAAAAATCAGGCATTTTATCTATTCAATAATGTTCAAGAGGTGCATCGAATATTTGTCCTTATAAATAACACCTAAATCAATATTTGTGAGGGTAATTATAGACCAATTCAGGATTTGTCATGAGTGAAAGGAGCAGAATTAGGCCATTCAGCCCATCAAATATACTCCGCCTTTCAATCATGGCTGATCTATCTTTCCCTCCTAACCCCATTATCCTGCCTTCTCCCCATAACCCCTGACACCCATAAGAATCTATCTATATCTGCCTTAAAAATATGCACTGACAGCCTCCACAGCCTTCTGTGACAAAGAATTCCACAGTCACTACTCTCTGACTAAAGGAATTCCTCATCATCTCCTTCCTAAAAGAACGTCCTTTAATTCTGAGGCTATGACCTCTAGTCCTAGACTCTTCCATTAGTATGGTGGATAGTTGCCTGGTACCTTTTCCTCTCCACTGATGATCCATTTAGTTATGCCAGCACTGATATCAACATGCATATTCAATATAAATTCATCCGGGGTTCAGGTCGGTTGACACTGTTAAAGCCATGTATGTCCACTCGCTCTCTGAACCTCTAGTCCTAGACTCTCCCACTAGTGAGAACATCCTCTCCACAACCACTCTATCCAAGCCTTTCACTATTTGGTACGTTTCAATGAGGTCCTCCCTCATTCTTCTGAACTCCAGTGAATACAGGCCCAGTGGTGGGCCTGTAACCTCCTCAGGGCCCTCTGCAGAACCAGCATGATGTCATCATGAATAGCTTTTCTTTACACAGCCTTCCCAAGGACATCCATTCTGGCATCCCATTGCATCAAACATGTGGTGCAATGGGAACTCACTCCCAACTCATTCACAACTGGGAGTTCAATAGGAGTTCATTCCCAGGTTCAGATCCACCAAACTTCCTTTATAATTGCTGGAATCGACAGCCTAAATTACAACCTAGTTTTAGTCTGCCGTCTCCTGCTGTGATCATGCTTTCAAACCCCGCAATAATATTTGTTTTATGTTACTGACCTGAAGCAATAACTGTTTTACTTTCCCCCTCAGATGTTGCCTAACCCGCTGTCCCGTTCCAGAATTTTCCATGTGCGCTTTCAAGCTTCTGGATCTTCTGCCATATGGGAGCGAAGAGCATAAGGAATGGTCAGGGTATATCAAGTCTTTCATTAGGCTTTTCTAAGGCAACAGGAAATGTTGATGGAGTCAACAGCCCTCAACTCTGCAATCTCTTGTGGTCTTTAGAAGAGCTGTTTCCAATCTAAATGTGTAGGAAGGAACTGCAGATGCTGGTTTAAACCAAAGATAGACACAAATGGCTCAGCGGTTCAGGTAACATCTATGGTGAGAAGGAATGGGTGATTTTTTGCGTCGAGACCCTTATTCAGTCCGAGGGGAGAAGCGACGCCCAAGTCGGGGCGGCCCGGTCCGGGGGGAGAAGCGACGCCCAAGTCGGGGCGGCCCAGCCCGAGGCTGAAGACGGCACAGTACTCACGTGAGGGTGGCTGGGACGGTGTTCTGGCGGCGGTGGCCTGAGTCGGGGGTTCGGCCGCGGGCCAGCGGCTGCAGGACTGGTGGGCGGCAGCTTCAACCACCCCGGGCCGCGGTGTTTGAGCCGCGGGACTGTTCTTAACATCACCCGGGGGGGGGGGGGGGGGCCCGGGGAGGGGGGGTATCGCCCCAGCGCAGAGGGAGAAGATGAGGGAAGAGACTGCGACCTAAGACGTTTGCCTCCATCACAGTGAGGAGATGCTGGGTGGACTCACTGTGGTGGATGTTAATGTGTGTTTATTGTTGTTTTATTGTATGGTATTATATGTATGACTGCTGCAATTTCGTTCAGACTTCGGTCTGAATGACAATAAAAGGCATGCTATCTATCTATCTATCTAAAAGAGATAGTCCAGCCCTAAAAATAATGTCTCAGTATAATATAAGCAACCTTATTTTATTCATACAATAAAAATTTGAAGCTGCATTTATACGGTTTAATATACTCAGATCCAGAAAACCAGACCTTTAAACTAGCAAGGACATGTGCAGCACAAATCTTCCATTCATGACCACTTAGCACAATGTTAAAGAATGTAATCAATTCTTCCCTCTGTCGATATGCAAAAAACATCCAATATTTGAATGTGGAGCGGTGCTATAAAGTACACCAGATAGCAATAGTTCCTTGCCTGGAATTATCTCCAAGTTGAGGTGGAAGATTGCAGCCTTCACATGGTCCACCCTGTTTCGATGAATGCAATCAACCCGGTGTGCACAATCAAATAAGATCAAATAGAACAAGTTGTCCTTCAACTTTAGGCTGTGCACGTCATACGCAAGAAGAACTCCAAGTTCCCCTCGACGATTGGCACATCTGCCAAACTAAAGACCAATTTGGTACAAGTTGGCTGGTTCAAATGGAAATAGTTTACCTCCATGCACTGTGCTTCCAAAGTTAGTTAACTAATGCTATGGTGTGCTGCGAATTAAACCCAAGAGCATGTGTCAATTTTAAAAGTTTTTGAGATCAGAAAGTTTGTAAGTCAGGTCGGGAGGAGTTCCCCCCGCCATGGGTACCATGTAATCCCGTGCAACCTGCTCCATGGTCGGATATTCGGTGACTAAACCATCTCCCCCACCTGGTTTGCCAGGTGAGGAGGGGGCTGTGGACCCCCAGCAGGACCGAAAACAAGACCTGTCAAAGGGCGGATGAGCTCCTAGCGAGCCAACGGCCATCCACACTTCAGTGGAAGTTGCGATTGCTGTCGTACACAGCGTTGTAAGGCACTGTGCCCGTTGATGTTTCCAATGATGATGATGATGAGAAATGTATTATTTGCCGATTTTCACCATTCGTTGGGTGTGCCTGCAGTCACACCGGCTGTGGCACAGTGCCTTGCCCAAGAGGAATTCACGATAGGTTATTTCATACGGGGGAACAATGTACTGTTATTGTGCCCTCATGTGACATCTGCACAACCACATGGTGATCCTGATGTAGTCCTCTTTCTATGGCCAATTGGCATTGTAATGAATCTACTGGCAATGTAAGATCTCAGAAGTTGCTAAAAATCAGGAACTGGAATGTACTGGGGAACTACAACCTCAGGAAAACTACAACCTCACAGAAGGGCAGATTGTTGGGGTTGCAGACAGTTGCAGATGTTCACAGGAGATATAAAGAATTGCAGATGCTGGAATCTTGAGCAAAATACAAAGTGCTGGAGAAACTCATTGGAACAAGGAACTGCAGATGCTGGTTTACAAAAAAAAAGTGCAAAATGCTGGAGTAACTGAGTGGGTCAAGCAGCATCTCTAGAGAACATGGAGAGGTGACATGACTCGACCGAAAACGTCACCTACCCATGTTCTCCAGAGATGCGGCCTGACCCGCTGAGTTACTCCAACAATTTGTTGAAAGCTTTTTTTGCCGAAATTAGCGTCAAACAGCATCTGTGGGGAGAACGGATCGGCAACATTTTGGGTTGGGACCCCTCCAGACTCTATCAGACTTTATCAGACTCTGTGTCCCCCAGGTTCTGACTGACTTCCTCCGAGATCTTAAATTTGAGATTCTTTTCATTTTTCTGAACATTTTTCTGAGGCTTCAAATAGACATAGATGGTTATTGCCATCAAGGATAGGTTGAATCAGAGATAGGTTGAATAAGTTAGGTCTTTATTCTCTGGAGCGCAGAAGGTTAAGGGGGGTCCTGATAGAGGTCTTTAAAATGATGAGAGGGATAGACAGAGTTGATGTGGACAAGCTTTTCCATTTGAGAATAGGGAAGATTCAAACAAGAGGACATGACTTCAGAATTAAGGGACAGAAGTTTAGGGGTAATATGAGGGGAACTTCTTTACGCAGAGAGTGGTAGTGGTGTGGAATGAGCTCCCAGTGGAAGTGGTGGAGGCAGGTTCATTGGTATCATTTAAAAATAAATTGGATAGGCATATGAATGAGAAGGGAATGGAGGGTTATGGTATGAGTGCAGGCAGGTGGGACTAAGGGGAAAAAAATTTGTTCGGCATGGACTTGTAGGGCCGAGATGGCCTGTTTCCGTGCTGTAATTGTTATATGGTTATATGGTTAAGGCATTAAGTATAGAAGTTGGGATGTTATGTTACAGTTGCACAAGAAGTTGGTGAGGTGGCATTTGGCGTATTGTGTTCAGTTTTAGTCACCTTGCTAATGTGAAGGATGTTGTTCAGTTGGAAGTAGTGCAGAGAAGATTGACAAGGATGTTGTCCGGATGTGAGGGCCTGAGCTATATGTGACAGGCCTGGCAGGCTAGGAATTTATTCTTGGAGAGCAGGAGGCTGAGGAACGATCTTATAGAAGTGTATAGGATCACGAGGGGAATAGATAGGGTGAATGCAGAGCCTTTTATCCAGAGTAGGGGAATCAAGAATCAGAAGGCATAGATTTAAGATGAGAAGGGAAACAGATGGTGGGTATATGGAACGAACTGTCAGAGGAGGTAGATTAGACAAGTACTAAATTAACATTTAAAATAAATTTGGACTAGAGCATGGATAGGAAATGTTTAGAAGGATATAGGCCATATGCAGCAGATGAGATTAGTGCAGAAGGAGCATCTTGCTTAGCAGGGGCAAGTTGGGCCAAAGGACCTGCTTCTCGTGTGTAAGATTCTATGACTCTAAGTGAATGGGCAAAGATCTGGGCAACTACGGTACATTGTGGGGAAATGGGAATTTGCCCATTTTTGTGAGAAATGGGTAAATTCAAAGAAAGTATTATCTAAATAGTGAGAGATTACAGAACTCTGAGATCTGGATGGGTGTATGCTTCATGATAATTCACAGGATGGAGGTGAAGAATTTGAATATGGTGCAGAGGAGGTTTACCAGAATGATGCTTGGATTATGAGATATTAGCACCAGGGATAAATTGGACCGATTTGGATTGAATTCTCTGGAATGCCAGAGGTTAAGTTGAGAGCTGATAGACCTGTATGAATATAGACACAAAATGTTGGAGTAATACAGCAGGACAGTCAGCATTTCTGGAGAGAAGGTTTGGGTGGCGTTTCGGGTCGAGACATTTCATCAGACTTGACCCAAAACGTCACCCATTCCTTCTCTCCAGAGATGCTGCCTGACCCGCCGAGTTACTCTGGCATTTTGTATCTATCTTCGATGTAAACCAGCAGTTCCTTCCTTCACAGAGCTGTATGAAATAATGAGAGGCATAGGTAGGGTTGACAGTCATGGTGTCACAGTGGCACAGCGGTAGAGTTGCTGCCTTGCATCAAAATGCAGTGCCGGATACCTGAGTTCGATCCCGACTACGGGCGCTGTCTGTACAGAGTTTGTACCTTCTCCCCGTGACCGCGTGGTTTTTCTCCGAGATCTTCGGTTTCCACCCACATTCCAAAGACGTACAGGTTTGTAGGTTAATTGGCTTGGTAAATATAAAAATTGTCCAATATAAAATTGTCCAACTTCCAGTTACAATTGGTGGACTCTGCAGAAGGTACTGGTACAAGTTAGAACATTTTCTCAAGATGGAAAAAGTACCAGAGGGCAAAGTTTAAAGGAAATGTGCGGGGCAAGTTTTTTCCACAAAGGTTGGTGATTGTCTGGAACACGTTGCTGGGGGTGTGGTTGAGAAAGATGAAATAGTGGCATTTTTAGAGACTTTTGGATAGGCATATAAATATGTAGGGAATGGAAGGATATGGATCATGTGCAGGCAGATAAGAGTTAGTCTTGGCATCATGTTTGGCATAGACATTGTGGGCTAAATGGCCTGTTCTTGTGCTGTACTGTCCTATGTTCTATGTTAGTATGCAAATACAGCAAGAAATGTTAGATTAAATACATAGACATGTTAGATACAGTTAAGGTCAAAAGTTCAGGAAGCAAGGTGGTGCATTTCAGTTAAGACAAAAAAAAACTTCACGAGTCGTTAAGGGCCTGTCCCACTTGGGCGTCATTTGCGCGTCATTTATGCAACATAATTTACACGTCACGACGCACGTGTGGTGATGCGCACGTGATGTGCGCATGGTGTTCATTACGCGAGCATGGTGCGTGGTGACGTAGGCAGTGACATGCGGTGGCACGCGGCGCCCCAGGATTTTGGGATTCACAAAATCTTCGTGCGCCACCTGCGTGATGCGCAAATGGCGCCCAAGTGGGACAGGCCCTTTAGTCTTAAGAATTCTCTCAAAGCATGGAGGAAGAAGTGTCTTGGAATATCTTTAAGACAAGTTGACACGTGGTGGACAGGAATGCAGAAATGAGTTACAGTCACATCAGCCATGATCGTTTTAAATGATGGTGAAGGTTCATGAGGTGAAACAGCCTATTTCTGCTGCTAATTCATACACATGGATGAGTCAGCTTAGCATAAAGCTGAGGCAGCAAAGGAATCAATATTGCTCAGTGATTTTATAACCACATATGGTTTTTAATTGCCAAATATAAATTCCTCAATGAAAGGCCATTGTAACAGCTGTATTCACATATAGAAGGCATATAAAGTTTAATTTGTTGGATGTATAAAAATACCAGAGTCTGCAATCAGAACACCCACTAGAGATTTTCTAACTTTCATTGCAGAATGCATTTTGCACCAAGGCTTGGTTCGATTTGATGATTTCTTTTTTCACTTACAGAAGGTGTTTAGTTCAAATATTCCATGGCCAAATACACAAGTCAAGAGTATTTTATTGTCATATGTCCCAGATAGAACAATGAAATTCTTACTAGCAGCAGCACAACAGAATATGTAAACATGGTAATATATATATATGTGTGTGTGTGTGTGTAAGAAATGTGTAGGAAGGAACTACAGATGCTGGTTTAATCCGAAGATAGACACAAAAAGCTGGAGTAACTCAGCGGGACTAGCAGTGTCTCTGGAGAAAAGGGTCTCGACCTGAAACGTCACCCATTCCTTCTTGCCTGATATGCTGCCTGCCCCGCAGAGTTACCCCAGATTTTTGTGTCTATCTTCTTATATAGATATACTCTATATACATGCACACATACTGTACGTACACACAAATAATAATACAATAATAACAATAATTGTCTATGTATGTAATTTCTATCTTTTTTATTATTTTTAGTTAGTCTTAAGTCTGTTTTAGGGGGAAAATTTTACTTTTCTATGTGGGGGAGGGGGGCAGGGTAAGGGGGAAACCGTTTCCCAGTCTCTTCCTGGCGGGGACGTGACTATTTCTCCGAGTCGCATCCTCGCCCCCCACCTCGCGGCCTACCAGCTGGATCGGAGCGGCCTTTCCTGCCGGGGACCGGAAACCGGACCAGGGCTGCTACAGCGGCGGCGCAGCGCTGGAGTCACCGCGGAGCGGGCGATGCCTACCTGGGTCGCCGTTTGGACCTCCGGAGCGTTGGGCCGTTGCTCCAACATCGTGGAGCTCTGGTGCGGAGAGCTTCCAACGCGGGCGGCGCTGAACGGCATCGTGGAGTCCTGGGGCACCTTGTAGAGGGCCTACAGCAGCAATCTCCACCCGGCGCGGCCTACGGACATTGGAAGCCGCCGACTCCGGTAGGAGGGCGCCGACTCTGTGTCCACGCCGCTGAGGACGTCCCGCAGCCCCGACGTCGGACTGGTATCATCCCGGCGTGCGGTCCTGGACATCGGGCCGCCTGTAGCTGCAACTGCGGAGGGCTTGGGGAGACCCTGACCCTGACCACGGGGAACAGTGGAGGAAAGAGACTGACTTTGGTGCCTTCCCACACAGTGGGAAGCTTTGGTTCTTGTGTGTGGGGATGTTTTGTGTTAAATTCTATAGTGTGTTGAGTCCTGTTTATTTTTATTGTATGGCTGTATGGGAATTCATTTCACTGTGCCATCTGGCACATGTGACAATTAAATTTATCTTGTATCTTGTATCTTGTAGTTCAAATACCAATGGGTGCCAAGAACCGTGAGTAATTTTTACTTTGTGCACCAATATAACTGTTCAATTAAGGTGTGATTTGCTCTCCACAGGCTGTGATAATAAATACATCAGATGAAATGATGAATTTGATGACAATGATCTAAGACTATCTTTGACTCTAAATGGAATCAAGCCTTAAAGTGCAAAGCGCTTACCTAATCATTTTTAGGTCAACAGCAGCAACTATAGAAACTTTGCTATTTTGTGACACGAGGGGGAAAGATTAGCTTAAGCCCAATTACTTTTGGCACTTTGGTCCCCATACCTACGGAACTTTAGTACAGCATTTAGTTAAAAAATTCAACAAATCAAAGACATATTAAACTATTAATTCATATTATACATGAGAACACGATACTTATGGGCATAACGGTGGCGCAGCGGTAGAGTTGCTGCCTTACAGCGAATGGAGCTCCAGAGACCCATGCTCGATTCTGACTACAGGTGCTGTCTGTACAGAGTTTGTACGTTCTTCCCCTGACCCACGTGGGTTTTCTCCGAGATCTTCGGTTTCCTCCCACACTCCAAAGACGTACAGGTTTGTAGGTTAATTGGCTTGGTATAAGTGCAATTGTCCCTAGTGTGTGCAGGATCGTGTTAATGTGCGGGGATTCGCTGGTTGGTGCGGACTTGGTGGACCAAAGGGCCTGTTTCTAAACTAAACTCAACTAAAGATAGAGAATGAAAGATAAGAAAGGAGCATTGATTCACGAGAGAAGAAGGAAAAATGTTTCCAAAAGTGGTTTTTTTAACCATAGATGAAATCTCCACATTATGGAGTTTATACAAAGCTTATGTCTCCACACACATGATGAACCACACCAAATATGTTTTTAATTGTGACCATGCTTGCACTAATTATGTTTTCTAAAGAATGTTTAAAATAATCAAGGGTTGAATTTCTCTGGAGATTCATTTGGCCATCAGCTTTCATAGGGTGGTGTTGTTAAAATCTTGGCCATTGTGCTGTATAGTACATTCCATCCCTTTTAACACTCCTTCTAGATCTTAAACTCATTCACTTATTTTCAAGGACGATAAAATAAGTATCTTTCTTTACTGAAAAATCATTGCAAAAAAATCTGTGTCAAAATCTTTGGCCTCCTCCCCGACTTTTTCATCCCAATAACCTGTTCGCACTGCACCATCTTTGGAGAATTGTTATATATTTTGTTGGACATTTAATTTGCCATTTCAACCACAAATTAATCGGAAAACAATTAACGACGCTTGGGATTAAGCAATCTGAGAAAAACAATATTATTCCTCATGTTACTTTTCAGATTGGACAATCACACACTGTTCTGTCTAATAATTAATCTCTATCCCACTCATCTGCACGATGTACTGTAAACTTTGAAAGGTTTGACAGTGTTTCACACTGTTTTTAGCATCTTCATTCTTTTTCATGTCACAAGAAACACCTCATTTATTTTTCCTTAGTATTGGAGCACACTTTGTAGCTGTTAACAATTAGACCAGTGCCTTACAGGGCTAACTAATTATGGCACAACTATCATGTTTTCTATTTGAAACAAATTTGTTCCTCAGCTTCTCAATTTTGTCATTTCTGATCTTGTTTCTTGGTATCAGACTGTAACACAAATACTGCAAGGGTTTTACGTGGCACATCGTCTGGGTCACTTTTACAAACACTCCCTTTTCATGTCGCTCGGCATCCGTGACCTTTTGAAACATGAGGCATTCAGCAGGTTTGTTTTGGCCAGCTGTAAAATTGTTAACATACAGTCTTTCAAAGCTCCCTCTCAAGTAATGTTGTTTCCATTGATGTTAAGAAAGTCTTCATCTGGTATAATAAAATTTGAAACTGGATAACAGATCTTTTCACATACCCTGTAAATACTCCTCATTAAAACCTCATGTCTGCATGCACTAAAATAGTACCAATAACCATTTCAAATTCAAATATTATATATAGTGTGTGTGTGTATATGTGTGTGTATATATATATATATGTATATGTGAGTGTGTGTGTGTGTGTGTATATATATATATATATATATATATATATATATATATGTGTGTGTTTGCAAGTTTGTGTGTGTGAGTACGAGTTTGCGCGCATGTGTGTGTGTGTGTGTGTGTATATATATATATATATGTGTGTGCGTGTGTGTGTGTGTGTATATATATATATATATACACACACACACATAAATCTATCTATCTATCTATCTATCTATCTATCTATCTATCTATCTATCTATCTATCTATCTATCTATCTATCTATCTATCTATCTATCTATCTATCTATCTATCTCTATATTACTAAAAGTCTGATCTTGACCACTTCCTATTTCCCTGTTTCACGATTTTAGATAAAATGCTGCCACTTACGGCTGTGATTTTTGGCGATCTTTCTCAGAGTCCCCCTCCACTGCGCAGGACAAGAGGATTTTTCCCATCGATGAAAAATAAAAGAGTTATTAATGTTTTTAAAATGTTAATATTCTCTCTGCTGCCCCTGCTAGTGGGAGGGAAAAGGGACTATAAAACCCGGAAGTGTTGTGCTTCAGTCAGTCTCTGCAAGATGGGGGAAGTGAGAGGGGTCTCGTCTCTCAGTCTGAGCTGTGAATAATACTGAACACATGTTTACTAAACTGTGTATGTGGTTTTACTGACCTTGAGTGCCCTTAATGTGGCTTGAAGGGAAGAGGGGTGTGGGTGGTAGGGGGGAGTGTGGGGAGTGTGGGCGAGGGGAGTGTGGGGGAGGAGGTAAGTGGGGGGGGAGGTGGGGGTGAAGGGGGGTGAAGGATGGGGTTGTGGGGATGGGGGGGTGGGGGATGGGGTTGTGGGGGATGGGGGGGTGTGGGGGAGGGGAGGGGGTGTGGGGAAGGGATGTGGGGAAGGGGGGTGTGGGGAGGTTGTGTGGGAGGTGGGTGTGAAGGAGAGGGAGTGTGAGGGGGTGTAGGGGAGGGAGGGTGGGTGTGGGGGTGTGTGGGGGAAGTGGGTGGATGTAGGGGAGGGGGGTAAGGGGATGGGGTTTGTAGGGGAGAGGGGGGTTGTAGGGGAGGGGGGGTTGTAGGGGAGGGTGGATGTAGGGGAGGGGGTGTGTGGGAGGGGGGGTGTGTGGACTCTCCAGTTTCCAGCCTCGGCTCCGACCGCACTCCTGGCTCCAGGACCCGGCTCCAGACTCACTCAGCTCCTCCCGTCCCCAGTGCCTGTCACGCTCACCCGTGAACACAGCCCGCCCTCGCCTATGAATACAGCCCGCCCCCACCCACGAAACACAGCCCACACTCCGCTGCTTCACCTTTATTCTCGACGGCTTCTGACGGGCAGTTTCTGGACAAGCAACTTCTGGACGTGCTCATGGACTCAGTCCCGCCTCCGGGGTTTTTTTTCTCCAGCGTGTTGTAGGGCGTTACCTTCATGTTGACTGACAGGCAAGAAGACCAATCTGCTGATCTCACAATTTTTTAATCCTTCATAACTTTTGTAATATTCCACCGATCGGAACAAAATTTGGTGGTTTGGAGCAGAGGTGAACGCCGAGTATGGTGGCGAAAACATCCTAGCGATAGTGTACAGTTTTTACGCAAATTTAAAAACAACATAGACCAGAAGTGGTCAAGATGAGAGTTTTCGTAATAGTATAGATAGTTAGAGATAGATAGATAGATAGATAGATAGATAGATAGATAGATAGATAGATAGATAGATAGATAGATAGATAGATAGATAGATAGATAGATAGATAGATAGATAGATATAGAAAGAAATAGAGAGATAGACAGACAGACAGAGAGATAGACAGATAACATATGTGTGTGTGTGCGTCTGTGTGCGTGTTTATGTGTGTGTGTGTGGGTGTGTGTGTGTGTGTGTGTGTGCGAGTGTGTGTGTGCGAGTGTGCGTGTGAGTGTGTGTGCGCGTGTGTGTGTGTGTGTGTGTGTGTGTGTGTGTGTGTGTGTGTGTGTGTGTGTGTGTGTGTGTGTGTGTGTGTGTGTGTGTGTGTGTGTGTGTGCGAGTGTGCGAGTGTGTGTGTGCGTTAAAGTTTCCATGTTATAGGAAAGATATTGTTAAGCTTGAAACGGTTCCGAAAATATTTACGAGGATGTTGCCAGGACTAGAGGATGTGAGCTATAGCGAGAGGTTGAGTAGGCTGGGTCTCTATTCTATGGAATACAAGTGCATGGTACTTGTAGAGGTATACAAAATCATGAGAGGAATAGATCGGGTAGATGCACAGAGTCTTTTACCCAGAGTTGGGGAATTGAGGATCAGAGGACATAGGTACAAGGTGAAGGGGAAACTATTTAATAGGAATCCGAGGGGTAACTTTTTCACACAGAGGGTGGTGAATGTATGGACCAAGCAGCCAGAGGAGGTAGTTGAGGCTGGGACTATCCCATCGTTTAAGAAACAGTTGGACAGGTGCATTGATAGGACAGGTTTGGAAGGATATGGACCAAGCGCAGGCAGGTGGGACTAGGGTTATATGGGACATTGTTGGCCAATGTGGGCGAGTTGGCTGAAGGGCCTGTTTCTACACTGTATTACTCTATTACTCTAAGTAGACTGAAGATAGACACAAAATGCTGGAGTAAAATGTTGTGTCTATCTTCGGTGTAAACCAGCATCTGTGGTCCCTTCCTACTCATAATGTGGACTCCTGATCTCATGATCTCCAAAACATATATTGTATTGTTAAGCAAAGTGAATCAGAACGTGTCAGGACTGCAACAATTGCATACATTTCTGTAGTAAAACAGCAAAGACTGGGAATATTCAACAGGTCAGGTGCAGCATTGGTTTGGTTATTGTGGAGGAAGGAACTGCAGATGCTGGTTTACACCAAAGACAGACACAAAATGCTGGAGTAACTCAGCGGGGCAGGCAGCATCTCTGGAGAGAAGGAATGGGTGACGTTTTGGGTCGAAACCCTTCTTCAGGCTTATTGTTTGGTTAAACAAAAAAAAAGCATATGTCAGGTTTAAGGTGGTATCAGAGGAATATGTGAAACAAGTAGGAAATAACATATGGGTGATTAGAAGGGCCAAAAGGGGCCATGAAATGTCATTTGCCAGTCGGATTAAGGAAAATAGTAAGATTAAACGAGAGCTTACCAGTTTGAAGTTTGATCTGCATTTTATGAGGAGTTACAATGAGGGATTACATGAAGAACCCGTCCAGCACGCATGCACAACATATTTCAAAGCAGCGGTGTGGAATCACAGAAAGACACAATAATTGAAATAAATATAGTAAAGAAAAGGAGAGCTTAGATACCAGTTTGATCTCTATTATTGAGTGTGGGAGCGGAGGGCACGTAATCCCTCATCGTAACTCCTCATAAAATACAGATCAAACTTCAAACTGGTAAGTTCTCGTTTAATCTTTACTATTTTACTTCGGAGTCACGTGAGTGACTACGTGAAGATTTTAAAGCTCTGTGATTTCAAACCGTGTAACAGTTCATACTTTACTCACTGCCAAAGTCATTTGAGGGAGGAAGTATGTTATCGTAATCAACCATGAATCTGTTTGCAAAAAACAATAATGGTGTTTATTAACAATAACAAAAAACAAATTGCTCTCCCGGGCTAAATTATATATTTGCAGATTGTAATATTTTCTCTGCAAATGAAGCAGGTTCTGCCAATGGCTTATTATAAAAAATTTGAAACGTTCTTTCCCCAGACCACCCCGCTGTAGCCAGGATGTGGTCTATTGGTACGCCATACTCTTAGCCGCCGACGTGGATGCTGCCCTGGTGGAGTGAGATTTATACATGTTAGTATTTATACCAGCGGCTTTCAGCACCTGCTTGAGACATCTTGAAATGGTTTGGCTCGTTACCCGACCATAAGGTTTCTTGTGGCTGACCCATAAGGCTTTTTCTCTCCCTCGATGGATTTTAGTTGAGTCAATATAGTTCAGTAGGTGGGTCATGGCACATAACCGTGGTTCTGGTGGGTAGGCCCGGAATTCCGTGACTGGATTTGATGTTCCTGGCCTGCTCTGTTTGACCAGCCCCTGGATAGTAAATGAGACATGGTCTGGAGTTATGATCATGTTGTCCAGTCGTAATAGGTGAAGTGACTGGACTCTTTGTGCTGTCACAAGTGCCATCAGCATGACCGTCTTCAGAGTTAATTGTTCCAGGGTGAGGGACCTGGCTGGTGACCATCCCCTGAGGTATGTCAGGACCACACTGACATCCCAGATGTGGGTGTACCTTGGTCTGGGGAGATTGGAGTTAAATATCCCCCTCATGAGCTTGATCACCAGCGGGTGGCATCCCATGGCCTGTTGTCCTGGTGCCTGAATTAAATAGGCAGACAGAGCACTCTCTGGCTGTATTAATGGCGCTGTAGCTGAGTCCTTCATTATGGTGAAGGCCTGCCAGGAACTCCAGTACATTGATTACTGTTGTGGTTGAGTAATTGGTCTGTATCCGAACAGTGTTTTTCACACTTCTTGATACTTGATAAGTATTGTTTGCTTGTGGATACATGGTGGGATGCTGTCATGGTGTTGATGGTGTTTTCTGACAATCCCAGGCCCAGCAGAGGCCTTTTCAAAATCTGCAACCCAGGAGTTTAATTATATCGTGGCATGGGTGGCTTATGCCAGATACTGGGTGGGTTAGCAATTCTGGGCTACTGGGAAAAGTCATTGGGGTCTCGACGATCATGTCGAGGAGTACTGGGAACCATGGCTGTGTAGGCCAGTCGGGTACTATCAAAATACCTGAAGCAGAGTCCATTTGTATTTTGCGTAGTACCCGACTGATGAGGCAGAAGGGAGGAAATGCATAAAAGAAGAAATTTCCCCAGTCCAGCGCGAACGCATCTAACGCTGCTGCCTCAGGGTCTGGTTCCCAAGCGACATACATAGGAATCTGGTGATTTAGTCTGGATGTAAATAGATCGATATCTGGCGTGCCATATTGCTTGGTAATTTTAGCAAATACTTTGGGATTTAACATCCATTCGGTGTTATCATTGAATTTGCGTGACCTGGTGTCTGCCACCGTATTTGGCTTACCTGGCAGGTAAGTTGCTGATAGCCAAATATGTCTGTCGACACACCATTGCCAGATTGTGTTGACCAATTTGTCACATGATATCGATTTTATGCCGCCCATATGGTTAATATAGGCCACCCCCGTGGTATTGTCTATTTGTAACCGAACATGCAAGTGATGCATATTTGTTGAATATGCTTTTAATCCATAAAATACACCCAACATTTCTAAATAATTTATGCCCAGTGTAAGTAGTAACGATGACTAGGTTAGTCCATCTACCATCTGTGCTGGATATGGAATTAGTTGCTCCCCAGCCTTGAGCACTGGCATCTGTTTGAATAATTAACGTAGGGTTAACGATGATGATAGGGCTGGAACTATGCCGAATGTTCTCTACCCACCACTGTAGCTCTGATATTGCTTCAGTGGGTAATTTCATGATCCAGTCAAAGTGACCTGCAGGTCGTTTTAGTGCCTGCACTTTTGCTCTTTGTAAGTTTTGATAGTGCAGAGGTCCAAATTGTGTAGCTGGAAATGCTGCTTCCATCTTTCCAATTACTCTCGCCACTTGTCGAATGGTTGGTCGATTGTTGACCATTAAATTGTTACATGTTTGTGCCAATTCTGCTGTTTTGTCTTTTAGCAAAGTTACAGACATGTGGACTGAGTTAATTGTGAAGCCCAGACAGTCCATGGTTGTGGATGGCATCAACTTAGATTTATATGAATGTAAGACAAATCCCAAGGTTTCAAACAATTGTTTGGTAGCTGACACAGCTGATATAGCCAATTCCATGGTTTTGCCTACTATTAAGATATCATCAAGGTATGCCATGGCAATATGTTTTTGTTTTCTTAATATTGCCAAGGCTGGTTTTAGTATCTTGGTGAATAATCTTGGGGCTGATGTTAACTCGTCATGCAACGCTTTAAACTGCCATTGTTGCCCCATCCAGGTAAATTTCAGGTATCTGCAATGATCCTAATGAATGGGTACTGAATAGTAAGCATCTTTAAGGTCGATGCTTGCCATGAAGTATCCTTTGGAAATCAGTTGTTTGGCAGTAACAAACGTTTCCATTTTGAAATGTATATACTTAACAAACATATTTAGTGAAGTTAAGTCAATGATGATGTGGCATCCACCATCTTTTTTGGTTTTAGTGAATATATTAGAGACAAATTCCAAGGACTCATGTTTGGTTTTTTCAATGATACCCTTTGTAATTAGCCTCACCAGTTCAGCTTGTCGCTCTCGTTTTTCTTTAACTGAGAGGGAAAAGACCCTTTGGGGTGAGTGCTGAACTGGTGGCAAGTTTTCTAGAGTAAACTCTATTTTGTATCAACGAATGCTGTTGAGTATATATTTGTCATTCGTGATAGACCTCCATGCTTGCACAAACAGGTGTAATCTCCCCCGTTAGTATAGAACCCCCACTTTTTATATGCTGGTAGGAACCAGGCCCACCTACCTCCATGGTTACGGGTGTTTCTTCTGTTTCTTTGTCGGACGATGAGTTTTCTGTGGTGTTGTCTGATGTGTTGCTGTTGGTTGGGGGATGGCACATTTTCCATGGGGTCCGCTCTGGGCCTTATCCTAAAAAAGGCTTCCGGTGGTGATGTGCGGACCGCGAGCTTTCACCAGTCCCATAGGGTTGACGTCAACTGGTGGACGCGGTGGGGTACTGCCGCTTGGATTTAGTGGGTTTGCTCGTCCCGGGGCCTGCCCTCATGAGGCCAAATGTTTTGGACCCCTCCTCCATGTCCTTTACTTTTTTGGAGAGGTCCTTGCCGAAGAGCAGGATTTCTGTCTCTGTGGTCGGAGTTTTGCACAAACCCGTGAATTTCAGGTTGAGGGCAGGTCTTATAATCTCCTTACGGAGGTTGTTAATTTCGAACTGGGTATTGCACAGCAGTGCCAGTGTATCCTGCTGATTCGTGGTCATTTCCACACTATCCACGGAACGAGCATATGAAGTGATGGCTGACATCAGGAGCCTGAGGATCCGCTGTAGTTTGAGCTCTTGATTGCGGATGTTTGGCCCAACGTGCCCCCAGGTTTGGCTATTGACAGCCGGCACGTTGAGCCAGGTGCAATTCTCTGCTACAGCTCTAGGGCTTCATTAACTACCTGCTCTTGTAGGGGCTTGAAGGACAGGTAGTTAATGCTGGCCGCCAGTTTTGGCTCTAATGGCCGTCCTGCTCGTGAGGCTGCATGTAGCAGTCTACCACACCCAGCAGCTCTTCCTGGTCCTGTACCCCAAGCATACTCCCGACATCTTCGGCCAGTGACCCCTCTTCTTGATCAGCCCAGCCCTGGTCGCCAACGCTGCCCTCGGATGAAGGGGAAGCGATGGCCAGTGCATTGTGAGGCACTGTGGTGGGAGTGCCTGAACTCCCTTTGCGAGACTGCTCCTCCCGAAGCAAGTCTCGCTGGAGCATTTGCTCCACGAGCCGCTCCAAGCAGCTCAGGCGGCTGTCTCTGCCCCGCGCGGGCGGTGAGACGTCCCCGTCCGAATAATCGGACACCACCGGCCGGTTGGTCTACCATGCTGCTTTACATCCAGCCCGCTGCTCAGGTTGTGCTAGCGGGACTGAGCTCGGCACGGTGTCGGGGATGGCGGACCGCTGGGTTAGCGGTCCTACCACCTCTTGCACCCCACTGGTGGAACGCTCCTCCGTTGGAGTCGAACAGGGGGCCGACTTCTTGGCTTGTCTTGTTTTGCTCATATTCCCGGTGAGACAAAACAAAATACTTCTTTTTTTGGAATAAAAGACCTCAGAATAAACTTACCTGACGGTCCATCTTTTTTAAGCTGTAGCAGGAGCGCCTGATTCCCGCTGCGTCGCTGTTGCACTGCGTGAACGCTCATGTCGCGCATGCGTGCTGGACGGGTTCTTCACGTAGTCACTCACGTGACTCCGAAGTAAAATGCAAAGCCTGTTTATATGCGTGTTAAGAACAAGAGGGTGACCAGGGAGAAGGTAGGGCCATTCAAGGGTAAAGGAGGGTATCTATGCTTGGAGTCGTAGGATGTAGGTGTGGTACTAAATGATGATGCATGTGAACCAATCACACATAAGCCAGCATCATTAACTCCATCCCACTATAACACTTATACTAACACTCATTCCCAGCACTTCAGTTCGAGCAGTTAGGATGCACTGCCAACCTCTCATCCTCAATGCTGCTAAGTTTCAAGTGCTCATTAAAAATGTGTTTAAATCACACACTCTCTCTGGCTCTTGTTTACATGGTGTCAGAAGTGGGATTCAAACCCACGCCTCCAATTGGAGACCAGAACGAGGTAGTGCTTTCCGCACCATTCGAAAATGTCTGCCGCCAGTGACGTCCAGGGCAGTGCTGGTGGCAGTTGTTGCAGGAGGGGCTGCCGCTGCTGATGAGGCGCAAGGTTGTTGCAAGTGGGGCAGGAGGCTATGCGGTCCCAGATGTACTCGGCCATCCCCAGCCAGTAGAACAGACCACGAGCATGTGCCAGTGTGGAGTCGACCCCTGGGTGACCGCTGTGTGGTTCTTTGAAGTATTCATCTCGCAGCGACGAGTGTATCACCACCTTGTGACCCTTAATCACAACACCACCCTGTACCACTAGTTCATCATGTACCAGGAAGTACGGCTGTACCTCTGTGGGCATGTCGGATCGTTTGTCTGGCCTGCCTGTTGTGATGATGGAGGAAAGGGTTTGAAGCATATCGTCAGTGGCAGTGTGCGCGGCCAGGGTACGCAGTTGTTTACTGGGGACGAGGTCGACACCGAGGACCGTGAAATCTTCCTGTTCATGGGGGTGTTGTTCGCAAGATGCCTGAGGTGCACGAGAGAGAATGTCAGCAATATGCAGGTCCTTACCCTTTTTGTAGGTAATGGTGAAGTCATACCCCTGCAGCTGCAGCATCATGCACTGCTAGCGAGCTGGCGCGGCATGGAGGGGCTTGTTCAGGATTGTCACCAGCGGTTGATGGTCCGTCTTGACCGTGAATGTGTTGCCAAGGACGAAATCGTGGAATTTGGTGCAGGCAAAAACGACAGCCAGCAGTTCCTTTCCGATTTGCGCGTAGTGCTGCTCCGTGTCGGTCATGGTGCGAGAGGCATAAGCGACAGGTAGCAGAGTGCCATCAGCAGATGGTTGCAAGCAGGCTGCGCCGAGCCCAAATTTCGAGGCATCACAAGTGATCGTCACCGGACGTTTCAGGTCGAAAAAAGTCAGGGTCGGTGCACTGGTCAGTTTGGATTTTAAAACATCAAAGGCAACCTGATGTTGCTGGAACCATGACCATGCATTGTCCTTTTTGGTCAGCTGCCGCAGTGTGGAGCTAAGTTCGCTGAGGTTCGGTATGAACTTTCCGAGATAGTTTACCATGCCCAGAAAACGTTGCAGGCCTTTCACGTCTGTGGGGGCAGGCATCTCTGTGATGGCAGCAGCTTTCTTCGGATCGGGTTTAAGGCCATCAGGAGTAAAGATGTGGCCGATGTAGGAGACCGCTAGAACCCGGAACTTACACTTGTCTGGAATGAGCTTGAGGTTGATCTTGCGAGCGCGTTCCAAGATGAGCCTGAGATTGTGATCGTGTTCTGCTGCTTCTTTGCCATATACGAGGATATCGTCGACAATGATAGCACAAGGTAGGCCCTCGAATAATTGCTCCATAGTTCTCTGGAAGACTTCGCTGGCGGAGTTGATTCCGAATGGCATTCTCAGAAACTTATATCTGCCGAATGGGGTGGCAAATGTAGTGAGGTTTGATGGCTTCTTGTCCAGCGGGATCTGCCAGAAAGAGTTCTTTGCATCAAGGACAGAAAAGAGGGTGGCCATTCCGACCTTTGCCGCAACATCCTTGATGGTCTTCATGGGGGTGTGGGTGCTTAATGTCAGGTCTTCAGGTTGATGCACAGACGGATTTTGTTCTTTCCCGTCTTGAATGTGGCAATCATGGTCGAGACCCAGGCGGTGAGGTCGCTGACTGCTTCTCCGCCGATGGCGTTCCTGTCTGCCTGAGAACCGACAATGGTCGGCAGTTCACCAGCCACATGTTCCAGCTTTTCGCAGACCGATGGAACTTGTAGCACGTCACGAGCAGTCCCGAGTATCCACAGAGTAATGGACTCGCTGAACTCGCTGTCAGAAGTGCCAAGCACTTGATGGATGGAGCACGCATTTCAAAGTCAGACGTCCCGATCTCCTGAATCTCAGAAACATTGCCAGGGACGGTACCCTGGGATCGCTGTCACATCGCCTGATGTCGCGATTGACGCGGTCTCCGGTCCCCACCGCACAACAGTAGCTGGTTCCTCGAGCGTTGAAGCCTGCCACTATCCAGAAACGTCTCCAAGAGAAGCAGAGCATCCAGAAACGATCATACGACAGTTCCAGCAGACCACTCGAGCTTCTACAGCCGGGCCAGGTCATCCGTCTACAAAACTTCGACTGGACATTCCCGTCTGGGCACTGTTGTCAGCCCGACTGACGAGCCACGATCCTACATGGTGGACTGTGAGGGAGCGGTTTACCGGAGAAGTCGAAAACACCTGCTTGCTGTTATACTAATACTCGTTCCCAGCACCAGTTCGAGCAGCTAGGATGCACTGACAACCTGTCGTCCTCAACGCTGCTAAGTTTCAAGTGCTCATTAAAGATGTGTTTAAATCACACACTGTCTCTGGCTCTTGTTTGCACTTTTCTTCTGTATTCACAAAGGAGAGGGACTTGGAGGATAGCAAGATCAGTGTGGAGAACACAGGTTGAACCTTCTGTTCCAGCCTTTCTGGATTCATAAGGTCATATCCATTTTTCTGGGTTATCCATTTTTTCTGGATCAACAGAGATCATGTGATAATAAATCGACAATACACACCCCGTACAAAAATAACTCCCCTCCCGTGCCTCTAAAGCGCCATGTGCCTCTAAAGCGCCATAAAGTGTCAGAAACGGGAACAAAACAAGTATAAAATGTAAACCGAATGTGAAGTAGAGCCCCGGCTTCCGGCTCAACCCCCGACTCGTAAAGTGCACCAGTGAGTTCTTCTTCACCCACCAAGAGGACACCCACCCTCACTTCGCACCTTTGGGTCGCCGCCTCCTCCTACCCATCCCTGCCCCACACTACCTACCCCTTGCTCTCCCATACCCACTCCAACCCACCCCCGCACCTTCACAACCCCCCTGCCCCCCCACCCCCCATCATTGCCGCCTCCTCTTTCTCCCCCAGAGTCGGGGGTGTCCGTCGAGTATGGCTGCCCTGCCAGCAGCTGTTGGTCTTTTCACCCATTTTTTTTATTTTTAATGAGTTAAAAGCGTTTGTGTTGGAGGTCTTTTAGTCTTTTATTGGGGGTGGGGGGGGGGGGGGGGGGGAGGGGGGGGGGGGGAAGGGGGGGAACTATTGTTCTCAGTCCCTACCTGGTCGGAGATGCGGCTTTTCTCCGGCCGTGTTTTCGCCCCTTCCTCGCGGCCTACCGGCAGGCTGGAGCAACGTTTCCTGCCGGTACTGGCTGGGACTTCAGCTTCGGTGGTGGCGCAGCACTGGGCCGCCATCGTGGAGCGGGTGATGCCTTGCCCGGGTCGCCATGCGGTGGTTGGGACCGCTGAATCCAACATTGCGGAGCTGCGGTCTGCGGAGCTTCCAGCTGCGGGCGGTACTGAGCTTTGAACACCGCGGAGCCTGGGATCTCACGATGAGGTTGCCAGAGTTGGAAATCCGACCAGCGTGGCCCGTGGACTTCGGGAGCCGCGGTCTCCGGCGAGGAGGCAGCATCTCCAGACATTCCAAGCCGCTGAGGTGTGTTCACCCGATTACAGAACTCCATCATCCGGCGTGAGGGCCTGAAGCATTGGGCTGTCATAGTGGTGACTGCGGAGGCCTCAATAGGCCCAACTATGGGTGAACAGGGGATGGGACTGGACTTTTGATGCCTTCTCCCACAGTGGGAACCATTGTGGGGGGATGTTTTTATGTTTATTGTTAAATTCTTTGATGTTGTGTCTTATCTTTATTTGTGTGCTGCAATGGCAAGTCAAATTTCACTATACCAATTGGTGTATGTGATAATAAATGTCCTTTGTCCTTTGGCCTTTGTCCTTTTGCCAACATACTCCACCTTGGAAGCAGCAGCAGGTGGGAGGGGAAGAAGCCCCATGGTGACCGAAGGGGCAACACTGAAGACTATTTTTTCTTGAATGTCAGAGGTTGAAGGAAGATGATAGAAGTATGTAAAATCATGAGGGGCATAAATGGGGTAGACAGTCTGAACCTTTTTCCTATGATGGAAATGTCCAACATTAGAGGGCATCACTATAAGGTGAGAGGGGGAAAGTTTAATGGAGTAATGCGAGGCATGTTTTTTTACATAGAGTGGTGGGGGCCTGGAGCATTGCATTCTATGTTCTACATTCTATGGTCTAATGTTTCAGATTGATTATCCTTTATCAGAAATCTGACCAAACTGCATGGATTATGATGTTACAATTAAAGGAGTAGTTGTTCTCTTAAAAATGAATAACTGCTTTGCAGCTGAATCATTGTTAAACTGCATTGATTACCACAAATAACTATACCAGGACATTTGTAGTAGCATTTTGCATCAATAAAAAGTTTTTGATTTTCTAAGTAACGGTTATTAAACATTCCTCTTTTTTGACAAACATTACTGAACATGAGGGATTACATCTAAAATAATACGCAACACTATAATTAATTTGATTTTACTTAAACTACTTGTTGAGAGATCCATCACGGAAACAGGCCATTCAGCCCACCGAGTCCATGCCAACCAGTGATCCCTGCACATTAGCACTACCCTACACACACTAGGGACATTTTACATTTATACCAAGCCTATTAACCTTCAAACCTGTACATCTTTGGAGTGTGGGGCGAAACCAAAATCTCTGAGATAACCCACACAGGTCACGGGGAGAATGTACAAACTCCATGCAGACAAATACCCTGTATGGAACGAACCCAGGTATCTGGCGCTGTAAGGCAGTAACTCTAAAGCTGCGCCACGATGCTGCCCATTTTTATTTAATAATTATCACCAAGGGGGGCAGGAATACTAAAAACAATCTGTATTCTAACTTTTGGGCCAGAAATATTCAGATATGATGAAACTATGAATAAGAAAAATAAGACCTGATGGGAAATAATGGAACACAACGGGTTAAAGACAATTCTGGAAGTATAAATAGTACAAGGTTGACTGTGTTTTTGGTGGATAGATTGCCTGATTTCAGAGGTCATGAAATAGAACTTGTCTATTAATGACTAAGAGATTGAGCAAGTCGACAGGACAATTACCATCAAACTGACAATCTCAGAGGGAGCTGTAATGGAAGGGAGTTTAGTTTGAAGAAATACGCTACAATGTTCCCATTTGATCTTTAATTAATAGTTCTCTGGACAACAAATGGCATTGGCAGTCCAATTAACATAACACTATAATTATTTCCATTAAAGCCATTAGAAATAAAAATAGGTACAATGTAATATCAGGCTGCTATTTGCTATTAGTTCGAGCAAAACACAAAAATTCCTAACCCCATTCTCCTGCCTTCTCTCCATAACCCCTGAAACCCGTACTAATCAATAATGTATCTATCTCTGCTTTAGAAATACCCTTTGACATGGCCTTCTGTGGCAAAGAATTCCACAGATTCACCACCCTCTGACTAAATAAATTTCTCTTCATCTCCTTCCGAAAGAACATCCTTTAATTCTGAGGCTATGACCTCTAGTCCTGGACTCTCCCACTAATGGAAACACCCTCTCCACATCCACTCTACCCAAGCCTTTCACTATTTTGTATGTTTCAATGAGGATCTGCAATCTTTTTTGTCTCCATTTGGTATTACCTATTAACATCAATGGTCAAAGCCAAGGCTCATTCCGCAAAGTCACCCCCATCCCAAAGCTGGTGCCCATTCATTCACTACTGAGCAGGATGAAATAATTAGTTGTAAAGAATGAATGGAACAGCACCTACAATCTTTGTAAGTTAATCAGATTTGATAAAAATAAAATTGAAAATCATTCAGAATATGTGTTGATTTGTTCTGCTGTTCAGTATGCATGTCTCTGGGATTTTGTGGCACAGAAGGATGGCACAGTGGTGTTTCATCTCTGTCAGATGAATTCAAACCTAACAGATGGAACAGACGCTTCTTTTCTCAATTGGATGTAAGGGCTCAATGTAAAATCAGTGTGGTGTGTTTCCAAACCACCTCTGAATGGATGCCAGTTCATCTTACAATTACATGTGTAATTCACATGCAATTGTCAATTTCAGCTGTGATTCAGATACTTGGCATGGGAAATGTGACAGTGATTAAATCAGTGCTTGAAAATTATCATTGTTAGACTATTGCCACTTTCTGAACACTGAGGTAATTAAAATACACACTGCTTAGATTAGGAAGGAACTGCAGATGCTGGTTTAAACTGAAGATAGACACAAAAGGCTGGAGTAACTCAACAGGACAGGCAGCATCTCTAGCGAGAAGGAATGGGTGAAGTTTCGGGTCAAGACCCTTCTTCAGACTGTTTACTTTAGTTTAGTTTAGTTTAGAGGTACAGCGCGGAAACAGGACCCTCAGCCCACCGTGTCTGCACGGACCAGTGAAAACCCGAATGTTGAAACTATCCTAAACACACTAGGGACAATTTACAATTATACCAAGCCAATTAATCTACAAACCAGTACGTCTTTGGAGTGTAGGAGGAAACCGAAGATCTTGGAGAAAACACACGCACGTTACGGGGAGAATTTACAAACTATGTATAAACAGCACCCGTGGTCGGGATCAAACCTGGGTCTCTGGCACTGTAAAGCAGTAACTCTACCAGCCACTTTTTATCAAGTTTGCAGATGATACAAAAGTGGCTGGTTTTGCATATAGTGAAGATGGTTGTGAAAATGTGCAGCAGGATCTTGATCGATTGGCCACATGGGCTGAGGAATGGTTGATGGAATTTAATACAGGGAAATGTGAGGTGTTGCATTTTGGGAGCACTAACATGGGCAGGACCAAGGGGAGACCTCTGGGGAGTGTTGTAGAGCAGACGGATCTAGGAGTGCAGGTGCATGGTTCGTTGATGGTGTAGTCGCAGGTAGATCGGGTAGTCAAAAAGGCTTTTGGTACATCTAGAACATCCAAGAACATCTAGGTCCTTTTGCCTTTTGACTATCTGCAATAATTTGGAGTGCCGTACTTTGGCAACCGTGCCAACAGCCTGTCTCATCTTTTTTCTTCTTTTGCTGTTTTGTTCTGTATTTGCTTGTACGCTTTAGTGTATCTTTAGTTTTTGTATTAAGTTGGGGGAAACCTTTTGTATCTCTTTCCTCAAATGAGATGCGACTTTTTCTATTCGTATCTCCATCCGCTCTAAGGACTTTAATATCGTGGAGCTGGCGGTCCCTTTGTTACGGATCGACTGCGGGAGCTCCAACCTCAGGAGCTTCGACCGCCCCAATCGCGGGAGCTTCGATTGCTCTGACCGCGGGAGAAAAAGAGGAAAGAAGATATGTTATTTGCCTCCCATCACAGTCAGGAATGGGAGGTTGCCGAAAAACCCTGGCGATTCTCACATGCCGTTGTGGTGGCTGTTTAAGTTTAAGTTTAATTTTTATGTGGGTATGTATTTTGTTACTTTTTTTTTGAATGACTGTTAGCAAATCAAATTCTTTGTATGTTTACATACTTGGCTAGTAAAAAATAATTACAATTACAATTTATAAAGATTCTGCTTTTAGATTCCTTTTATCTCAGAATTTTCCAAATTAAACTCCATTTGTTTGTTTAAACAAGATCATTTTATTTAATCTCCAAAGAATATCAATCTATTTTCTCTAACTACTTGTGATAGAACAACTCAGAAATTAATCCCGTGCATCATTTTTGAATTATCTGCTATGCCAATAAAAAATGCAAAAAGGCTGGAAATACACGACAGATCAGCCAGCATCGGTGGTAAGAAAAACAGAGCAAGGGTTCAGGGCAAAGACTCTTCTTTGTTTTATTTTAAATTTATTTTAGAAAAGGTGCAGCTTATTTAAAAAAAACAAAAAAACAAAACACCAGTAAGGAGTAAAGAGCACACTGTACTACATTAATAATACACAATACAATTGTAACTGTTGATTTCTAAAATCCAACCCTCTGGTAATATCGACAAGTCTAAATGAATGAATGAATGAATGAATAAGTTTATTGGCCAAGTATTCACATACAAGGAATTTGTCTTGGTTCTCTGCCCACAAGTGACAACATGACATACAGTGATAGTTAGGAATGACACATAAAACACTAAACATTAATAATAAAGCATTTTTGATTAAACATGTGAATTAAATAAAATACCAGAGCAAGAGAAGGCTACAGATTTTTAGTTGTTGAGTAGAGCAACTACTCGTGGATAAAAGCTGTTTTTATATCTGGCTGTGGCAGCTTTCCCCTCATGCTACAGTCCGGAGTCGCCTTCCAGAGGGAAGTGATTCAAAGACTTTGTGGCCAGGGTGAGAGGGGTCAGAGATGATCTTACCCACTCGCTTCCTGGCCCTTGCAGTGTACAGTTTGTTAATGGAGGGAAGGTTGCAGCCAATGACCTTCTCAGCTGATCGGACGATTTGCTGCAGCCTCCGGATGTCGTGCTTGGTGGCTGAGCCAAACCAGACCATGAAGCAGAAGGTGAGGACAGATTTTACTCCGGAGTCACGTGAGTGATTCCGTGAAGAAGGCCGCCAGTCTGCATGCGCGCCATTACGTCTACCGTATTACGCAAAAACGGACTGGAAGGCGAGCTGCTCCTGCCAGCGGTAAGTTTAAACCTGAAGGTAAGTTTTAAACTTATTCTCAGGTTATGCTTTCTTTTGCAAGTTTCTCTACTTACAGAGTCTTCCTGCAAAAATTCGGGGCAAAGTCCGGACGGGCCGCGGGGGAACCTTTAGGACCGCGGGGAACGCCAGCCATGGACAGCAGGGAATCCCGGTCACGACCTCGGGGAAACCCAGCCACGGACCGCGGGGAACCCGCTACGGATACCGTGGAAATGCGGGTAGCGGGCGGCGGTCAATATTCCCCTTTTTCGAGTCGCTGGCGGTGAAGCCAGCGGCTTCAGACTGGTGCCGGTAGCACCTAGGCAACCCCGATTGGAGGGTTAGCCACAAAATTATAGCTCCCTCTCTGCAGAGGGGAGCATAGGGAAGAAGCCCAGTTGACTCAAACAAGTTGGGCCAGGAGGATTCCTGATGGAGAGGATCCCCTCCTTCAATGGGTAACGCCTTTTGAACGTTCAAACCTATATAGAGCACCTGATGGAGAGATGCTGCACAATGATATGCTCCGTAGGAGGGAGTTATCAGCCCGGGTATTATGGAGAACCCGCTAGCTGCGGCACCTGTTTCAGGGCTGCACAATGTCTCCCTCTCACAGTTTCAGTCTGACCCTGAGCAAAAATCCTGATATAGGTCCATAGGAGGGGCCATGTCAGTGCAGGTATCCTCATAGGCCTGTGGCAGCACCTGTTCAGGGCTGCCTACGAATCTCCCCCTCTGTGGAGGGCAGTGCGAGTGGTCAGTGTGTAACTGACTTCAAATTCGAAGTAGGTCCGTGGGACATACTGGAGCACATGCACATGGCTCTAAGGAAATACTCGCTAATGATGGGGTTACTGCTGTGGGCAGAAAACCCAGAAGGGGCCAGAGTTCCCCTCATGCTACAAGTGCTGGCAGTGAACAGCGCTATCAGGAGTGACATTGGAGGAAATGAAACCAGCCGCCAAATCTTCTCTTCAGGTAAGATTTATCCAACAGGTATACCTGGATGAGGAAGCTAAAGTTGTTGGGCTGATCAAGGTACCAACGATGAACAAAGCTTCATCGTATCGGCGACGACACACCCCATGCCTCATCGGCAGTAAGCAGTTCACTGAAGCTGGTGGCAGCTTGAAAGCTGCGCAGAGGCCAAGGTCCAAGCCGGTCTCAGGAAATATGGAATCCACATACACTACCATTCCTACCCTCCAATCAAGGACGGGAATAGAACCCACATCAGGGGCCGTTGGGCTTACCATAGACCACCGGTAACCATGGAGGGAGGTGGGTCTGGTTCTTCTGAAACATGGGGTAAGTGGACCATTTACAAGTTGGTAATATTTACAATTGTTTTCTACAAATGATAATGATAAATTGGCCAGAGTTGTCTTTCGAGGCAGGCTGAGAATTATGGCCAGAGTTGTCTTTCAAGGCAGGCCCAGTATTATGGCCAGAGATGTCTTTCGAGGCAAGCCTCAGTATTATGTTCAGGATCACCTTTCGAGACTGGCTCGTGAATCTGGCCAGAGTTGTCATTCAAGGCAGGCACGGAATTATGGCAGGCGTGGCATGCCCATTGTAAAAGATGGAGGATGTCGGTTCGTAATTGATTTAACTCGCATTTGCAACATAGATTTTTCAGTCTATGGAACTTCGTTACTGTCTAACAAACTGATTTCCTTAAGATCTTTATGGCATGCATCGATTTCAAAGATGCATACTATTCAGGTCCCATTCACAGGGATCCCAGGAGTCATTTGGAATTTATCTGGAGGGGGCATGATAACAGTTAATGCGTTGTAAATGGGCTACCTTCAGCTCCCAGGTCATCTACCAATTTACTAAACTGGTGCTGGGACTGCTCAGAGCTCAAAAACACTTGTTATGGCTTTTCTGTATGATATTCTAAATGCTGTGTTTTGCTAAAATCAACTGTTTTCAGCCGCAATTATATTTGAGAGATTGAGGTCCCTCATCCACCCAGTTAAAATTAAGTTGATACCAACTACAGTTATTAATTTCGGTTTTACCTTTAACTATTAATTTATCTGGGACTCCGCTCTGGGGCAAGAGGTTTGAATCAATAGAAGCCCGGAACAACCTTGTTATCAAGCAGCCTTCTATTCATCGTGCAATTAGGCCTTTGCATTATCAGAACTTACAACGTGCAAAGTAGTCATCTTTCAAGTGCCATTTAGGTCGTTGTTAACAGACCTATGCTATTACCAGCTGAAACCACCAGGGTCACTATGGTGGATGAACAATATTCAGCATTGCTCCAGTAGTTTTGGTAAATAAATCTTCAGTTGTATTTCAGACTGATGCTAGTGCTCAAAGATGGGAAATTACGAATGCCATCTCTAGTTAGGGATGGGATTTGTATGAATTACCAATTCTTCAGTTATTCGTATCAACTACCTATAGACACTAGGTGCATACTAAGGGTTAAAGGGTTGTTGTGCGGATATGCATGATCTGCATGCTCAATTCCAGGTTGATACACTGTGATGGTGGCTGTTGTTGGTCACATTGTGCAATCAAGTCAAAGTATCCTGTCATCATTTACCCAACTTATTTGGTGATGGTGTATCATCACGTAAAATCAATGACAACACAGAATGGATGTTGGATCACTAAGCATTTTATGACATTATGGCTCGATGGAACACCGAATATCGATATGTTTGCATCCAGGCACATTCACCGGTTTGTAAAGACATGTGGCATCGCAGTGGCGAGAGATACATTCTCGCTCCACGAAGGAGGAATGTTCTTTTGTGTCATTGCTCCATTTTGCCTCATCAGTCGTGTCTTGCAATGATTCAGCAAGATCCCACTTCAGGGTTTTCGTACTGTCTGACTGGCCTAAGTAGCCATGGTTTGCCGCAAATGTTGGGAATTATAGTAGAACCTTATATGGGTTTCTAAACATAAAACTTGCTGGTTTAGCCTGGGACTCGGCGAACCAGCCTCTGTATGATTAATCAATTAATTGCCTTACAGAATCAGAGAAGACAGCTCCTGCAGCTTGGGTTGTCAGACCAATCCATGTATGTGCTCACTGCACAGTGCAGCAATAGCACCAAAAAAGCAGTACATTTCCTCTTCAGGAGATGGGAAGCGTTCTGTTTAAATGCTATGTTACATATAATACGGTACGGACACTGACGTCTTAGAGTTCATTCTATGGGCCCTTGACAATAAAGTAAGTTATAGTCCCATTAACTGTGCTTAATGTGCTTTCTCATCATATTTGCTGCAGCGAGCGGGACCCAGCTCAGTCGTGTCTCACCCTCTGATTCCAGTTTATTAAGGATATCTTTGCACAGGTTCTCCCAGACCAAAGTACACGGAAGTATGGGATATTGACATTGTGTTGACTGCTTCGCCAGGGGGCTCCAGCTATATCCCTATCTTTGGCTCGGGGCTCATAAGGTGGTTATGCCTTGGCGCTCTCAGCGCAACAGGTCCAGTCATTGCATAAATTGGGACTGGACAGGATAATTATACCTGCTAATAATATAATATTTCATGTTTACGATTTAGTTAGGCAGGACAGCCCAGGGGTGTCAGGTCTCAAGCTAGTTCTTATGGCATACCCCACGCACCTTCGATTATGTGTGGTCACACATTTACAACATTACGTCAGGGTTGCCTAGAGCCTTAGAGGTTCACATACTAGCTATGTCTGTTAGTTAATAAAAACCTCATCAGAAGGTATCAGTTCAGACCATCTCCAGGTTGTTAAAACGGGGTTTTGGCTTATACAGTAGATACTAATTTTCTAATCTCACTCCACCAGGGCTGCTACTTCTTCAGCAGCAAGAGTTATGTATGGTCCTCTAGACCACCTCCTGCTGACTTCAGGATGGTCTAACGAACGAGCTTTCCAAACATTTTATTTTTAACCCATAGCCAGACCAGGGGTATTTGCCAACTCTTTTTTAGGTTCTATTTTATAGTTTCCCCCGGATGAGAGGGATATTATTATTATTATTTGTTCATTTATCAGCAACAGCATGTTTTAAATCTATGTCATGTCTGTATGCATTATGAATGTCTCCCGTATCTGAGGTCAACTGATGCAGTCGTGCTTGTGTGGACACGTTTTTTTCCACGGCATGAAATCACAGAGCTTCAAAGTCTTCACGGAATCACTCACGTGACTCCGAAGTAAAATAGTAAGATTAAACGAAGACTTACCAGTTTGAAGTTTGATCTTTATTTTATGAGGAGTTACGATGAGTGATTACGTGCCCTCCGTTCCCAACGCTCGTATCATAAAGGTCATCTGGTAGTTCTAGTCTTCTCTAATCTTACTATGTTAGTTCAATTACTATTATCTATTATTTCACATCGCTGCTTTGAAGATTGACGCGCATGCGGACTGGTGGCCTTCTTCACGTAATCGCTCATCGTAACTCCTCATAAAATAAAGATCAAACTTCAAACTGGTAAGTTCTCGTTTAATCTTACTATTCTATGATGGCCATATAGAATTGGACCATCATTGCCTGTGGCAGATTGTGTTTCCTCAACTGCCGCAGGAAGTACATCCTCTGTTGTGCCTTTTTAACTGTGGAGTCAATGGTAGCCCCCTATTTAAGGTCCTTAGAGATGATGGTTCCCAAGAACTTAAAAGACTCCACAGATGTGGCTGTGGTGTTATTGATGGTGAGTGGGGTGAGGGGAGGGGGAGCTCTGCTAAATTCTACAATCAATTCCACTATCTTAAGAGCATTGAGGTTCAGGTTGGAGCGAGTTAGTGATGGACCTTATGTTGAGGAGAGTAACACCCCTATCCCTGTCTCCATCAATGGTGTGCATGTGCAGTTTACCAGGGAGTACAAATACCTTGGCGTTCACCTGGACAATCAATTGGACTGGTCCAGGAACGCTGAGGCCCTGAACAAGAAGGGACAGAGCCAGCTGTACTTTTCAAGAAGGCTCCGTTTCTTCAACATCTGCAGTGAGATGCTGCAGATGTTCTACCAGTGGTAGCCAGTGCCATCTTCTTCGCTGCCGTGTGCCAGGGCAGCAGGGCGAAGGGTGCGGATGCCAACAGGATTAACAAGCTCATCAGAAAGGCTGGCTCCATCCTGGGCATGGAGTTGGATTCATGGGAGGTGGTCTTGGAGGGGAGGAAGTTCCTCAAACTGTGGAGCATCCTGGGCAATACAGCTCACCCCCTCCATGATACACTGGTCAACCTGAGGAGTACCTTCAGCCACAGACTGGTTCCACCAAGATGCAGCATAGAACGCCACAGGAGATCCTTCTTCCCTGTGGCTATCAAACTGTACAACTCCTCCCCCTTCCCTCGGGGAGGTAGACTGTCTCCCCTCCCCAATCTTTGCACATCCCCAATCCTTTTGACTCATCACTTTAATTTCATGTTTCATGTTTTTTGTGTTTTTATGACTGTTGGCAGATCAATTTCCCTCCTGGGATAAATAAAGTTCTATTGTATCGTATCATATTGTATTACATCGTATCGTATCATATCGTATCATATCGTATCATAAAGGCAAATATGTCATTACCAGCTGCGCTTTTTCTGGTGATTTAATGTGATTTGTTCACAAGAACATCTAGATCCATTTGCCTTTTCACCGTCTGGAAACATTCTCCATTTCTGCCTTTGGATTCCTCTTAACTCAGAATTTCCCAAATTATACTCCATTTGCCAAATGTTTGCCTACTCACTCGACCTATCCTTATCCTGTAGCAGAGTCCTAATAGCCATGTTGCAACATGACCTTCAACTTAATTACAGATCACTGGCAAACCTGAATAATCATAATCATACTTTATTAGCCAAGTATGTTTTGCAATATACGAGGAATTTCATTTGCCATATAGTCATACCAATAAAAAGCAACAGAACACACAAACCACATTTTAACATAAATATCCACCACAGTGACCTCCACAAGGCGGAAAAAAGTTAAATCTCTCCCTTCTTTGATCCCCCGCAGTCGGGGACCTCGAGCCTTCCGTTGACGGGGCGATCTTGGCTCCCGTAGCCGGCGGTCGGGCCCTTGCGTTGGGGCGATCAAGCTCCTGCATCGGGGAGGAATCTCAGCTCTCCCCCGCCAGGAGATCGGACCCCAGGTCGGGGCTGGTCGAAACCATCTGCATCGTTTCGAGCTTCCCAACATCGGTCTCTAACCGAGACCGCGAGCTCCTCGATGGTGAAATCCGCAGGATTGGAGGGTCGATCCCAGGCAAGGGATTGGCTCTGATGATAAGTCCACGGCCCCGTGGTGGGACTCAAAGACAGTCCCGAGCAAAGCCGCCAGCTCCATGATGTTAGGCCGCAGTGACCGGAGATACGATCCGGAAAACAATCGCATCTCGGCAAGGTAAGAGATTGAAAAAAAGGTTTCTCCGACCTCCTCCCCCACCCCCCACATAAAACAAACCAGAGAACATTAACACAAACTTTTAAAACACATAAAAAATAACAAAAAAAGACGAAACGACAGATAAACAGTTGGCGAGGCTGCCATTGTGCGCCGCCCCCTGGTGGCATTTATAGTTTATACACTGACGCCCTCCTCTAAATTATTAATTATCAATACAATATAAATTGTAGATAATTGAACGAACTGAACCTCAAGAGTCAAGAGTGTTTTATTGTCATATATCCCAAAACAGAACAATGATGTTCTTACTGCAGCAGCACAACAGACATGCAAACACAGTACTCAGTAGACACCATAATATACAACAAAAAGAAGCAATCAATATATAAAAAAACAAAAAAACAACAAGGAAGGGTCTCGAACTAAAACGTCACCTATCCATGTTCTCCAGAAATGCTGCCAGACCTGCTCAGTTACACCAGCACTTTGTGCCATTTTTATATAGTTGGGAGGTCATGTTGTAGTTGTATTAGAGAGGCTGCATCTAGAGTATTGTGTTCAGTTCTGGGCACCATGTTATAGGAATTATGTTGTCAAGTTGGAAAGGCTACAGAGAAGATTTATGAGGATGTTGCTAGGACTAGAGGATCTGAGCTATAGGGAGAGGTTGAGTGGCTGGATCTCTATTCCTTGGAGTGCAGGAGAATGACGGGTGATCTTATGGAGGTGTATAAGATCATGAGAGGAATAGATTGGGTAGATGATCAGAGTTTCTTGCCCAGGGTAGGTGAATCGAGGACCAGAGGACATAGGTTTAAATTGAAGGGGAAAAGATTTAATAGGGATCCGAGGGGTAACTTTTTCACTCTATTGATTCCCTCTATTAATTCTGTGTGTTACCTCCTTGAAGAACTCTAGCAAATTTATCAAACCTGATTTATCTATATTACTAAAAATCTGATCTTGACCACCTTTGGCCCACTGTGCTGTGATTTCCGAGAGAACGCCGCCACCTACTGCCGTCATTTTTGGCCATCTCGCTCAGAGCCCCCCCCCCCCATCTTCGGGGACCAGAGGATTTTTCCCATCGATGAAAAATCGGAGAGATATTAATGTTTTTTTAATATTCCCCATTCTCTCTGCTGCCCTGGCTGGCGGCAAACCCAGAAGTGTCGTGCCTTACTCAGCCTCTGCCATACCCAGGAAGCGAGAAGGTCATGACTCTCTGAGCTGTGAATAACACTGAACGCACGTCTACTCCACGGTAAGTCCCCTCGATGTGGCTGCTGTCAAATTGTTTGCCTTTTTATTTAAAGTTTGTGTTCACAAAATGAATTTTGGTTGTCAGGTGGCTGCTGCCCAATTGTTTGCTTTGCCTTTTAAAAAAAGTTTGTGTTCACAAAATGAATTTTGGTTGTCAGGTGGCTGCTGCCCAATTGTTTGCCTCGCCTTTTTAAAAAAGGTTTGTGTTCACAAAATGAATTTTGGTTGTCAGGTGGCTGCTGCCTGACAACCAACAGGAAAAAAACGGGAAAAAGAGAATGCAATACTAAAGATTAAATCAGATAGAGGGGAATTATTAACACTACCCAAGGATATCAATAAAAGATTTGCTCAATTTTACCAGAATCTATACACATCTAAAACGTCAATAGACAATAATAAAGTTTCAGAATTTCTGGATAATTGTAACCTCCCTCAATTAGAATTGAGGGAACAAGAGGAACTGGGAGCACAAATTACTTCTAAGGAGATAGAAGACACAATAAACACACTTAAGAATGGAAAAACACCAGGACCAGATGGATTCAGTAATGAATTCTATAAATCCTTTTACGACATAGTTACTCCACGCTTACAGAACATGTATACATATGCTTTTAAAGAGCAAAGCTTACCTGAAACATTAGCAGAATCAACGATAAAAAATATAGAAGAACCAGGATCATATAGAGCTATTGCTTTGTTAAATACGGATCAAAAAATAATAGCGAAAGCACTAGCCAGAAGACTAAGCAAGTATGTTAGTAGATTGATAAATGAGGATCAAACAGGACTTATACCTAAGGGACACTCATTCAATAATCTGAGACGCTTGCTTAACATAATGCACTCACATAAATCTCATGACCAAGAGTTATCTATCATTTCACTGGACGCAGAAAAAGCGTTTGATCAAGTAGAATGGGATTATATGATTAAAGTATTGCAAAAATTCCAAATGGGAGAGAACTTCATCGCATGGATAAAATTATTATATAACAAACCCACGGCTAGAATACTAACTAATAATATACTATCCACGTAATTTGAATTATCAAGGGGCAATAGACAAGGATGTTCACTATCACCGCTGTTATTTGCTTTGGTAATTGAACCCCTTGCTGAAAAAATAAGAACACACCCGGATATTTATGGTTATAATACAAAACACTCAAATAACACAATATCTTTATACGCCGATGATGTACTATTGTACATCACAAAACCACAAATTAGAATACCAAACATATTAAATTTAATTGAGGACTTTGGATCCTTCTCAGGATATAGAATAAACTGGAACAAAAGTGAAATTATGTCGATAAAACCAAAAGACTCAACACACCTCCGGAAATTCCCCTTTAAAATAGCCACAGAAAAATTCAAATATTTGGGAATTGAAATTACTAGAAACTACCATGATATGTTTAAAGCCAATTATAATCCCTTACTTAAGAAACTAAATAATTTGATTAAATTCTGGAAAACACTTCAGATGTCCCCAATAGGCAGAATAAACGCTATAAAAATGATCTTTTTACCACAAATCCTATACCTATTTCAATCAATACCTATATATCTCCCAAAAAAGTTTTTCAAAAAATTGGACTCAGACATTACAAATTTTATATGCGATTATAAATCCCATAGAATACAAAGAACACACCTTAATAAACAAAAAGAGTTGGGTGGTCTAGCGCTCCCTAACTTTATGTATTATAATTGGGCAGTAAATATTAAAAATATGATTCACCTGCTGGACAATTCTGCCCAGCAGGTGGACTGGATTGTAATGGAAAGAGAGGACTGCTCTCCGTGTAATACATGAGCGACTCTCCTCTCACCAATACATCTGAATAACAAAAATTATAATAAAAATCCAATTATACATAGCACAATTAGAACATGGAAACAAATAAAACAGAATCTAAAATTAAGAAACCTATTTATTTTAATACCAATAGTTAATAATCCATCGTTTAAACCATCAATTATAGACATCATTTATACAATGGGAAAGAATGGGAATCAAAACGCTCGGAGATCTGTATGAATTGGGAAAATTACTATCATTTCAACAACTACAACTGAAATATAATTTGAAAAATAATCTATATTGTTAATATCTTCAAATTCGTGATTATCTGAAAAAATACACAAAAGACTATCATAATATGCCTACAGACTTACTGGATGAAGCAATGAAGACAAGGGCGGAATCCGTGAATCTAATATCGTACATATAACATCATCTTAAACATAGAAATACCCACTGATGGAATTAGAAGAGACTGGGAACAAGAATTAACTATAAAAATTTCAAAAGAGAGCTGGGATAATCACTTACTACAGGTGCATAAATGTTCGATCAACGTACGACATACTCTCATCCAATTCAAAACATTACATAGACTATATTATTCAAAAACTAAAATAAATAAACTCTTCCCTAATGTCTCACCCATCTGTGATAAATGTCTGTGTCAAGAAGCTAATAAAAGCGCATTCTTTTGTTTTTTTGTACAAAAATCCAAAAATTATGGAATGAAATATTTGACATCTTTACAAAATTAATTAAAATAAAACTGGTACCAAAACCAGAATGGATCATTTTTGGAATATCGGAAGGTAACCCTAAACTAAACGTGTTTCAGAAGAATTTATCAAATTACAGGCTAATAATGGGAAAAAAGCTCATACTTAAATTCTGGAAAAATGCGCCTACACCAACAATAAAAATGTGGATATCAAATATGTTTGAAACATTACATCTGGAAGAGATGAGATTCCTCTTAGCAGGCAAAGCAGACCAATTCCAAAAGACGTGGTCTACGTTTTTGGAACTATTACAAGCATAAGGTGCAATAGCAATTAAATAAATAAACAAATAAATAAATAGATAAATAAATAAATAAATAAATAAATAGATAGATAGATAGATAGATAATAAATAAAAGATACCAGGATCTGGCAACAGGGGGTAAAAAAACCCAAAAAACAACAAAAACAGACTTGGTTGGTAGTCCCCTTTCTGCAGAGTTTAATGTTATAATAGAGCGATTGTTTCTCCTTTCTTTTTCCTTCTTTTCTAGGGTCTACTTTCTTTCTTTACTTCCTTCTCTAACTTCTTTTCTAAGGGGCTTTCTTTTCTCAACACTCTCCAGCACCTTCACGACTCTTGCACACTTTCCTTACTTCCTTTACTTCTATCTTTTTCTTAAAGCTCAAAAAATGAAGCGGTACAAAAAATGTATTAAGACATATGTGTTGTGTATTATTGTAACTTACCATACTTCTAATAAAAATAAAAAATAAAAATAAAAAAATAAAAAATTGTTTGCCTTTTTATTTAAAGTTTGTGTTCACAAAATGAATTTTGGTTGTCAGGTGGCTGCTGCCCAATTGTTTGCTTTGCCTTTTTTTTAAGTTTGTGTTCACAAAATGAATTTTGGTTGTCAGGTGGCTGCTGCCCAATTGTTTGCCTCGCCTTTTTAAAAATGGTTGTGTTCACAAAATGAATTTTGGTTGTCGGGTGGCTGCAACCAAATTGTTTGCCTTGGCTCGGCTTTTTAAATCGTTGCAACAGTTGGCTGCCAGCCCAAGAATCCATTCGGCCCACAATGTCTATACTAGCCCTCTGGAAACCAGTACATTCGGCCCGCAACACCCATACTAGCGCAACAGACAGCCTCCCCCCACTGGTGAGCAATATTGGAATTGGTGGAGAGGTGGAATATTCCGTTGGTGACCAGCCCTCCCGTGTGATGCTGGGACCCAACAGGACCCACTTAGTCTAGTCTTTCATAAAATCATGTTGACTATCTGATTATATTAAGCTTTCCTAAATTACTTTTGACTCAGGTAACTGCGACGTGTTGGCCAGTGTGGACAAGTTGGTCCGAAGGGCCTGTTTCCACATTGTATCACTCTATGACTCACAATTTACTCCTTAATTCTGGACTCCAGCACCTTGCCTCGTGATGGTGATTGTTACAAACTTCTTCCATGCTATTTGAAACTAGTTTATCAAATGTCTCTGGGACATTTGCAGTGTTCACCACCATGGTGAACAAAGCAAAGTAATTATTTAACTTATCTGCCATTTTCCTGTTTCTCATTATAAATTCAATTCCCCTCCTCTCCACAGTTCCAACTCATAGCCTAGCTACGTACTTTATCCCTTTGTACCTATTCAAAGAAGCCTTTGCTGCTTTGCTTGATATAATTTGGCAGAATTTGCTTGTGATCGATTGTTCTCCTCCTTGTTAACTTCTTGGGGTCTTGCAGCTGATTCTTGTGAAATTCTCAGTTCATACTCATACTCATACTCATACTTACTTTATTACCCAAGTATGTTTTTCACCATACGAGGAATTTGATTTGCCATACAGTCATAATAATAAAAAGCACCAGAAAATACATTTTAACATAAACATCCACCAGAGTGACTCCTCCACATTCCTCACTGTGATGGAAGGCGAAAAAAAGTTCAATCTCTTCCCTTCTTAGTTCTCCCGTAGCCGACGGTCGGGCCCTCCTCATCAGGGAGATCAAGCTCCTGCATCGGGGGGATGTCAGTTCCACACGCCGGGCGATTGGACCCCGGGTCGGGGCTTGTGGAACATCGTGCAGTTTTGGAGCTTCCCGACTCGGTCTCTTCAGAGGGTGCGAGCCCTTGATGTTAAAGTCCGCAGGCCTCAGTTGGAACATCGATCCCAGGCAAGGAATCGGCTCCGATGGTAAGTCCACGCCCCGCGGTGAGGTTCAAAGTCTGTCCCAGAGCAAGGCCTCCAGCTCCATGATGTTAGGCTGCAGAACGACCGGAGATACGATCCGGAAAGCAATCGCATCTCCGGCAAGGTAAGAGATTGACAAAACAGGTTTCTCCTGACCCCCTCCCCCACATAAAACAAACCAGTGAACATTAAAGGGCCTGTCCCACTTACGCAACCTTTTTGGCGACTGCCGGCACCCGTCATAGGAGACCTCTCACGACCATACAGGCGACCCCTGGCGACCTCTAATGACCATACAGGCAAACCCCTTGGTGACATGTTCCTTGGTGACACTCCATGATACCCGCGACAGGGGTCACCTGTATGGTTGTGAGAGGTCTCCTAGTCACCCAAAGAGTCGTAGTGCCTTTCTGGTCGCCGCTGAATTTTCAACATGCTGGCAGTCGCCAAAAAGGTCATGTACGTGGGACAGCCCCTTAACACAAACTTTTAAAACACACTAAAAATAACAAAAAAAAGACGACAGGACAGAAAGACTGTTGGTGACCACCCAATGGTATTTCTCAAGTCTCAGATCTACCTCCAGCCCTTGCCAACTTTGTGTGCTCTAGGAAGGAAATGCGGATGCTGGTTTACACCGAAGATAGGCAATAAATGCTGGAGTATCTCAGTGGGACGGGTAGCATCTCTGGATAAAATGAATGGGTGATGTTTCGGGTCGAGACACTTCTTCAGACTGAGAGTCATGGGAGAAGGAGATACAGAGATAAGACAGATGGCGCAACGGGCTAAGTGTTCGGCTGGCAACCGGAAGGTAGCCGGTTCGAATCCCGCTTGGAGTGCATACTGTCGTTGTGTCCTTGGGCAAGACACTTCACCCACCTTTGCCTGCATGTGAATGTGTGTGAATGTGTGTGAGTGATTGGTGGTGGTCGGAGGGGCTGTAGGCACAAATTAGCAGCCACGCTTCCGTCAGTCTGCCCCAGGGCAGCTGTGGCTACAGAAGTAGCTCACCACCACCGAGTGTGACTGAGGAGTGAATGAATAATTGCGATGTAAAGCGCCTTGAGTATATAGAAAGGCGCTATATAAATCCCTTCCATTATTATTATTATTATAAGGAAGTGTAAAGGACCTGTCCCACCAGCATGCGATTGCATGCATCTAGCGCGACAAAACGTGGTCGCTTGAGATCTACGGCCGCGCGGGGCCGGTCCCACTTCAAGCCGTGGATGCGTATGGAGCTGTGCGGGGCCGGTCCTGACATGAAACTCACCAATCAGCCGGGCAGGAGGAGGGCCGACTGAATTTGGATATCGCATGGCGTCGTGCGGTGACGTCATCACGCAATGGCACACCGAGTGGTGACGTCATCGCGCAATGCCACATGCTAGGCATACGCCGTCAAGACACTGCGTGCGACGTCAGGACGCACAGGCCGACAGGCCGTTGGCGCGCAAAGATTTCGGACAGTGTGGGATTTTCGGAGCCCTGCACGATGTCGGGATCAGCCCCGCACAACTCCATACGCCTCCGCGGTTGGAAGTGGGACCGGCCCCACGCAGCCGTACGCCTCAAGCGACCACGTTTTCTCACGCTAGATGCATGCAATCATGTGCTGGTGGGATAGCCCCGTTAGGTGTGAAAACGAGACATCAAAGGGGATGCAGTTCAGGTAAAATGTAGAATAGATCACTGTTAGCTTGGAGAATGTAACAACAAAGCAAATAGAGATAATATGTAATCGGGGACAGTTAGACTGGTCAGAGAACTGGGAAGGGGAAAGGATAGAGAGAGAGTGGGAAAGCAAGGGTTACTTGAAGTTAGAGACGTCAATATTCATACCGCTGGGGTGTAAGTTGCCCAAGCGAAATATGAGGTGCTGTTCTTCTGACAGTGGAGGAGGTCCAGGCGAGAAAGATCAGTGTGGGAATGGGAGAGGGAGTTAAAGTGTTTAGCAACCGGAAGATCAGGTAGGTTTAGGCAGACTGAGCAGAGGTGTTCAGCAAAATGATCGCCAATCTTGAATCATGTTCAGTAGCCTTCCCTACAATGATAGATAATGAAATTGGTCTCAAGTTTAACAGTTCTCTGACATTTACTACCTAATCTCCTATAAAGGCACTTAAGATAAAGTAAGTCAGTTCTTCATGCAAAGGCCCACAGAGGAAGACAACAATCTGGTTCCCGTCACTACTGAACACTGAAAGGCTGAGCCCTGCGCACCAGTCCCTTAAACATTTTGCTGGTGATGTTTAAGGATGAAGAATTAATGGCTTTGATGTATTGTAAGGGATTGTATTGAATGGCACAGTGGCGGAGCTGGTAAAGCTAGGTTCAATCCTGACCTCGGGTGCTGTCTGTGTGGAGTTTGCATGCGAATGTGTGGGTTTCCTCTGGGTGTCCCTCCCACGTTCCAAAGACATGTGGGTTTGTAGCTTTATTGGCCTCTGTAAATTGCCCTTAGTGTGTTGAGAGTGGATGCAAAAATGGCATAACATACTGTAGATGCAGTGTGAGTGTGTGATCGATGGTCAGCGTGGAATCGATGGGTTGAATGGCTTGTTTCCATGCTGTAACTCTAAACTAAACTAAACTAAACTAATGAAAGCAATTAATGATGTGAATAGACACAGAATGCTGGAGTAGCATCACCGATTCCTTCTCTCCAGAGATGCTGCCTGTCCCACTGAGTTACTTCAGCATTTCGTGTCCATCTTCCATTTAAACCAGCATCCACAGTTCCTTCCTCTACATAATGTCAAGTGGAGTTGTATTTATTGTATATATTATGAATAATATATACAAAATATATTATTTTGGGGGAAAAAACGGAAAGCTGCTATTGTTTGTGAAATTGAATGTTGCAAACTCCTGACGAGGCAGAGAATTAAGCTGAATTACTAAGATTGTTAAAGAAATTTCAGGTTAGACAAGGAATCATTGTACATAATGAAATCAATGGGGGGACGGTTTCAATTGCCAAAAGATGTCCTCAAAAGTACAATAAATGAAGTACAACAAATTTTGCCATAAATTACATGAATTAGCTGAAATACATAAATATTATAGAATATTATCAACCTGACATCAAACAGAAATGACCAATACACAAATATTTTGAAGAACGTTGTATTCTTTTTTGGCATCTTAAAAGCATCATCAGGAATCAATGATTTTGAAAATAGAAGGGCAAGAAAACACAAGACTGAGGGAACCGATTGTATTTCTGTCTGATATATATATATATATATATATACAAACACAAACACACACGTCAGCAATAAACCAAGTTAACAAATTCCACAAGGTAATGTGGAATTGAAGAAAGAACATTGTGTAACAAATGCATAAGGAAAATCTCCATTGCTGTCTTTTTTTAATCACCAATGATGCAGCATTTGCAACTCAGCAGGAGCTCTGACACTTACAATGGCACCGTGCCAGAGATAACATGTACACAATTGCAACTGAATGAATGCTTTAGCCAAGATGGAACAACAGACCTTTAAAATGCTGAGCCACTAACTTATTATTGAACTCTGGAACTGCAGATTCACTGACTAATCAATGTGTTGTCTAATCATATTTTGTTTCGCTGTTCGCAGAATTGGATTGAATTATTTGTACATTATTGCAGCTGCTTATCTTTTTTCCAAATTAATTTTGAAGACCAAAAAAGGGAAAAAATGTATAAGCTAATATAAAGCAGCCGTTAAAACTGCATGAGGACATAAGGATGTGAAAAGTCCTGTCCGACTTAGGCGATTTTTTAGGCAACTGCCGGCGACTGTCATAGTCATAGTAGGTCGCCGAAAAACTGGCGACTGGACCCCCCCTATGACAATGTCTACGACAATGTTTACAACAATCTACCACTTAGTCGATGACAAGATGGCGCCCCATTAGGATGTCCACCTACAACCACACCTATGACAATCTATGACCACACAGGTGACAGCCTACGACAACCGGCCAACCTACATCCACCCGCTACAAGCTACGACAAGCTACGACCTTGTCGGCGTCAACTGAAGACAATTGAAGACGATTCAGTCGCCGGTACCTGTCGCCGGGTGACTTAGGTTGGCATAGGTAGTCGCCAATGGAATTCACCGAAGTCAGCACCTGGCGACAACCAAAGTCACCTGGTGACAACCTACGACAGCACATACGTCAGGAGAAGTCAAGCTACGCTCATTGGCATTAACCCATTGTTGCCGAAAATGTTTGAACATGTTGAAAATCCAGCGGAGACCAGAAAGACGCAACAACACTTTGGGCGACTGAGGAGACTACTCACAACCATACAGGCGACACCCCGGCGACCATGTGGTGACAGCCTAGTTGCCTGTAGTCACCTAAAAAATAGCCTAAGTGGTACAGGCCTCTAAGTCCTTCCTATTAGAATTATACCACAGCACTGAAAAAATGTCAATACTTAATAGGAATAATAGGAATCTGAGGGGTAACTTTTTCATACAAAGGGTGGTAGGTGTAGGGAACAAGCTGCCAGAGGATGTAGGTGAGACTGGGACTATCCCAAATTTTAAGTAACACAGACAGGTACATGGATAGGACAGGTTTGGAGGGATATGGACAAAATGTGAGCATGTGGGACTAATGTAACTGGGACGTGGTGGCTGGTGTGGGCAAGGTTAGAGCCTTTAGAAATCCGTTATCTGTGCCTAACTTTCAATAACACTAATTCTATTTTGGAAATTGTTCATCATTGTTCGGAATTTTCTCATTTTATTGTTCTACTCTATCATAAATAAAGAGCTGTAAATCCAATTTTTTGTTGTAGAACCTATGACAGTGTCTTTGATTTTCTGATACCGATTTATGTGGATTGTCATCAGAATTAAGAAACTCTTGCTATCTCAGATGATTTACACAAAGCAATAAAATCACTGATTTTATCAGCAAACCCAGAGAACAAAATGTCTGAAGAAGGGTCTCGACCCAAAACGTCACCTATTCCTTTTCTCCGGAGATGCTCTCTGACCCAACCAGTTACTCCAGCTTTTTGTGTCTATCTTTGAACAAAAATAAGGTAATGTGTTAAAACCTTTCTTTACTTTCATCAAGCAAGACAGTCTGCAGGCCAAGAATCCCCTCTAGAATGAATTAGGTCTCAACCAAATATTGAGGTCAAACTGGCATAGGATCAGAGGGGTAAATTTCAGAATGATGATGGGGAAATCCCATAAAGACTGTGTAGGAAGGAACTGCAGATGCCGGTTTACACCGAAAATAGACACAATATGCTGGAGTAACTCAGCGGGACAGGCAGCATCTCTGGAGAAAAGGAACGGGTGATGTTTCAGACTGCTGAAGAAGGGTCACGACCCGAAACATCACCCATTCATTCTCTCCAGATATGCTGCATGTCCCGCTGAGTTACTCCAGCATTTTGTGTCTATTGCCAGCAAAACTGTGTTCCATTGAAACAAAGCAGAACATGTTCGAAATACTCAGCAGGTCGAGTCACATGTGAGGGTAAAGAAATAGTTAGTATTTTAAACAGAAGACCCTTCATTACCCTTTGTGTAATCTGCAGATAAAACAAAAGGTGAGGTTAAAATATATATATAGACAAAAGTGCTGGAGAAACTCAGCGGGTGCGGCAGCATCTATGGTGCGAAGGAAATAGCAACGTTTCGGCCCGAAACGTTGCCTATTTCCTTCGCTCCATAGATGCTGCCATACCCGCTGAGTTTCTCCAGCATTTTCGTCTACCTTCGATTTTCCAGCATTGCAGTTCCTTCGTATATGTTAAAATATATATCGTACTTTTAACAGTCTGGACACAGTACTGCAGTGAGTGTTAAAGCAAACAATTCTTTAAACAATGTAGTCAAATTAATAGAGTAAATTTAAGAGGAGAAATTGTTGAAACTGAATTTTGGTCTGGTCAGGGCAGGACATAGAGTCATAGAGTAATAGAGTGCGGAAACAGGCCCTTTGGCTCAACTTGCCCACACCGGCCAACAATGTCCCAGCTACACTAGTCCCACCTGCCCACATTTGGTTCATATCCCCCCAACCTGTCCTATCCATGTACCTGTCTAACTGTTTCTTAAACATTGGGATAGTCCCAGCATCAACTACCTCATCTGGCAGCTCATTCCATACACCCACCACCCATTGTGTGAAAAGGTTACCCTCAGGTTCCTATTATTCCTATTAACTATTGATATACTTTCAGGGCTGTGACATAATTCTAATAGGAAGGACTTACATTTGTATAAGACTTTTCACATCCTTGTATGCCCTCATGCAATTCACTGCCAGTTACTATTTACTTATTTATTAACTCCAAATTATTCTTAGAAATATAGTCATTATTGAAATGTAGACAAATACTGCATTAAATACGAGCCCTCAAATGACAAATGATTTTAGTGGAAGAATAGATGACGTCTAGAACATTGGGAATCATCTCATTCTGTGTGCAGGAAGGAACTGCAGATGCCGGTTTAAACCGAGGATAGACACAAAAAGCTGGAGTAACTCAGCAGGACAGGCAGCATTTCTGGACAAAGGGAATGGGTGACGTTTTGGGTTGAGACCCTTCCTCAGACCACCCATATATCTCTTTCAGAAGGACGTGTTAATCAAATTACCAATGAAAGAAATGGGTATTAATGTGGCTCAATAGCCTTGGAACAGGTCATTGCCAATTCACACCCCGTTTTCAGAGTTTCATGCCCTTGGGGCATAAACTGTAATTTTGGACATGTAATCAGCATTGCTAAAATATTTATTCCACTCGTTGTCAATACTTTCCAGTTCTTTTTTTTAAAGCTTGTTATTGTACAGAATCCCTTTCAGAAATGGTCTGCATCACTAATCAGGGATTAAAGATGGGATGGCTTCGTGTATTTAGGACTGAGCTATTGACTTTACATTAATTAAACCTTAGCGTGAACCAATTAAATAGCAATTATGGAGAATAAATTGACAAAGCAAACATGCATTTTGTGTTTGCGGCAGCTTTATTGATATTCCCTATTAGTTTAACGAACCCTGTTCTGCAGATTATCATCATTTCTGAAAGAAATGCAATACTTGATTTTACAGATCCTCTCCCATGTTACTGCCTGCAGCCTATTAATGGACTTCAGCTGGATTGGAAATCAGACACTAGTACTGGCCCGTCGCCTTGTGAAAATGAGGAAGAAATGAGCTGTGTTATGCTCCCTATGTGACATTGGGAAAGGATGACTGAATTCTATGTGTAGATACAGATGATAAAATACTTTGCAAACTACTGGGACCGTGAATAGGTCTTGGGAAAAAAAAACGGTTGGTCAAAATGAATAAAATAAGATGTACAATTTGGTCGACAAAAGTGCTGGAGAAACTCAGCGGGTGCAGCAGCATTTATGGAACGAAGGAAATAGGCAACGTTTGGGGCAAAATCCTTCTTCAGACTGATGTAGGGTGAGGGGGGGGGGGGGGGGGGGGGCGCGAAGAAACATTTTGTACAATTTGGTCGATTTTCTGCAATTTAGAAATATGGGAACAGCATTAGATGTTTAGCTACTTATTCAGTGAGATAATTGCAGACCTGTGATTTGAGATGCAGGGATTATAGGGGGCGCCGTCCTGTGGTATGGCTGCCCAGCCTGCAGCTGTTCGTTTTTCACTCTTTTAAAAAAAATTTTAGTGAGTTTTAGTGTTTTGTTTATGGAGTTCTAGACATTTTTATGTGGGGGGTGGGGGAGTGGGAAACTACTTTTCCAGGGTCCCTACCTGGTTGGAGAAGCAGCTTTTCTCCGGGCTACATTTTCGACCCGTCCTCGCGGCCTACCAGCGGGCCTGGAACGGCATTTTGTGAGGGGACCGCCCAGAACTTCGGCTTCGGTGGCGGCACAGCGCTGGAGCGCTATCGCGGAGCGGGCGATGCCTTGCCCAGGTCGCCGCGCTGGAACTCCGGAATGCTGAGACCGCCGAGATAAACATCGCGGAGCTGCGGGTCTGTGGCCAGCTGCGGGCGACGGCGCTGAACTTAAACATCGGGAGCCTGGGATCTCTCGATGAGATCACCAGTGGTGGAGCTCCAACCGGCGCGGCCTTGTTGGCTTCGGAAGCCGCGGTCTCTGGTAAGGGAAGTGGCCGTTCCAGGGTTCCCATGCCGCCAAGAGGACTCTCCCGACGCCGGAGTACAATCATCCGGCGAGAATGGCCTGGAACATCGGGCCTCCTTAAAGGAAACTGTGGAGGCCTCAATAGGCCCGACTATAGGTGGTCATGGGATGGGGACTGGACATTGTGCCTTCCCTCATAATGGGAACCATTGTGGGGGGATGTTTTTATGTTTAAATTTCTTTATTATTGTTATGTCTGTATTCTTTCTTTATGTGCTGCATTGGCAAGAAGCATTTCACTACCTAGGTGTATGTGACCAATAAAATAACCTTTGAACCTTTGATTCCATGTCCCCAGGGCGGCACGGTGGTGCAGCGGTAGAGCTACTGCCTTACAGTGCCATGGACCCGGGTTCGATCCTGACTACGGATGCTTGACTTAGCAATGTTACAAAATTTTGAGATTATAAAAATCAAGTCTGCAATTTATCCCATCAGATAAAGCATAACAATAAGTTTAATTTGACACCAAATTCACTTTCATATCTCAAGTATTAAAAAAGTTATGGCCATTTTCATACTCGGAAATTAGCATCTTGTTCCCTATTGATTTTCAATGGACATTACAAAAAAGCTGTGATCTTGGATAGTCAACAGGCCATTTCTTAAGGAAAGATTAACATTTTTAAATAGCCTAAGTGTCCAAAGATTATTCACAAATAATTCACAATATAACATGATTTTTATATCTAATTTACATTAATTTATAGGCCAAATGGAAGGAATTTAGTGTTCAATTGCTGTAAATAAATGCTCATTTAAATCGGCTTTCCAGTGGGTTTCTGTGAACGCGCTGGTTTAGAATGTTGACAGCGCGCTGGATTAGTGCCCTCAAATGCCGAGAAAAATACTGCGGGATATAAAAAGCCCAAAATGAACCACTCGCTATAGATAACTTGATATATAGGGTTATATATATGGCCCATTTAATGTAAAAATAAGGTACATACCTTTAATTGTTTGCTTTATAAAACCCTGGGGCTGCGAGAGGTTGCGGAATCAGATAGTAATTTTAAAATTATCATAACTATATTATCGAGGCCTATAAAACTAATAATACCTTTTGCGACCGGGTCTTGCAGCGATTTTTCGTTAATGATTTACTAGGCTGAACATCTGCGATTAGTACAGCCTAGTAAAAATCGCGTTTTAAACCCGCCCCCTCCAAACAGCGCCAAAATCGCTGACATGGCTGAGGGCAGATTCCCAATGGCGATTCAGGTAGGTTTTGTAACATACCTACTTGACTGTACGGTATTTGTACGTTCTCCCCGCGACCTGCGTGGGATTTAGCCAGGATCTTCGGTTTCTTCCCACACTCCAAAGGCGTACAAGCTTGTAGGTTAATTGGTTTAGTATAATTGTATCAATATAAAAAGTTGTCCCTAGTGTGTGTAGGGTAGTGTTGCAGTCATCACTGGTTTCAGTATCGACTCGGTGGGCCGTAGGGCCTGTTACCGCGCTGTATCTCTAAACTAAATTAAAAGATCAATTTATGACTTCGGTGAACTCGCATATTTAACGTTTCCAGATTATCTGATATCAGTCGCCCACTGTGAGAGACCTTCCACCATCCACTTCATGCAGAAGTGTTTTCCAACCTTCATGCCTGAGTGTTTATCGCTACTGAGGGGCGACTTAATAGGTATATAAGATATGAAAATCTTAGGTAGGATAGATCGTCAACGTCTTTTTCGCATGGTGGAAATGTCAAATATTAGAGCACATAGCTATGAATGAATGAATGAATGAATGCTTTATTGTCACAAGTGACGTCACAGTGAAATTCTTTGCTTGTGTACCCAAGGTATGCAAATAATCGGCTATAAAGGGCACCGACAAAATCACAAAGTTAAGGTGAAAGATGCAAATTTTAAAGGAAATTTGTATGACGTGAGCGTATAAGTGACTGGAAGGTGAGATTTGGTTTAGTTTAGAGAAAGAGCATGGAAGCAGACCCTTTGGCCCACCAACTCCATGCCAAACATTGATCACCCATTCACTCGAGTTTGGGGCAGTACAGTGGTCAGCAGTAGAGTTACTGCCTTACAGCGCTAGAGGCCTGAGTTCGATCCTGTCCACAGGTGCTGTCTGTACGGAGTTTGTATGTTCTCCCTGTGACCACATGGGTTTTCTCCGGGTGCTCCGGGTTTCCTCCCACAAAATCCAAAGACATGCACGTTAGTAGGTTATTTGGCTTCGGCTAATTGCCCCTAGCGTGTAGGACAGAACCAGTGCTTGTGTGATTGCTGGTCAGTGCGGACTTGGTTCGCCGAAGGGCCTGTTTCCACCCTGTATCTCAAAACTAAACTAAACTAATTTACAAGGCAAACGTTTTATACAGAGAGTCATATGGGACCTGGAATGTGCTGTCTGTGATGGATGATATGATAGCAATGTTTAGATAGGCATGTGGACAGGCAGGGAGTGCAGTCTTATGTGCACATTTGCAGTTTAAATTAGCATCATGGTCGGAATAGAAAGGCTTGTTGCTGTGTTGTTAGTTTAGTTTAATTTAGTTTAGTTTAGAGATTCAGCATGGAAACAGGCCATTCGGCCCACCGAGTCCGCACTGACCAGCGATCCCCGCACACTAATACCACACACACTAGGGACAATTTAACATTTACACAAAGCCAATTATCTTACAAACCTGTACGTCTTTGGAGTGTGGGAGGAAACCTAAGATCTCGAAGAAAACGCACGCAGGTCACACGGAGAACGTACAAATTCCATACAGACAGCACCCATATTCAGGATCGAACCCAGGTCTCTGCCGTTGTAAGGCAACAGCTCTACCACTATGCCACTGTGCCATTCTATGTTTCAGGGAACACCCCCAATTCGACATTCACCAGCCAGCATAAATAATGTCCCCATAATTACACTCACAGTCTATTTGGCCTCTTGAAAATTTCAGTCAAATCTTCACAGGTGCTGTCTGACCTGCAGAATATTTCCAGCAATGTACAATTATATTTTAGATTTCTAACTTATGCACTTTAGATTTTATTGTCATGTTGAGTAATCTATCTTTATAATCTAACATTGAGCTCAGACAACATCTTCATATTGCATGCCTTCCAAGCTCAAGGCATTTCAGTGTGTTCCCAAACAAAGCTGTGATGCATCCTGGTAAAGCATTTTATCAGGATGTATTGCAGCTTGCTTTGGGAACAGCTGCACCCAAGACCACAAGAAATTGCAGCAAATCGTGGACGCAGCCCAGACCATCGCACAAACCAACCTCCCTTCTATTGGCTCCATTTATACCTCACGCTGCCTTGGCAAAGCCAGCAGCATAATCAAGGACTAGTCGCACCCTGGCTACTCCTTCCCATCGGGCAGAAGGCACAGAAGTGTGAAAATGCACACCACCAGATTTGGGGACAGTTTCTGTCCAGCTGTTATCATGCAACTGAATCATCCTCCCACAACCAGAGAGCAGTGCTGAACTACTATCTACCTCTTTGATGATCCTTAGACTATCCTTGATTGGATTTTCTTGGTTTTACCTTGCACTAGAACGTTATTCCCTTGTCATGTATCTATACACTATAAATGGATCGATTGTAATCATGTATTGTCTTTCTGCTGACGCAACAAAAGCTTTTCACTGTACCTTGGCACACATGACAATAAACTAAACTGAAGGCAGAGATTTTTCCATCATCTTTAACCATGGGGAGGGCATGAGATGACTGGAAAATAACGAATGGTGTTCCTTTATTTAAGAAGGGCTGGAGTGTGTTGTCCTGACCAATGTCGTCAGTTGGAAAGCAGCATCTTTCTGATAGGCAACACTCAATGATATTTTATTAGTTGCCTTTTCACTTCTAATCCATGTTTCTGAACGTGAAAGCAGGATTTAATGCCCCGTGGGCAACTATTTAGGAATTGATTGTGCTTCTAAAAGTTATAAACTCAGTTAGACTGAGTCTGATGAATGGTCTCGACACAAAGCATCACCTATTCCTTTTCTCTGGAGAAAGCCTGACACACTTAGTTACGATACAATACGATAAACTTTATTCATCCCCGGAGGGAAATTGGTCTGCCAACAGTCACAACACACAACAAGGTTCAAAGTTCAAGGTTCAAGGTAAGTTTATTGTCACATGTAACAATTAAGGTACAGTGAAGTTTGAACCAGCCATACTAAGTGAAAAGCAACAAGACACACAGCCACGTAAAATAAAATTTAACATAAACATGCACCACAGTGGTTCCCCACATTCCTCACTGCGATGGAAGGTAATAAGTTCAATCTTCTCCCTCTTTATTCTCCAACGGTCGGGGCTGTCGAACCATCCGCAGCCGGGGCCATCAAAGCTCCCGCAGCCGGCGATCCGAAGCCCTCGCGTTGGGGTGGTCGAAGATTCCTCATCGTGACGGTTAAAACGCTCCGCGGCTTGGAGCTCCCGAATCGGTCTCTAACAGGGACCCCGGGCTCCACGATGTTAAAGTCCACATTGGAGCTCTCCACAGTCAATCCCCGGCGAAGGGATCGCAAGCTCCACGATGGTAAGTCCGTGCCGCGCCCGCGATTGAAGCACCAGGTTGGTCTCCAGGAAAGGCTGCCAATTCCTCACTGTTAGGCCGTAGTGGGGATGGAGATACAATACGGAAAAAAATACCATCTCCGTTCAAGGTGTGAGAATGCAAACAAGTTTCCCACTCCCACCTCCCCTTCCTCCCTCCCCCCCTCACCCCCACATAAAACAAACCAAGGAACACTAAAACATACTCTTTAACACGTACTTAATATAACAAAAACAGAAGAAAGGACAGACAGACAGTTGTACACGAAAACTTGAAATTAAAAGAGGAAACAAAAAGAAAAAGACAAGCGACTATTGTCTGGATGCCATGGGCATGGTGCCTTCACCGGTACAAATTAATGAACAAACAAGCAAATGCAGACTTACCCCCTGGGCAGAGGAATTTAAACTTACCCCCTGGGCAGAGGAGTGCCCCCCCCCCCCCCCCCCCCCCCCCCACCGGGTCCCCCTATGTTCTCCCACTGTCCCGCACAGCGGTCCCCCCACGCTGGATCCCCATTGTTTTCCCCTCCCTTCCCCCCTCTCCCCCTCATGCTCCACCACCACCAAGGTTCCCTCTGCCGCCGCCGATACTCCAGCATTTAGTGTCTATTTTTGGTGTGAACCAGCATCTGCAGTTGCTTCTTACACACTTTTCAGTTAAGGGCCTGTCCCACTTGCCGATTTTTTTTGGCGACTGTGGCATCATTGAGTGATGTATCATGTCACCGACAAATATGACATATGATGCAACGGTGTTTTTTCAAGTGTCGCAACCACTTTTTTTGACGCCGCTGGATTTTGAAATATTCAAAATCTTTTGGCGACCATAATATGGCGCTGGCAAAATCGCCAAGTGGGACAGGCCCTTAAGGCATTTGACAAGGTTCCACATGGTAGGCTGCGCTGGAAGGTTAGATCGCATGTGATCCCAGGAGAGATACTGTAGCTGTTTGGATAGCAAATTGGATTAATGTAAGGAAGCAGAGGGTAATGATGATAGTCGTGTGCCTCAGGGTTCGGTGCTGTTGCTGTTCGTCATCTATATCAATGACTTGGATGAGAACGTACAAGTCATGGCTGGTAAGTTTGCAGATGACACTAAAGTGGGTGGAACTGTAGATACAAAGACACTTGTCAAAAATTGCAGCAGGATCTTGATTGGTTGTGCAGATGGGCTGAGGAATGGATAATGGAGTTTAATACTGAGAGGTGCAAGGTGTTGCATTTTGGGAAGTCAAATAGGGGCAGGTGAATTGTACACGGTGAATGGCTCCTTGAGACTCTTGAAAGGCGCCCATAAATAAAATTTATTATTATTATTATTAATGGCAGGGCTCTGGCGAGTGGGTAGAGCAGAGGGATCTGGAAATGCAGATACATAGTTCTTCGAAAGTGACATCACAGGTCGACAGGCTTTCAGCACTTTGGCCTTCATCAGTCGGAATATTGAGTATAGAAGTTAGGAGATTATGTTACAGTTGTACAAGACATTGGCAAGACCACTTTTAGATTATTTTGTTCAGTATTGGTCACCCTGTTATACGAAAAATATTGTTAAGCTGGAGAGGGTGCAGAAAAGATTTACGTGGATGTTGCCAGGACTTGAGGGTCTGGGCTACTGGGAAAGATAGTGCAGGCTAGGACTCTATTCCTTGGAGCACAGGAGGATGAGGAGGCGTGATCTTGTAGAGGTGCACAAGATAATGAGAGAAATAGATCGGGCAAGTGCGTAGGGTATTTTACCCAGAGTAGCAGAGTCGAGAAGCAGGGGAAATAGTTTTAAGGTGAGGGGGGAAAGATTTAATAGGAACCTGAGGAGCATTTATTTTACACAAAGCATTGTGGGTATATGGAACGAGCTACTGGAGGGGGTAGCCATGATCATATTGAATGGCGGTGCAGGATCGAAGGGCCGAATGGCCTACTCCTGCACCTAATTTCTATGTTTATATGTTGCTATGTAGCTTAGGTAGGTTCTATCACAACATTTACGAAACATTTGGACCGGGACAATAATAGGATAGGTTTTAGAGGGATATGGGCAGTTAATCTGCGTTAAAGAGATATAGATGGAGTTACAGATGGAGCAGCAGGACACCAGAAGCCTGTGGCAGGGGCTACAGATTGTAACCAACTACCGGAGCACCCCTCCCTCATCTGCAAGTGCCGGCACCTCCCTAGCTGATGACCTGAACTCCTTTTATGCTCGTTTCGAGAGGGGCAACACCACTCCAGGTCTGCCGACTATCGACAATACTGCCAGCGGGCTGGCTACCGAAGCTGAAGGGAGGAATGTGCACACATTCTCGCTGTCCGAGCACGATGTGAGGAGGGCTCTGACACGGGTGAACACGAGAAAAGCTGTAGGCCCCGATGGCATCTCGGGGCGAGTACTCAAGTCCTGTGCTATGCATCAAGCTCCAGTGCTCACTACATTATTCAACCTCTCCCTGGACAAGACCGTGGTCCCTGCCTGCTTCAAAAAATCCATCATTGTACCGGTACCAAAAAATGCCTCCGCAGCCTCTCTGAATGACTACCGTCCGGTGGCCCTTACCTCGGTAGTCATGAAATTCTTTGAGAGGCTGGTGAAGAAACACATCTGCGCCTTCCTCCCTCGGAACATGGACCCGTCACAGTTCACATACCGTCCGAACAGATCCACGGACGATGCGGTCTCCCAGGTCTTGCACACCGCTCTCTCCCATTTGGACAGCCAGAAGGGGGGCTACGTGAGGATGTTGTTCATAGACTACAGTTCAGCCTTCAACACGATAGTCCCCACCAGACTGGCCGGGAAGCTAATGGAATTGGGGCTCAACACCTCCCTGTGTGCCTGGGTCCTGGACTTTCTCACCGCCAGGCCCCAGGTAGTCAAGATGGGAGGGAATACATCGAAGTCCCTCACCCTGAGCACAGGATCGCCCCAGGGTTGCGTCCTCAGCCCCCTTATTGTACTCCCTGCACACACATGACTGTGTGGCTAGGTTCAGCTACAACTCAATAATTAAGTTTGCTGATGACACTGTGGTGGTGGGCCTGATCTCAGACAACGACGAGAAGGCCTACTGGGTGGAGGTGGCTGGTCTAGCACTCTGTTGCCAGGATAACAGCCTCCTCTTGAACATGAAAAAAACGAAGGGGCTGATCACGGACTTTAGGAGGGCACATCATCCGAGGACGTACACTCCATTGAGGATAAATGGGGATCCTGTGGATAGCAAAGATCTTATAGCGGAGCAAGATGGGTTACTCTCTCACGCAAAAGTGAGGTGGGCTCACACGCCTCATTCACTGGGTGATTATAGACAAGGCAGCGCCTTTAGCAACCTGACTCCGCATCTTGAGGAAATTCATCTTGTCTCCGAGGATCCTCCAGTGCTTTACACAGTCCGGCCAAAGATCCGGAACATTACCAGCGAGGGGAAGGAGTGCAAGGCCAAGAAGCTCTGCAGAGAGAGTGCGGGGCAGCGGGGCAGCTATGGAGAGAGAATGCGGGGCACTTGTCCCCTGCAGGAACTATACAGCGGGGGTGGGGCTCGGGGAGAACAAGATCATGAGAAGACAATGTTTCTTATTTACAATGTTTCTATTTAATGTCCTACTAGTCAGGCAAAAAGCCTCATTATTGGATTAGAACGGAATAGGTTGTGTAGTTATATACATTTATATAATTTTCATGTATGGTGTTTATAAACATTTTATTTCCTAACAAGAATCAACAGAATTGTGAACTAACAGAATTATGAATCTACCCCTATAATCACGCACAAAAAAAGTCCCCGCCTGTCAACCACCCTGCGAGTCGGGTCGGTTGCCGGTCTACAAAATCAACTGAAACACCCTTTGTGAGCCATTTAAAAATAAATGATTTAAAAAACATTAAAAAAGACAATTACCAGAGTCAAAATTTATTCTTGACAAGAAGTTTGAACTGACAGATTTATGAATCTGACCCACACAAACTGTTGCCCCGCAACATTGATTACAGTGCGAGTCGGGTCGGGTTAGGTAGGCTCAGGTTGCTAAAATGGGCGTGGAAAATGCCCATGATCCCCTCCATAGCGTACTACACGTCAGTCCATTGCATTTAGCAGGAGTAGCCTATCTTGCTTCGCTATAAGATCTTTGGTGGATAGGGTGAACTGTTTTAAATATCTGGGAGTCCACATCTCCGAGGATATGACATGGGCATCACACGCCTCAGCACTCGTGAGTAAGACAAGGCAGCGCCTTTACCACCTCAGGCAATTGAGGAAATTCAGAGTGTGTCCAAGGATCCTCCAGTGCTTCTACACAGCGGCAGTGGAAAGTATCTTGTCCAGGAACATTACCATCAGGTTTGGGAATTGCTCTGCCAAGGACAAGAAGGCTCTGCAGAGAGTAGTGCGTTCGGCCGAACGCACTATGGGAACTTCACTTGCCCCCCTGCAAGAACTATACATTAGGAGGTGCAACTCCAGAGCCAGCAATATCATGAGAGACCCCTCCCACCCCTGCAACGGACTGTTCCAGCTGCTACGCTCAGGCAAACGCCTCCGTTGCCATACGGTGAGAACGGAGACCCAGGTTGAGAAGGAGTTTCTTCCCTGAGGCCATTCGGACTGTAAACGCCTATCTCACCAGGGACTAACTCTACTGAACGTTTTTCCTTCCATTATTTATTATATAAAATAATATGTGTTATGATTGTGTTTATAGTTTGTTTGGTTGCTTGTCTTTTGCACAAAAGTCCGCGAGCATTGCCACTTTCATTTCACTGCACATCTCGTATGTGAATGTGACAAATAAACTTGACTTGACTTGACTTGACTAGAGTATCCTGAATTGTTAACCAATGAAGTACAAGGTAGCACAATGACACAGCACATTGCACACAATGCTGAGCTGTGATAGAAGACTGCCTGGAGTAACACAGTGCAAAGGTGAGGTTCTTACCTGCAGGGGAAAGGAAATGCCAAGCAAATGAGTAAGAATATTATTCCATGACTCCGGCGGGGGGCCGGATGGACTAAAGCCTGGAAGGCTATATGTATATATATATATATGGAACATATATGGAACATATATGGAACCTCTATGTTCTTTCTGACAGTAAAAGATTTGGGTTGCGTGGTAACCAAGAGAGGGAAATAAACTCCAATCAGCTTTATATTAAACAACCACACATAACAGTATCACACTGAGTTATGCTTCTTATATTGTTATGCTCTAAACTAACTGGTCACTAATAGTTTAGTTTAGTTTAGAGATACAGCATGGAAATAGGCTCTTCGGCCCAACGAGTCCGCACCGACCAGCAATCCGCATACGCTAGCACTATCCTACGCACTAGGGACAATTTACAAGCTTTACCAAAGCCAATTAACTTAAAAACCTGTACGTCTTGGAATTGTGGGAGGAAACTGGAGCACCCGGGGAAAACCCACGCGGTCATGGGGAGAACGTACAAACTCCGTACAGACAGCGCCCGTAGTCAGGATCGAACCCAGTTCTCTGACGCTGTGAAGCAGCAAACTCTGCCGCTGTGCCACTGAGCTAAATTTCATTAAATAAACTTGTGCCAGTTTACTCAGTTACAACTGAGTGCTCTGTGAATTTTTTGAAATGGGCGCATAATATACATTGTTATATTGTACCTTAAACATTTGGCTTTTTTTTTCATTCCATGAATTAGATAATTCAAATTCAGACGAGGGGGGGTGGGGGCAGAATGAGAGGGGAGAATTGTGCATTAGTGACTAATGCTACCGAACAGGTAGATAACAAAGTCTTTTATTGAGTTAACTTCCCATTGTATTAAATGCATTGCACTCCAGGAACCCTGCTGCCAAGCAAATAGTTATTTGTACTTTCAATTTGGAAAGTGCATTCCCTGCATGCAGTGTAATCTCCTCCACAGTGGGGAATTCAAAGTTAAATTGGGTGACCACTTTGTGAAACACTTTGGTTTAATCTGCAGCTGTGATCCTGAACCCCTTTGGCCACTTAACATTTAACATTTTAATTCTCCAGCCATCGAATTCTGAGCTCTCTGTCTTCAGTTTCCTGCACACAGGAATAACTTGAGAAATAACACATCATCTACTAATTAATTACTTTACAAAGCCCATCTGGATGCAAAGTTAAGGTCAACAAGGTGTGATTATGAACTTGTTTTGAACAGAGGTGTGAAGAATAATTCTGCTACTCCCATTCACACCTCCTAAAGATCCAGCTAGTTGGATCTTTACTGTCCCATTACCACTCCCTTTGCATTGTGCCATCATCCATTGTTTTTTTTTTAATCATTCTCTCTTTCACTACATCATGGATCTTCAGTTTTGTTCTGTCTTCCTTTTGCCTCTCCCTTTGCCTCAGAAATTGTTTAAAACCTATCTCGAATAATTGCCATTTCCAACAAAAGGTCAATGATCTGAAATGCCACATGAGAATATGGATAGCCTTTCACCAATGCTGTGCCATTCATGGTCATAAGGTCATGTCATACGAGCAGAATTAGGCCATTTGGCCCATCAAGTCTACTCCTCCATTCAATCATGGCTGATCTATCTCTCCATCCTAACCCCATGCTCTTGCCTTCTCCCCATAACCTCTGACACCCATACTAATCAAGAATCTACAGTGTGTAAATAGGACTGCAGTTGCTGGTTTAAACTGACGATGGATGCAAAAAACTGTAGTAACTCAGCGGGACAGGCAGCATCTCTGGAGAGAAGGAATGGGTGATGTTTCGGGTCGAGGCCCAAAGATTTTTCTGTGTGAGGAAATCTAGAGATATAAGATGGTTATGTTGACATAAAATAGCTGGAAAAGGCACAGAGAAGATTTACCAGGATGTTGCCAGGGCTTATGCGTCTGAGCTATAGGGAGAGGTTGATTAGGCTGGGACTCTATTCCTTGGAGCGCAGGAGGATGATGGATGATCTTATAGAGATGTATAAGATGAGAGGAATAAATCTGGTAGATGCACATGATCTCTTGCCTTGAGTAGGTGAATCGAGAACCAGTGGACATAGGTTTAAGGTGAAGAGGAAAAGATTTAATAGGAATCTGAGGGATAACCTTTTCACACAAAGGGTGGTGGGTGCATGGAACAAGCTGCCAGAGGAGGTAGTTCAGGCAGGGACTATCCCAACATTTAAGAAACAATTAGATAGGTACATGGATAGGACAGGCTTGGAGGGATATGGACCAAATGTTGGCAGGTGGGACTAGTATAGATGGAACATGTTGGATAAAGTTGGGCTGAAGGGCCAGTTTTCACACTGTATCACTCTATGACTCAAGCTCATATGAACGCAGCAGCCATTGAAAGATGATTTGGGTGATGTTCAAGCAGATTCCCAACTAATTACCTACTGTGTTAATAATTTCTACAGAAAGTGTTGACTCACTCCGAATGTTTAAAAGAAGCCTGGATCATTTCTTGGCATGGATGATGATCATTCCTTATACAAATAGACATTAGGCAGTCAGTGTGGTCTCCAGAACTATTATGGTGTTGCCTTCCAATGTAACATGAAGAAAGAGTATTAAGATTGTCTAATTCAGCTCCTGGACTAGACTCCATTAACTTGACGCGTGTAAGCATGCTTTCTACTTGTATATCTTATCTGTCAGGTTTGTATTAAGATTTCAGTGCAACTCCAAAGCTTATTTCCATAGATTTACTGCAGCAACAGCATACTTTAATGTGTAAATGTCCTTCAACATACGAGTCTGAAGAAGCCTCGACCCGAAACGTCACCCATACCTTCTCTCCAAAGATGCTGCCTTTCCCGCTGAGTTACTCCTGCATTTTGTGTCTATCTTCATCATTCACTCATGCTGGTTTGTACTTTGGTTCAAGTTGACTGTAGACAAAAGAATCAGACAGTGGAAATTGTGGCTCAGGTTTGCTGGTGGTCTCCCAAACATTTATCAGACAACGCACAGTCAAAGTCAAAGTCAAAGTATCCTTTATTGTCATTCAGACCTTTTGGTCTGAACGAAATTTCGTTGCCTTGCAGTCATACATATAATAAAATAACAAAACACACAATAAACACAAATTTAACATCCACCACAGTGAGTTCACCAGGCACCTCCTCACTGTGATGGAAGGCAAAAATCTTAAGTCTTTGTCTCTTCCCTCCTTGCTCTCCGTCTGCGTTGAGGCGATCCAGGCTTCCGATGTTGTGACCCCACCGGGTGATGGCAAGTAAGTCCCGAGGCTCAACCGTGCTCCGCGAACGGGCCGGTTCAAACTCCGCGGCCCAGGGCGGTCGAAGCTGCTGAAGCTGCCGCCCTCCAGTCCAGCGGACGAAGCTGTTGTTGCGGGAGCTCAGGATAAACAGGTCACCAACCTGGGATCTGCGAGCTCCCGACGATGTTGTCCACTGGGCCCGCGGCCGAACCTCCAAAGTCGGGTCGCCGCCAGCGGAGTTTTACCGGAGCCATAACATACCTTCAAAGGTGGCACAGCGGTAGAGTTGCTGCCTTACAGCACTTGCAGCACCGGAGACCCGGGTTCGATCCCGGCTACTGGTGCTGTCGGTACGGAGTTTGTACGTTCTCCCCATGACCTGCGTGGGTTTTCTCCGAGATCTTCGGTTTCCTCCCACACACCAAAGACGTACAGGCTTGTGAGTTAAGTAGCTTGGTATAAAGGTAAATTGTCCCTAGTGTGTGTGTGTGTGTGGGATAATGTTAATGTGTGGGGATCGCTGGTCGGCGCGGACTTGGTGGGCCGAAGGGCCTGTTTCCACGCGGTATCTATAAGAAAAAGGTCAAAATGGCACATAATGAATGTTAGCTGTGCAACAACTACAACTACAAAGGAACTGGTTGTAACTGAATTATCCAGAGCAACAAGGTTTTAGATTTAATCCGTGTTCGGTGTTGAATTAGCTAAAATCAGCTGAGGTGGAGGCAGAGCATTAACATTGACCTTAAGTGTTTCAAGGATTACTCAGCATATTTAGGCATTGAGATTCTACCCATTCATATAGAAATACTTTCATTGCTTGTATGATGCATCATAAAAAATCACTGACAATTTGATTGATATGATATTAAGATTTTATTTATTCACTCTTGGCAAATAAATCCCTCACAAAGTTGTTATATTAAAGGGCCTGTCCCACTTTAACAACCTAATTCACGACCTCTGCTGAGTTTGCCCTTGACTCATACTTGCAGCATGGTCGTCACGAGGTTGTTGGAGGTCGTAGGTAGGTCGTAGCTAGGTCGTGATAATAGTCGTAGGTACACGTGTGACTTCAAGTAGGTCGGGGCGTTTTTCTAGCCTGATGAAAAATGTCCACGAGTAAAAAGGGTCGTGATTTAGGTCATGAAAGTGGGACAGGCCGTTAACAGGAAGTTAGACACAAAAAGCTGGAGTAATGCAGCGAGACAGACATCATCTCTGGAGAGAAGGAATAGGTGACGTTTCGGGTCGAGACCCTTCTTCAGACTGAGTCAGGGGAAAGGGAAACAAGAGATATAGACAGTGACGTAGTGAGATATAAAACAAATGAATGAAAGATATGCAAAAAAGTAACTATGGGAAAGAAAACAGGCCATAGTTTGTTGGGTGAGAACGAGAAGCTGGTGCGATTTGGGTGGAGGAGGGATGGAGAGAGAGGAATGCAGGGGTTACTTGAAGTTAGAGAAATCAATAGTCACACTACTGGGTTGTAAGCTGCCTAAGTGAAATATATTAACAAATATTAATAAATATATTATTGTCATAGCATATGTTAATATAATAAATAGTATATTTGTTGTATTAACAAATCAGTTGCGTGCACTCAAAAAGTGAGTTCCTTAATGTTTAGAATTCCCTCACACATCTCACACGGCATCGTGGTATTTATGACAATGCTGTGTTTAAGTGTTGGAGTGGAATAAGGCCTTCTAATTCAACACTTGCAGATCTCTTCCTAAAACATATATTATCATTCTGCCATGAGAAGTACAATGTCCGTAACCCTGCTTTTCATGTAAATGTCTTAATTATTATATCTTCTTATAATTCAGAGCAATTATTTATTTATTTATTATTTATTTTCATTGCCTGTGATATTCTCTCATGCTCATTATGTTTTGCTTCATAAATTTATTGTGCTTCTTTTCAAACCGAGCGCTTGTTTTTATCATGACAACTTCCCAGAATTCTCTTTACAGGACTCCATCAATTGTACATCGCTTCATAAAGGGGGTGTCCCACTGCGGCGACCTAATCTGCGAGTTTAGAAGAGTTTGCCCTCGACTCAAACTCGCAGCATGGTCGGCACGTGGTCCAAGGAGGTCCAAGGAGGTCACTGGAACTCTCCTTCATGCTCGAGGGAAGTTCCCGAAAACTCGTGGCCTCAGCTAGGTGGCGGAAAATTTTTCAGCATGTGCAGTGGAGTGGGATCACTCTCCCCTTTTCTTCCCGCCCCCTTTCCGCGCTCTCTAAAGGATTTACTGTATACTGTGGCAGCCGTTTTCCTTCCTCTTCATCACGGGTGTGAATTTCAGACAGCGCTCCCCCGCTTTCCCTAGCCCCTGCCTTTGCGATGTGTTTGTGTGCGTGTGTGTGCGTGCGGTCGGTCGGTCGATCCAGCTCGAGGTTTTCCAGGCGAGTGCCCTGGAGCTTGAAGGTCGAAGGCACTCTTCTTAACTCGCAGATTAGGTCCTCCATCCCACCGGTCCATCGGTCGCCATCTGGGATCCAGCATCGAAACCAGCAGGATTTCCTTCTTCCCACAGGACGAAATGTGCCCCCTGCCAAGTATCGGCACAAACCCCCACACTGCAGCAGAGTCGAAGGCACACTTCTTAACTTGCCGATTAGGTCACGGCAGTGGGACAGCCCCTTAACTATTATATGGTTATCAGTTCTTGCAGGGACATTACGTTGCAGGAGGTTTCTCATTACCAGCCCAATGTTCATACAAGCCCTTGTAGAAATGTTAACTGTGAGGGAACTGTTAGCTGCCCATCAATTGAGAAGGGAAATTTTTTAATTTTTTTTTGAGCCAGTGATTTCATTCTGCGTGCTTGTTTAATTTAGTTTAGAGCGGAAACAGGCCCTCCATCCCACCGAGTCCATACCGACCAACGATCCCCGCACATTAACACTATCCAACACACAGCAGGGACAATTTACACGTACACCAAGCCAATCAACCTCCATAGAAACATAGAAACATAGAAAATAGTTGCAGGAGGAGGCCATTTGGCCCTTCGAACCAGCACCGCCATTCATTGGGATCATGGCTGATCGTCCCCAATCAATAACCCGTGCCTGCCTTTTCCCCATATCCCTTGATTCCACTAACCCGTATGTACAAACCTGTACGTCTGTGGAGTGCGGGAGGAGACAAAGATCTCGGAGAAAACCAACGCGGTCATGGGGAGAAGGTATATACTCCGCACAGACAGCACCCGTAGTTGGGATCGAACCCAGGTCTCCGGCACTGTAAGGTAACTTTACCGCTGCGCTACCATGCGACCATTGATTTGTTATATCGTCAGACTAGGAAGGTTTCCTAAAATCTAATTGGTATAGATTTTCCTAATAACTACACACTCATTCATGTCGCATGAATGTCTTTTAATATCATGAGAGTAGGATTGGGTAGAACTTGCAATCCTCCCACAGCCAAGTCCTGTTACCAGGACTAGAGGGTCTGAGCTGCAGGGAGTGGTTGAATAGGCTGGGTCTCAATTCCTTGGAGAGCAGGAGGGTAGGATTGATCTTATAGAGGTGTATAAAATCATGAAAGGAATAAATCGGGTAGACACACAGAGTCTCTTGCCCAGGGTAGGTGAATCGAGGACCAGAGAACATAGGTTTGAGGTGAATGGGAAAAGATTTAATAGGAATCTGAGGGGTAACTTTTTCACACAAAGGGTGGTGGGTGTATGGAACAAACTGCCAGAGGATGGTAGTTGAGGCTGGGACTATCCCAATATTTAAGAAACAGATAGATGCATGGGTAGGACAGGTTTGGAGGGATATAGACCAAACACAAGCAGGTGGGACTAGTGTAGCTGGGACATGCTGGCCGGCGTGAGCAAATTGGGCTGTTGGGCCTGTTTCCACACTGTAGCTCTCTGTGACTAATGCCCCTGTCCCACTTAGGAAACCTGAACGGAAACCTCTGGAGACTTTGAGCCCCACACAAGGCTTCCGTGCGGTTCCGTGCGTTTGTATATTCCCCATTTAACCACACAGCATGTAATCAGAAAGTTAAAAAAAAAAACTTTGATGTTGATAATTGTGGACTAGTTTAGTTTTGTTTATTGTTGCAACCACCTGCAACCTCCGGGAACCGCACGGAAACCTTGGGTAGGGCGCAAAGTCTCCAGAGGTTTCCGTTCAGGTTTTCCAAGTGGGACAGGGGCATAACAAACCACTATCGATTCATAGGAATGATATTCATTAGGTCTTTGACCAGATCTTGGTGTGAGATGCCCATTTTATGGCAAGGTGGGTAATACAATAAACCTTTGGGAAATTTAAATATGAATTGTGTAAGTTGAATATGATGAGGTGAGTAAGTAATTGGGCAGCTGGGACTCACTTGAATCTGCAGTGTTCAAGCATTGGAGAGCTTGATCAGGAATATATATATGGGTTGTATATTCCCAATTTAACCACACAGCATGTAATATATCAGAAAAATTTAAAAAAAAACACTTCAATGTTCCGATAATTGTGGACAACAGTGGCTTGCTGCAGTTTGTCCAGTTTGGTATTGTCACATACTACCAAGGTTCTTGCCGTACTATCCAGTTAAGCGAAAAGACCAGACATGACCACAAGTTTTGCAAAATGTCCTGTACAGTATGCAGATGGCAGGATGGAGGGCATATAATTTAGGGTGTCTGATAAGGTTGCAATTAGTGTAGTTTATGTCCAAGGAAAGGGAGTCCAATAAGGTAAATGGAAGGTGGTGAGAGGACGTTCAGTCGCCTGATAACAGCTGGGAAGAAATTGTCCCCGAATCTGCAGTTATACATATTGAAACTTCTGTACCTCTTCTCTTGTGGGAGAGAGGAGAAGAGGGAATGACCAGAGTGAGACTGGTAATTGCCCATGCTGGTGGCCTTGCCAATGCAGCATGAAGGGGAGTAAAAGAGAGATTATCCGGCACTTTTAACCTTTAGTTTAGTTTAGAGAGACAGCGCAGAAACAGGCCCTTCAGCCCACTGTGTCCGCACCGACCAGCGATTCCCCACACAGCAACACTATGCTACACACACTAGGGACAATTTTACATTTATACCAAGCAAATTACCCTATAAACCTGTACAGCTTTGGAGTGTGGGGTGAAACTGGAGCATCCGGAGAAAACCCACGGGGAGAACATACAAACTCCGTACATACAGCACCCGTGGTCAGGATCGAACCCGGGTCTGGCGCTGTAGGCAGCAACTCAACCTCTGCGCCACCGTGCTGCACTTTGACGATCTCTCTCACCTTTTTTCTTCCTTTCTCGAAAAGGATAATTTATTTTCTGCCTGATCCAGACTCAACACCTGTTGGAAGTTCCATTGCTGGTCATGGAATTTTCCAATCACATGGTCAGATAAATCACTGGAATTTCCTATCTACAGTATGTACTTATCAATGATGCAACGTTGTAAAATTATCCTTAAGTGCCATCTTAGCATTTTTACTTGAGTAAAGAAAATTGGCAGGGCAAACCTTATGCTTGGCTATGGCCCATGTTCTAAGCTGCTCTTCAGTGCAATGTCCTCTGTACAAGATATTAAACTGAGATCTTGTATTCAGTTCAATTATTTGCAAAGGAGTAGTTAGGCTTAAGTTCCTGGAAAACATTTTCAATTGCATACTTAGACTTTTGCTAACTGCAAATCCAGACTAGATTTTTGATTGTATCCCATGTTCTTGCAATAATTCCTGGAGGAGGAGCCATCTTGGGGAACGGCTGCTAACCAGCAGCCGTCCGTTTAATTCTTTTTTTTTTCAGTTTTTAGTTAGTTTTGTTCGTCGTTTTTTAAGCGAAATGGACTTCTTATTGTGGGGGGAAGGAGGTAACCTTACTTCTAGGTCCCTACGTGGTTGGTGAGGCAGCTTTTTCTCTGGGCTGCCCGTCAACTCGTCCTCGTGGCCTACCAGCGGGCTTGGAGCACCGTTTCCTGGTGGGGACCGCCCAGCACCTCGGCTTCGGTGGCGGCACAGCGCTGGAGCGCCATCGCGGAGCAGGAGCGGGCGATGCCTTGCCTGGGTCGCCGCGCTGGATCGACGCGCTGGAGCTCCGGTGAGCTGTGACCGCCGAGAGCAACACCTCCGGGCTGCGGGTCTGCGGAGCGGAGCGGGCGGCGCCGACATTAACATCGGGAGCCTGGGAGCTCCAACCCGGTGCGTCCTTGTCGGCTTCAGAAGCCGACAATCCCCTGCTAGGAAACGCCCGTTCCAGGTGGCCCATCCGCTGTGAGGACTGTCCCGACGCCGGGGAAAGACCACCGGGCTAGAACGGCCAGGAACATCGGGCCTCCGTTGAGGCAACAGCGGTGGCCTTAATAGGCCTGACTTTTGGGAGAACTGGGGTTGGGGACTGGACTTTTGTGCCTTCCCCCACAGTGGTAACCACTGTGGGGGGATGATTTTTCTGTGTGTAAGGTACTTTGTTAGTCTGTGTCCAAGATGGCTGTCGGAAGAGAGAGTGGACGCTGGTGCGCTTTAGCTGCCGCTGCTCTCTCTTCACATTGTGGTTTTTTTTTTTTTTTTTGATTTTGTGTCTTTGGAGCGATTTCTATCTTTAATTTGTGTATTGATGATGTCCTTATTATTTCTTTTTCTCCGACTATATGTTTTTTCACTGTTCTGTTTAATCTTTGTAAGGTGACCTTGAGACTTGAAAGGCGCCTGAAAATAAAATTTATTATTATTATTATTAATAATTAGTCTGGTGGTGAACCATGAACTCAAACATATTTTGTTGCCATCAGTACAAGTGAGGAGTGTTGGATTAGACAAAAATAATTATGATGTTTTCTATGGAATAACTCAAGAACTTTATCAGACCTTCATGTGAAGAACACTTAAGCGATGATAATACAATTTAATCTGGCAAAGGCTAGTGTCATTTATAATGCAGGTTCCACATTTTAAAAGGGTGGCATGGTGGCGCAGTAGTAGTTGCTAGCTTACAGTGCCAGAGACCCAGGTTTGATCCTGATTATGGGTACTGTCTGTACGGAATTTGTACGTTCTCCCCATAACCGCGGGAGTTTTCTCCGAGATCATCAGTTGCCTCCCACACTCCAAAGACATACGGGTTTGTCGGTTAATTGACTTGGTATAAATGTAAATTGTTGCTAGTGTGTCGGACAGTGTTAATCTGAGGGGATTGCTGATCAGAGCAGACTCGGTGGGCCAAAGGGCTTGTTTCCGCACTGTATCTCAAAACTAAACTAAACTAATTTTGCAGAAATAGCAGAAGCCTTGGAAAAAATTAATAGGGCAACAATCTTAAACAGAAATGCTGATGGGAAATGGGTAATTCAATAAGACAATTTAATCAAAGACGTCTCACCAGCTCATCCCTTCTTCTCCCTGCTCCCATCCGGACTCCGGAACAGCTTCTTCTCTCTGTTATCTGGACGGTCCTTCCATAAGCTAGGATATTGTCCGATTCACCTCTATCCCATAGAGGACATTGGGCTTTATAGATGCAATTGATGATCCACAATGTGCTACAATGCTGAGAACTATATTCTGCATTCCCCATCTTCCCCTCTGCTAGTATTGAGTTTGACTTAGAAACATAGAAAATAGGTGCAGGAGGAGGCCATTTGGCCCTTCGAGCCAGCATCACCATTCATTGTGATCATGGCTGATCGTCCCCTATCAATAACCCGTGCCTGCCTTCTCCCTTGATTCCACTAGCCCCTAGAGCTCTATCTAACTCTCTCTTAAATCCATCCAGTGATTTGGCCTCCACTGCCCTCAGTGGCAGGGAATTCCATAAATTCACAACTCTCTGGGTGAAAAAGTTTTTTCTCACCTCAGTCGTGTTAGTATTTATGGTATATGTATGGTATATTTAATCTGTTTGGATAGCATGAATAACATGTTAAGAACATTTTTTTTTACTGTACCTCAGTACACGTGCAAATAACAAACCTAAGCCTACTCTAAAGGACATGGACCAAGAATTAATATAGGCAAAGGCAAGTGACTGCAGATGCTGGAATCACAATCACAAAACACAAACTGCTGGAGAAACTCAGCAGGTCAGGCAGCATCAATGTAGGAAAATGAATGGATGATGTTTCACGTCGGAACTATCAACAGACTGAAACACTATCGATCCATTTCCCTCCACAGATGCTGCCTAACCTGCTGAGTTCTTCCAGAATGTGTAGGGAGAAAGTGTAGATGCTGGTTTACACTGAAGATAGACTAAAAATGCTGGAGCAACTCAGGAAATGAAGGGTCAGACTGAAGAAGGGTCCCAACCCAAAACGTCATCCATTCGTTCTATCCAGAGATGCTGCCTGTCCCGCTGAGTTACTCCAGCATTTTCTGTCTATCTTTGAGTTCTTCCACAAGCTTGTTTTTTTTAAAAGGCACATGTCAAAACAAAATAATAAACAATATAGAAAAATAAATATATGTAATGATACATTAAATAGACAAAAATACTCCAACAGATTAAGAGAATATGAATTAAGAGAAGTCTGAAGAAAGGTCCCAACTGAAACGTCACCTATTCATGTCCTCCAGAGATGCTGCCAGACCTGCTGAGTTACTCCAGTACTTTGTAGTTTTTTTTTGTTAACCAACAACTTCAGTTCCTTGCGTCCATAATTAAGCAAATATGATTCTCAGGAGACCAGAAATAACAATCAATTAAAGGAAATTAAATTATTTGTTTGCCGAATAAAGAGATAATTGGCATAGCAGATAGCATACAATTGCAGCAGTAATGGGGAAAGGTTTTCTTATCTAAAAAAAGATTCATAACATCCTTCACATCATCTTCAGGCCATCCAAATCATTTCACAGCCATTGAATTCCATCTGAAGTGAAGACACTGTTTCAGTGAAAGAAGCACAACCTGTCCGAAGAAGAAGCATCTCGACCTGAAATGTCACCTATCCCTCTCTCCAGAGATGCTATCTAACCTGCTGAGTTTCTCCAGCATTTTCTGTCTCTCTCTAAGCACAACATAGAAACATAGAAGATAGAAAATTGGTGCAGGAGTAGGCCATTCAGCCAATCGAGCCATTCAATATGATCATGGCTGATCATCCAAAATCAGTGCCCCGTTCCTCCTTTTTCCCCACATCCATTCGTACTCAGAGCTCTATCGAACTCTCTCTTGAAAACATCCAGTGAATTGGCCTCCACTGCCTTCTGTGGCAGAGAATTCCACAGATTCACAACTCTCTGGGTGAAAAAACCTTCAGTATGTGCACAGAAAATTGGCCACAATGTAATAATGATCAGATAACTTGCTATTTTATGCTGAATGAGGTTTAAATACTGGCCAAAAAACAAAACATAACTAATCTGCTCTTCTTCAGAAACAAGCGTCACAATATTTTATGTGTACAATAAAATACAATCAATACAATCAGCTTTATTCGTCACATTGCACGTAAAGTGCAAGTGAAATGAATTTGCCAGCAGCTGTACAATGAAAAAGAACACACAAAAACACACCAAAAAATTTAACACAAACATCCACCATAGCATTCATCACTGTGGTGGAAGGCACAAAAATTGGCCAGTCCTCCTCCACTTTCCCCTGTGGTTGGGACCCCAACTCTCCGCACCCGTTGCTGCGGACGTCCAGATGTGCAGACAAAGCAAAAAGTCCAGGCAAGTCCTGAAACAGTGCCTCCCCCACCCGCTCCACGCGAGAGTGTACTTGAGGGAGTGGACGGCAACTCAACTGGGAGATGCCATTAATGACCAGACAGTCATTTGCCAATACTGAAGAAGGGTCTCAACCCAAAACGTCACCCATTCCATTTCTCCAGAGATGCTGCCTGTCCCGCTAGGGTTGCCAACAGTCCCGTATTAGCCGGGACATCCGTATATTGGGCTAAATTGGTTTGTCCCGTATTTGACCGCTGCAACTCGGGACAAGGGGACTGTTGGGTCGGAGTGCCACGTCCGGCCCCGCCTCACCCGTCCCGACATAGTGCAGCTCATGGAGTGCAGCAGCAGCGCCTCGCCTGTGGCCCCGTCAGTCAGCAGCCCGGCCAGCTGTCCGAACTTCGGGCCTTCGCTTACATCCAACACCACCACTCCTCCTTCTCATGGCCGATCATCGGTTCATGAGTTTGATGGGGTGTCGGGCCAAAACTCCTCAGCTGGCCGGCCGACCGGCTGGGCTTTGTGTGCAGTCCAGCACCTGGGCCAACTCATCATTCACCCAGCCACGGCTGAGTCGGTCAACGAATTGCCGTCGCAAATTTGTCCCTTATTTTGACCTTTTATCCTTATTGTGGTGAGAAAGTTGGCAACGCTAAGTCCCACTGAGTCACTCCCGCATTTTGTGTCTATTGTCACTACTGCATTGCAGCTTGGCCTAGATTTTTGTGCCAATGCTGATTCTCTGCTTACCTTCAAAAAGGAGCTGCCTCATATTTTGACTGGAATACTGATCAATGCTTATGAAACGCAGGTGAAAGGTAGAGAGTAATAGGCAGCTGGTTTCCCTGGTTGGTTGTCTAACATGATAGAAGAGGACATTTCCAGTTTTCATCCAATTAGAGGACTTTTGAGGCCACTATCTATTTCTGGGTGAGAAGGAGCATCATAACGTTTACGGGTCTGTGTTATTTTCCAGATATGGTTTTATTGTACTTCATTTTCAGGTTAAGGAACAACTTCCCAAGAGCCATTAGGCAAATAAACACTACAGCCTCCAGATAAGCTCTGAAAAACATTGACTATTATTGTTATTATTGCACTATTATTTGTTTTTTATGTGTACATATGTGTGTGTATATATACATAGTCATAGAGTGATACAGTGTGGACACAGGCCCTTCGGCTAACTTGCCCACACCGACCAACATGTCCCAGCTACACTAGCCCCACCTGCCCTGCCCGCGTTTGGTCCATGGCCCTCCAAACCTGTCCTATCCATGTAGCTGTCTAACTGTTTCTTAAATGTTGGGATAGTCCCTGCCTCAACTACCTCCTCTGGCAGCTTGTTCCATACACCCACCACCCTTTTTGTGAAAATGTTACCCCTCGGATTCCTAGGAAGTCTTTTGCCCTTCACCTTAAACCTTTATGTGTATATATATATATAGTTCAGTGTGCCTATCTACAGTATACAGTACACGTACATTTATTTACATGCGTCTATATATACATACGTCTATATATGTAAATAAATGTAATATATATACTGTAGGCGTATGTAAATATATGTATGTTTATATATACACACAATGAACTTTATAACATACATTTATTTACATACATCTATATAAGAATTGCATTGTTCTATCTGGGACAATAAAACACTCTTGACTCTTGATTTACCAAACTTGCGAGCTTTTGCTGTCACAATGGTCGAAATAAAAAATATGCTGCAAATCCACCCATTCTCTGGAAATTGTTTCAGATGTTTCTGAGATCGGTAATGGTGATACATTCCCCGACGCGTCTTTCTTGACAGTGCTCCTCGTCATTTTACCTTACTCAATGAAAGTCATCTTCTTCCACGTAAACTTAACATTTACACTGCACTGAAACATAGAAAATAGGTCCACGAGTGGGCCATTCGGCCCTTTGTGCCATTCAACATGATCATGGCTTTTTATCCAAAATCAGTACCCCGTTCCTGCTTTTTTCCCCCATATCCCCTGATTCGGTTAGGCCTAGGCGTTCTATCTAACTCTCTCTTGAAAACATCCAGTGAATTGGCCTCTACTGCCTTCTGTGGCAGAGAATTCCACAGATTCACGACTCTCTGGGTGAAAAAGTTTTCCCTCAATGTCCTACCCCTTATCCTTAAACTATGACCCCTGGTTCTGGACTCCCCCAACATGGGGAACATTTTTCCTGCATCTAACTTGTCCAATCCTTTAAGAATTGTATATGATTCTATAAGATCCCCTCTCATCCTTCTAAATTCCAGTGAATACAAGCCCAGTCGACCCATTCATTCATCATGTCCCTTTACCTCCCCCCTTGACTCCATTCAAGGACCCAAGCGGTCGTTCCAGGTGCGACAGAGGTTCATCTGCATCTCCTCCAACCTCATCTATTGCAACCGCTGCTCTAGATGTCAGCTGATCTACATCGGTGAGACCAAGCAGAGGCTTGCCGATCGTTTAGCCGAACACCTCCGCTCGGTCCGCAATAACCAACCTGACCTCCCGGTGGCTCAGCATTTCAACTCCCCCTCCCATTCTGTATTCAACCTCTCTGTCCTGGGTCTCCTCCATGGCCAGAGCGAGCAACACCGGAAATTGGAGGAACAGCACCTCATATTCCGCTTGGGGAGTCTGCATCCTGGGGGCATGAATATTGAATTCTCCCAAATTTGTTAGCCATTGCTGTCTCCTCCCCTTCCTCAGCCCTCGGGCTCCTCCTCCTCCTTTTTCCTTTCTTCTCCCCACCCCCACCCCCCATCAATCTGAAGCAAAGATACTAGAAGAGCATCTTTGGTCTGAAGAAGGGTTTCGGCCGGAAACGCTGCCTATTTCCTTTGCTCCATAGATGCTGCTGTACCCGCTGAGTTTCTCCAGCATTTTTGTGTACCTTCCGTTCTTTCATCATATGTCAGTCCCGCCATCCCGGGAATTAACTTGCACTCCCTCAACAGCAAGAAGATGGACACAAAATACTGGAGTAACTGAACGGTACAGGCAGTATGTCTGGATTAAAGGAGTGGTCTGCTCCATCGCGAGTTCCTCCCTACACGTTAATTGCACTCCCTTGAGTTGCAATTAGCCTCTATACCGGTTTATAACGTCCATCCTCAGGAATTCAATATTTCATCTGTTTTTGTTTGCTATCGGCTTTGGCATATCTTCAGTGGAAAGCCAACGAGCTGTGTGCTTTTGCAGCGTTTTAACTTACTGCGTGTCCGTCCACTTAATGAGAAGAAGTGTGCAGAACCGAAGAGCGGGGTTCTGTGTCAGGACTGCCTCCTCGGTGAAATCCCTGACAGTGGGGATGGATCTGTCTTCGGGGAGATTGCTGTCAACCTTTTGCGCTCACTAGGGGTCGTCGAATGTCAGAAAATCAATCTGGCAACAACAGGAAGGAGCCAGGCACCGATGCCTGGAAACACTCTGGGATTAGCAACCGCAGTGCCTTGCTGAAATTACAAGTGGAAGAAATCAATGGCACTGGCGGATGCCCGCGGCGAGGCAGAGTGAGTGAAGTGCGCTGGAAAGTTGCAACCGGCGTGCGGGGAGACGATGCGGGGCAGACTATTTTGAGGGTATTTAATCGCCAGTTTGCAGGGTAATTTTGAGGATTGATGGAGTGACGTCAACACGTACCTTGCTTAATAGCAAAGTAATCTGATTGTGGACGCTGTAATCTCACCGGCACCGTGCTTTACTCTTTACATAGCAGCTCTGCTCGCCTCCTGGACCCCGCTGGCCGTTTCCCCTCTGTGTGGAAGGTATGTGTTTGGTCGGGGGGTGCACACTGGTCTTGTTCATGTCTCCAGGTCCACAAACAGCAGGCGTTTAACCTTAAAGCGGGATGATTAGTGTAAGAGTGGAGACGTTTTCCATCGCCGATTCTGAATGCCAGTCGAAAGCTGGAGCGGCCGTTCAACCTGGACTTTATTAACACATAACACTGGTGGGAATGAGTATTTTTGATTTTTCGTGCGGGACTGGAAGCTGACCTTTCGGTCTGTTGCTACCTACCTGCGGTTTGGGACACCGGGTGGTGCCATGCAGGCTGCTTCTGTTCGGGTCGCTCTGCGTGTTACAGTTCTGAACGTCGGAGGAATGCCCGAGATGTAAATATTGTAAGGACGACACTAAAAGACGCCTTCAGACTGCACTTTATTTCCCCCCAGAGAGACCATGACATATCGCTTTATTTATTTTTAAAAACCCCTGTTTTAACAAAGATCTCTCTGCTGACTTTTTTTTTTTAAAGAACACTTAACCCCCCCCCCCCCCCCCCCTAATATTCTGTCATCATTATAAACACTTCATGGTTCAACAAACTTCTCGAATTCAGTGGGGACATGCTAGTTGCACCGTTCTCTGGAAAAACAGGCGGTTTTACCTGGGTGCCATTCCCGGTTTCAACCAAACACAGCGCCCAGATCAGTAATATAAAGCCGGCGCGATAATTAGATTTCAGCTTCTTGCATGTTAATCCTGGTCGATATCCGAAGTTTTTTTTTTGACACGCATAAGACGCTGTCTGTGTTTTTTTTTGGGGGTTAGTATATAATTTTATAGACGAGACACTGAGTCGATGATAAGCGTAGCAGAGACGGTCGAGGATTTCATCATTATTTACTGCAGTTCGCATTTGCTACTTGAACAGCTTATTGCTGGTGACCTCCCTCTCCCGCAGGAGAAGCGATTAGGACACAGACGAACTTGATTTACCGGCCAGCTGCAACGGAGCTAACTGGGATTTTGTTATTACCACCGTGTCTGTGTTTCTTAGACTTGAAAAACAATTAGCTACTGGGGGCAGTTACAGTGTGAGGGTGGAACTCATCGCCACAGAGTCCAAGTCAGTGGATATTTTTAAAGCAGGGATAGACAAATTATTGGTTAGAACGGGCGTCAAGGGTTATGGAGAGATGGCAGGAAAATAGTAGGAGGCGGAGATCAGACATGATTGAATGGTGGAGTAGACTCGATGGGCCGAGTGGCCTAATTCCACTCCTATATTTAGTGAACGCCGCTTGATGCAAGTTGTTTTTGCACTGCTTGTTCAGTCGGGCCGGAGCCGCGCTTGGACGCTGTATTTGCCACTTCGAAGAACAATCGGTGTACCGACTTTTTTTTTTACCGTCTCTCACTCTAGCGTAACGAGCGGCTCTGTCGTGTGAACTGATGATGCTGGCTGTTGCAGGCGTGAAGACACATGGACCGCCAGCCGCGCTCACTCGCATCCTTCCACTCTATTACTGTACAGCAACTGTAAAGTTTGCAGTTAACTCTCCTCCACCGCGCTGACACTAACGTAGCCCTTACTAGCGATATTATCAAATCCCAGTGCCATTATCAGTTATTTCCTTTCCCCCAATATCTTCACTTTCATGCGTGGTGGCATCGCACGTAAAACAGGACAGCACAGGCCCTTCGGCCCACAATACCCGTGCCGAACATGATGGCAAGTTGAACTAATCTCATCCGCCTTTGCGGGATCCATACCCCTCCCTCCATGTCCATTTTCCCGTCTATAAACCTCTTAAGCGCTGCTGTGGCATCTCTTTCCACCGCCAACTCTGGCAGTGTGTTCCAGGCACCCACCAACTTCATTGTAGAACGAAGACTTGCCCCGCTCAGCTCCATTATATTTTGCCCATTTTACCTGAAAGCTGTGGGCCTCCACATTTCCACCCTGGGCCTTTTATGTTTTATGTTTTATAATCTATACCCCGTTCAAGGGTAACGTGAACGTTGTCAACTACCCGCGTCCCGGAATCACCGTGGCCGTAAAGGCAGCAGAGATTTAGTGAGAAGGAACTGCAGATGCTGGTTTTCACCGAAGATAGACACAAAACGCGGGAGTATCTCAGCGGGTGAGGCAGCATCTCTGGAGAGAAGGAATGGGCGAAGAAGGGTCTCGACCCGAAACGCCACCCATTCCTTCTCTCCATACATGCTGCCTGTCCCGCTGAGTTACTCCAGCATTTTGTATCTATCTACAGTATTAAACGACCTGCCTGCCTGTAACTGCGATTTTAGCGCGCAGTTATTTATATATGAAGGGTCTCGACCCGAAACGCCACCCATTCCTTCTCTCCATACATGCTGCCTGACCCGCTGAGCTGCTTCCAGCATCTTCTATTTATATATTGATCCGGTCTCTGGAATGAGCCTCTCGTTTGCTCTTGATGTTCTCACGTTCCTCCTATGTCGAGTCTTGAGATTTTTTGTGGTACTGGCACGAATTTTAAACGCTTTTTTTTTTTACTGCTTCTGTTGAAAGGCAATGATATATAATGTTTAACCACACTGGGACAGCGATGTGGTTCCCCGTCAGCTGACGTTGTTTCCAGAGAATTAACATTGGTGGAGTAATTTGACTGTTGGGATATTATTTCTCAATGTTGGGATATTATTTCTCAACCCTTTTCTCCCCATTCCTTCTCTCCCGAGATGTCTATCTCTGATATTCTTCACCCCTGGCATTCCCAATCTCGCATTTTCAACCAGAACCACGAAATACCTCTCCCCTCTACAAACCCAGCGATTCTGCGGTTAATTGCAACGTCCGCTTTGATCTTCTCTGTTGCGGATGGATTGCATCCAATCAATTAAAAAATAATCCGGGGTTGAGATAACGGAGGCATGACTACACATATTAGAGAATTTATTGGAAATAGAGACAAAGGCCGTGAATGGACTGAGAACAAACGGACTTGAACCTTTGGAAGAGATGCATGGACCCAGGAACTATAGACCAGTCCACATAATATCGGAAAGGAAGTGGAGTGTCTGTAAAATGTGGAAAACAAAATCTAGAATTGAAAAGCATAGTGAAAGATTTCAAAGGGGAAATATTGTTAGTTTTTTTTTGAAGTAACTGAAAATAAATATGGTGGTTATGTCCTAAGTGTAATTTACCTTCAGGTATGAAAGGTTTTTATAAGGTGCCCAATAGTCGAACATCGGTCGGAAGGTAGATACAAAATAGGAACAGTGTGTGTGTGTCAACCACAATGGCAATTTGTATAGTCCACTTTGTCAGCACATGGTCTATATCCTCCATCCCTCATCTGTTCATCTAAATACATTACCTCTTAAAAGTCACTATCATATCATAAGGCCATAAATGATAGGAGCAGAATTAGGCCATTTGGCATATCAAGTCTACTCCACTATTCAATCATGGCTGATCTATCTCTCCCTTTTAATCCCATTCTCCCGCCTTCTCCCCATAACCCTTGACATCCACACTAATCAAGAATGAATTTATCTCTGCCTTAAAAATATCCTCTGATGGCTTCCACAGCCTTCAGTGGCAAAGAATTCCAAAGGAGATTCACCACCCTCTGACTACAGAAATTCCTGACATTCTCCTTCCTGAAGGAACATCCTTTAATTCTGAGACTATGACCTCTAGTCGTAGACTCTCCAGCTAGTGGAAACATCCTCTCCACATCCACTCTATCCAAGCCTTTCACTATCTGCTTCAACCACCTTCCCCGGCACCGTGTTTCACTCTCTGTGTAAAAATCAATTGCTGGACAAAAGTCCTTTTAAACTTCCTTCTCTCGTTTTAAATCCATACCTTTGAGAAGTTCCACCCTGTGAAAAATGAATTTGACTACCTACCCTTTTCAAAGATTGCGGAGAAGGGTCTCAATCCAAAATGCCACCCATTCCTTCTCTCCAGAGATGCTACCCAACAATGCAAAAGTAAACCTATCAGGAAAGGCTTAAACCAGCTGAGAAAAAAGGACAAGGGATGATTTACTGGAGGTTTTTAAAATTGTGAAAGGTTCAGATAAGATGGATACAGAGGAATGCTTCTATTTTTAAGATTATGCACCTTTGTTCTAGATTCTTTAACAGGAATAATTTGTTTTTCCCGTCTACCATATTAAACACTTCAACCAGGTCAGTGGGGGAGTGCACAAGCAGATGCCATCAATATGGAATCATCGCAAAAATAGGGAATTTAGAACAAACTTTAAGTTTGTTAAGCAGAAGAACATCTTTACAGGAGTAAAGAAGTTCTTCTGTAGTTGTATAGGGCTCTGGTGAGACCACATCTGAAGTATTGGGTACAGTTTTGGTCTCCTAATTTGAAGAAGGACATCCTTGCGATTGGGGCAGTGCAGCATAGGTTCACGAGATTGATCCCTGGGATGGCGGGACTGTCATAGGAGGAAAGATTGAAAAGACTAGGTTTGTATTCACTGGGGTTTAGAAGGATGAGGGGGGATTTCTTATAGAAACATATAAAATTCTAAAAGGACTGGACAAGCTAGATGCAGGAAAAAAATTCCCAATGTTGGGCGAGCCCAGAACCAGAGGCCACAGTTTTAGAATAAAGGGGAGGTCATTTAAGACTGAGGTGAGAAAAAACGTTTTCACCCAGAGAGTTGCGAATTTATGGAATTCCCTGCCACAGAGGGTTGTGGAGGCCAAGTCACTGGATGGATTTAAGAGAGAGTTAGATAGACCTCTAGGGGCTAGTGGAGTCAAGAGACAGCGCCATCCAGCTATCGGGGCGTCATTTACTCCGAGCGGACAGGACATCGGACTCCAGAGGTGGGGGCTTGTGCATTCATGTAAATAAAGCATGGTGCACGGACTCCACCATCATCGAGAGTCACTGCTCAGCTAACCTTGAGTTCCTCTTGGTTAGATGCAGACCGTTCTATCTGCCCAGAGAGTTCACCTCCACTGTTGTGACTGCAGCCTATATCCCTCCTGATGCTAATGCCAAGCTTGCAATGTAAGAGCTGCATACTGCCATTAGCAATCAACAGACGCACAACCCTGAGGCAGCCTTCATTGTTGCGGGTGACTTCAATCACTCTAACCTGAAGACTGTACTCCCCAAATTCCACCAACATGTCTCCTTCCCCACTAGAGTAGACAAGACACTGGACAAAGTCTACACCAACATGGCTGAAGCTTACAAAGCCATCCCCCTCCCCCACCTTGGTCAGTCTGATCACGTCTCATTGTTCCTGCTGCCTAAGTACTCTCCACTCATCAGACGGGTTAAACCCACTGTGAGGACAGTTAAAGTCTGGTCAGAGGAAGCAGACTCCACACTTCAGCAGTGTTTTGGAAACACTGACTGGAAGGCGTTTGCAGCCCAGGCCACCCTTGACTCCCACACGGACATTGATTCCTACACATCCTCTGTTCTGGACTTTATAAACTCCACCATCAATAGTGTCACCTCCCTCAAACAGGTGACCATATTCCCAAATCAGAAGCCATGGATGAAAAGCGAGGTCAGGCTACTGCTGAAAGCACGGGACACCGCTTTCAGGTCAGGCGATGCTCGAGCCTACAGTTCACCCAGGGCTAACCTGAAGAGGGGCATCAGGAAGGCCAAGCACTGCCATAAGCTCAGGATTGAGGAGCACTTCAACAACAACTCCGACCCCCGACGCATGTGGCAAGGCATCCAAGCCATCACGGACTACAGACCCTCCAACACCACCCCCACATCCAGCGACGCCTCCTTCCTTGAGGAGCTTAATCACTTCTATGGCTGCTTCGACAGGGATAATCTAGAGACAGCCATCAAGGCTGAGCTACCTGCCGATCACCAACCACTCACACTCACCCCCTACGACGTATACGTGGCACTGAGTAGGACTAATGCACGTAAAGCTGCTGGCCCTGACGGCATCCCCGGGCGCGTGCTCAGGGCCTGTGCTGCGCAGCTGACAGACGTCTGGACTGACATCTTCAACCTGTCACTTGCCCAAGCAGTTGTCCCCACATGCCTTAAAACCACCTCCATCGTGCCAGTGCCAAAACACTCCACTGCGGCAAGCCTCAACGACTTCCGCCCAGTTGCACTTACCCCCATCATCACCAAGTGCTTCGAGAGGCTGGTCCTGGCACACCTCAAAAGCTGCCTACCCCCCCACACTGGATCCCTATCAGTTTGCCTACCGTAAGAACAGGAGTACGGAGGATGCCAACTCAACGGCACTTCACTCCGCCCTCTCCCACCTCGACAACAGAGACACTTACGTAAGAATGCTGTTCATCGATTACAGCTCAGCATTCAACAACATTATACCATCAAAACTGATCACCAAACTCGGTAACCTGGGCATCGACCCCTCCCTCTGCAACTGGATACTGGACTTTCTAACCAACAGACCCCAGTCTGTTAGGTTAGACAAGCACACCTCTTCAACCCTCACCCTGAACCACAGTTCCACAGGGCTGTGTGCTGAGCCCCCTCCTCTACTCCCTCTTCACCTATGACTGCACACCTGTACATGGTACTAACACCATCATCAAGTATGCAGATGATACAACGGTGATTGGCCTCATCAGCAACAATGATGAGTTGGCCTACAGAGAGGAGGTCCAGCACTTAGCAGCATGGTGCGCTGACAACAACCTGGCCCTTAACTTCAAGAAGACCAAGGAGCTCATTGTAGACTTCAGGAAGTCCAGAGGCGGCACGCACACCCCCATCCACATTAACGGGACGGAGGTGGAACGTGTTTCTAGCTTCAGGTTCCTGGGAGTCAACATCTCCGATGATCTCTTTGGACCCACAATACCTCAACTCTGATCAAGAAGGCTCACCATCGTATCTTCTTCCTGAGGAGACTGAAGAAGGTCCATCTGTCTCCTCAGATCCTGGTGAACTTCTACCGCTGCACTATCGAGAGCATCCTTACCAACTGCATCACAGTATGGTATGGCAACTGCTCTGTCTCCGACCGGAAGGCATTGCAGAGGGTGGTGAAAATTGCCCAACGCATCACCGGTTCCTCGCTCCCCTCCATTGAGTCTGTCCAAAGCAAGCGTTGTCTGCGGAGGGCGCTCAGCATCGCCAAGGACTGCTCTCACCCCAACCATGGACTGTTTACCCTCCTACCATCCGGGAGGCTCTACAGGTCTCTCCATTGCCGAACCAGCAGGTCCAGGAACAGCTTCTTCCCGGCAGCTGTCACTCTACTCAACAACGTACCTCGGTGATTGCCAATCACCACCACCCCCGGACATTTATTATTATTTATTCAAATCATTTGCTATGTCGCTCTTCCAGGGAGATGCTAAATGCATTTTGTTGTCTCCGTACTGTACACTGACAATGACAATTAAAATTGAATCTGAATCTGAATATGGGGAGAAGGCAGGCACGGGTTATTGATAGGGGACGATCAGCCATGATCACAATGAATGGCAGTGCTGGCTCGAATGGCCTCCTCCTGCACCTTGTTTCTATGTTTACCCAAAAAGTTAAGAGAATATGGAACTCAGTACCATAGGCATGGGTGAAGCAAATTGTATAGATGCCATTATGGGGAGGTTGGACAATCTTATGAAGGATAAGGGAATTATCAAGAGAAGAATCAAGAGCCAAGAGTGTTTTATTGTCATATATCCCAGATGGGACAATGAAATTCTTATTTTTCTGCAGCACAACAGAATATGTGAATATGTAAACATATTACGTAATGGGGGAAGAGAAAAAAATAGAAAAAGTTCAATAAATAACAAATATAGTGCAATAATAATAATAGTCTTTTGCAGTTCAAGAACGTATTTGTTGTTGTGTTTAATAGCCTGATATCTGTGGGGAAGTAGCTGTTCCTGAGCATGGACCTCACAGTTTTCAGGCTCCTGCACCTTCTTCCTGATGGAATTAGGTTGGAGATAGAATGGAAAATTGCGGAAAAACAATATTCATTTTTATTGATCGGACAATGCAATTACATTGGCAGAATATATTGTTCGTGTTCCTCGAGCCCCTGTCCCACTTTCCTGAGTTACTTACGAATTCTCCCAAGTTTTCCCCTTGATTCAAACTCTGAGATGCCAGCCGTAGGTACCCTGGGCTATTTTGTTTAGTCGTGGACATTTTTCAACATGCTGAAAAAACGTCCCGACTTACCTGATGCCCTGAGTACCTACGGCTGGCATTACCAGCCGCTACGGAATATCTACGGACTCCTTCGGCCTCCTACGGATTTGCTAGGAACATTCTCTGAGTTTGAATCAAGGGGCAAACTCAGGAGAATTTGCGAGTAACTTGGGAACGTGGGACAGGAGCTTCAGCCTTTCTTTTGAGAAGCTTTTAGCTTCTACATTTGTTCATGAAGGTAAGCTTAGTTGATTAACAAATAAGCAGAAACAGAATTTTACAAAAAAAACATTGATAGGTTAATTAAGTTGGCAACGTTCAGGCAGATGTGGGAACATAAGGGATCATTTACTTTGCATCTAACAAAGATAGATTGGAAAGCAAAAAGAAACTGCAGATGCTGGAAATCTGAAATAAAAATAGTAAATGCTGCACTACTCAGCAGGTGAGACGGCGTCGGTGGCAAGAGAAATAGAGTTAATGATTCGGGTCAATGACCTTGCATTAGACAGATTTTGATCATTTGGGAACTGTGGTTAAGTGGGGCTAAGGTATGGCATTTAAATAAGGATAAGGGATATAGGATTGAAAAAAAAATAAGAATACTACTGCAATGTCAACTTTTTTCACAAAGGGTCCAGGATATAACAGGGCAGAACTGAAATAACAAATGTCTCATTAGACATCTTCTGAAGCACCCTGAGTTACCAGAATTGGCTGTTGAGTGGATCAAATACAAGTTCACCAAAATTACATTGGGTTTAGAAGGTTAAATAATGGGCATAGAGTATATAAACTAGGCTTCTGTACATTTGAATATTAAAGTGGTGAACTCAACGTTTTGTTTTAGCTGGATAATGTATTTACTATGTTAGGCATGAAGAACCCAGTAAAGAGTTGTTCAGATTTGAAGTTTGAATGAAAATAGGCACAAAATGCTGGAGTCTGAAGAAGGGTTTCGGCCCGAAACGTCGCCTATTTCCTTCGCTCCATAGATGCTGCTGCACCCGCTGAGTTTCTCCAGCAATTTTGTGTACCTTACAAAATGCTGGAGTTAGTCAGTGGGACAGGCAGCTTCTCTAGAGAAAGAGAATGGGTGACGTTTCAGGTCGAGACCCTTCTGCAGATTGAGTGTTGTGAAAGAGGGGGAAACTAGAGATAAGAAGTGAACTGCTTTAAGGAAAGAGGGATGGAAACGTTGAACTCTTTTCCTCACAAGGATGTGATGGATAGATCTGTTGAAAATTTAAAAACTGAAAGGGGCAACACGGTGGCGCAGCGGTAGAGTTGCTACTTTACAGGGCCAGGGACCCAGGTTCGATCCTGACTACGGGTGCTCTCTGTACAGAGTTTGTACGTTCTCGGGTTTTCTCCAAGATCTTCAGTTTCCTCCCACAGTCCACAAATGCACAGGTTTGTAGGTTTATTGGCTTGGTATGAATGTAAATTGTCCCTAGTGTGTGTAGGATAGTGTTAATGTGCCGGGATTGCTGGTCAGTGCGGACTCAGCGGGCCAAAGGGTATGTTCCCACGCTGTAGCTCTATACTAAAAGCAACTAAATAAACTGAGGCTGATAGTTTTTTATTATGCAAATACATAATGGCAACAGAATCTGATTAGTGTATGGAGAGCAAATGCAATCTGAATTATTGGATCAGGCATAAGGGAATTAATTGTCCTTTCTTGTTCCTATTGTATAAGCTCTGTTAAGAAATATTCAAATGTCAAATTGCATGCATTTCATCTTCAATGTGGTAAACATTGCTAAAGACTGGAAAGGGGACCAATAATTTGTTGGTAACCATGAAACATGTGATTTCCTCAGCAAGGCCAAGATCATATATATTTCATGTGTAGGAAAGAACTGCAGATGCTGATTTAAATCGAAGGTAATCATAAAATGCTGGAGTAACTCAGCGGGACTGACAGCATCTCTGGAGAGAAGCATCTCTGGAGACTCCAACTATCTCCAGAGATGCTGCCTGTCCCGCTGAGTTATTCCAGCATTTTATGTCACATACATTTAAAATGCCTACAAGCTGACTTGATTAGTACAGATGTCAGGGGTTATATGGAGATGGCAGAGGAATGGGATTCGGAGGGAAAAATAGATCGGCCGTGATTGAATGGCGGAGTGGACTTGATGAGCCGAATGGCCTAATTGTGTTCATATCACTTAAGATCTAGCTATCAAAAATGAAGCTTATTGGGAACAGAGAGACAGTTTTGCTACTGAAATGGACAATTCAAATAACTTATTAATTGTGACCTTTTCTTTGATATGAGTGCCTTTGACTCCCCTCCTCAGCAAATACCTGGACCAACATCTCTGATATACCAGTGAAATGTGGTCAAAGCCAAGTAGCAACTGTAAAAAACAGCAGGTATTTGTGGGCAGCTGGTATTCATGCTGAAGTTCTAAAACTTGGTGGAATGAAACAACACAATTTCTGGATCTCATTTTCCAAGTCTGGGAAGAGGACTCTGGAGAACTATCAGTAGGCTTTAGTTGCCATGTTTGTGATCATCTTTAAGAAAGGAGACAAAACTAATTCATCTGAATGCCCACAGAGTAAATTGTTGCCAGGGTCCTCCTCATGCACCTATCCCCAGGCAGGAGCCATTGAGATGCTCTCCACATGTTGGTATGGATTCTAGCTATCTATAGACAGAAAGGGCATAATCTTCACTTTGTGATTGCTCCAAAAAATGCCCGATTTTGGTTTACTTCTCAAATCTGTCTTCCTGCAAAATTCATATCTTACTTCCACCTACTGTACAATGACACGCAAGCCATGATCTTAACCATTGAATCCACAATCATGTTAATACACCTTAGCATCTAACATAATTGTCCCAATAATGTTGGGACTTATTTCTGGGGTAAAATAGTGGTCGAGCTGCTGCCTCATTGCAGAGACATGGGTTTGTTCCTTACCTTGGGTGCTGTCTGTATGAAGTTGCACGTTCACTTTGTCACTGTGTGGGCTTTCGCTGTGTGTTCCAATTTCCTCCCACATCCCAAGAATCTGTGGGTTTGTAGGTTAATTGATCTTTGTAAATTGCCCCTTGTGTATAAGGGATAGGCGAGAAAGTGGGACAACCTAGAACCAGGCTGTACTGGTGACCAATGGTTGGCATAGATTTGGCGGATCAAGGGGCCTGTTTCCATGCTGTATCTCTAAACAAAACTAAACTACTTTCAATTCATTTTCCCAACAAACTTCCCTTTGGATTGTAACAAATTAGTAGGATTGATTGAAAACAGTGCATAGGATATCATTTGTACTTCAGAACCAAGGTCACTCCAATTTCATCCATGCACGCATGAATGTTATTTGATAGTCTATGTGTTTGAAGCCAAACTTCAAGTCATTGTTGACATTTTTAGTTTAGAGATACAGCACGGAAACAGGCCCTTCAGCGCATCGACCAGCGATCCCCGCACATTAACACAAGCCTACACACACACTAGGAACAATGTACATTTACACAAAGTATGCAAACACAATCCAATGAACCTGCACACCTGTATGTCTTGTGGTGTGTGGGACCGAAGATCTCGGAGAAAGCCCACGTGGTCACGGGGAGAACGTGCGAACTCCGTACAGACAGCACCTGTAGTCTGGATTGAACCTGGGTCTCTGGCACAGCAAGCGCTGTAAGGCAGCAACTGAACCGCTGCACCACCGCGCCGCCCACGAGTTCACTACATGATGCAAGAGGAGGGGCCTTGCACTCAAGATTGTCCATCCACCTGCTCCAGTAAACACCTACATACAACTATGTATGGATTGTTGATCTATGTACCACTGTTTGTAGCACATTAGTACCTGCACCAATGTAAAGCACTTTTGTCAATGAGAGTTGTTTTTAAATGTGCTATAGAAATAACTTCTTGATTAAAACGAATACCCCTTCACATAACATGGGAGTCAATTTTACAAAGGCAGATATTGAAGAGGAGATTTGCCATTTACTTCAGTGAGTCAGCACACAGTTTGGCCAGCTGAGGAGAGGAGTGTTTGAAGGTTAAGACCAAGTGCAGTATGTTGTTCGTAGATTACCAATTACCAATCCTGTCCTTCATTATGTTTCTAGATTATGGCCAAAGCAGGCAGAGTAAAGCATTTGAGAAATACCACTAATGCTGCCTCCACAAAATCCCCTAAATCCATCGGCAGGATGAGAGGACCAACTACAATGTTGAAGAACAGTCTCGACTACAAATGTCACCCATTCCTATCCAGAGATTCTGCCTGCCCCTTTGAGTTACTCCAGCATTGTGTATCAATCTTCAGTGTAAACCAGCATCTGCTGTTCCTTCCTACACAACTTCAATTTTTACTCCCAGGTCAATATCCCTTGCATGAGGTACTAGTTGCACAGCATTGGTGGACAGCCCCCATTATATGCATGACTAGCACCAGCCACCTCCTCTCTTGTGACCTCTATCCCAAAAGGATTGCCAGGCAGACAGAGGATATTCCCAACGTGTCTTGGGAACAGTGCTTCTGACTGCAGGAATTTCTCGCCCTTCCTAAGCAGAGAAGGGACATTCGAGGAAATATTGAGAACCATGAATCCACGTGTTGGGGTCATATAGAAACCTGACAAAAATGGTTGACGGACCTCATGAACTCCAAAATGCCCAACATTTCCCCATGTCAGCGTCTCTGGAGAACATAGATGGGTGAAGCTTTGGCGCGGGTTTTCTTTCGTTAGGCAGATGGGTGGATAAAGGTCAAAGATGAAAGGACTAAGGATGTGAGATAACGAGAGAAGAGTTGCAAACTGAAACCAGAGGAATAGGTAACCAGACAAACCCTCCCTCGTTCCTTCTTCACCCCCCCCCTTGACTGGCACCTATTTCTTCCCTCCCATCCCATTTCCCTCCTCTATCCTCACAATCTGCAACTGTAGACAAAAATGCTGGAGAAACTCAGCGGGTGAGGCAACATCTATGGAGTGAGGAAATAGGGGGGTGGGAAGAAGAAAGGAAGACGTGGAGACAGGTGGTTGAAAAGGGGAGGGGAGGGGAAAGAACAAGAAAGCAGGGACTGCCTGAAATTGGAGAAATCAATGTTCATACCGCTGGGGTGTAAACTACCCAAGTGAAAAATCAGGTGCTTTTCCTACAATTTACGGTGGGACTTACTCTTGCCATGGAGGAGGCCCTAGGACAGAAAGGTCGGATTCGGATTGGGAGGGGGAGTTGAAGTGCTGAGCCACCGGGAGATCAGGTTGGTTATTGCGAACCGAGCGGAGGTGTTGGGCGAAGCAATCGCCAAGCCTGCGCTTGGTCTCACCGATGTAGAGCAGCTGACATCTAGAGCAGCAGATGCAATAGATGAGGTTGGAGGAGGTGCAGGTGTGATCATTTTGTCCTAATGCCTCTGTCTTTCTGTCTCTGACCTTTGTCCAACCATCTGCCTGTAAACCCCACCTCTGCCTCACCTGCCAGCTTTTGTCCTGACCTTTGTCCTGCCCATCTTCTCATCTTCTCTTCCAGCTTTCACCACCTCCCTCCCTCCCTTCCCAATCAGTCTGAAGAAGAGCAACGACCTTAAAATGCACATATTCATGTTCTCCAGAGACACTCCCTCACCCGTTGAGATACCAGATATCTTTTTTTTCGTAAACCAGCACCTGCAGTTCCTTATTTCTACTGCTAGAAGAAAATGAAGTAGCATGCCATGATGGATACTTTTAAGAGATGTTGAGTGGAGAGTAAAGAGCTGGAGAAAAATTGAGCGGGTATTTCAGAGGATGGGATTTGACCACTGAGACACAGAGGTGGATAAAATGGAGGGGGAGCACCTATTATGGGCGACTATTGGCATTCCTTGACACGGTGCACTAGCAAAGAATTTCACTGTGACTTGTCACAAGTGACAAAGTATTCAATTCAATTTAATTCAAAGTGTATGGACACATGGAAGGATGCAAGTGAAGATCGTGGAGGTAACAATAGAATGGACTTTTATGAAACCCAACCTCCAGAATGTTTGCATTGCTTGTTGGGTCAGTCAGGAACACAATAGGGTGATTTCACGAAAGGTCACTGGAGCGTAGATCCGCACCCACGTGACCAAAAATCTCAAGTGGAGGACATGCTAGACATCCGGTACATGTTAGTGGATGGGAAAACACGCACTTTCCCACCCGTTAAAAACATAGAAAATGGCCAGGTTTTGATCTGCAATTTATTGTGCCAGTCGGGGTGACCGTGAGGCACAGCTACATAGATTTACAGTTAAAAAAAAAAGATAGAAACTAAGGTAAATTAAGTCAATAATGCCTTACTTTTGATGAAATTCAACAAGCAAACGCGATAATTCCCGATATTTTGGACCTTTAAATCTCCACGGCAAATGTCCGCTGTTCACTTCCGCTGGATTGGCACCTTCAGCTCCCTCTTTAATTTACCTTAGTTTCTATCTTTTTTTTTAAACTGTAAATCTAGGTAGCTGTGCCTCACGGTCACCCCGACTGGCACAATAAATTGCAGATCAAAACTTGGCCGTTTTCTATGTTTTTAACGGGTGGGAAAGTGCGTGTTTTCCCATCCCCTAACGTACCGGATGTCTAGCATGTCCTCCACTTGAGATTTTCGGTCATGTGGGTGCGGATCTACCTCCAGTGACCTTTCGTGAAATCATCCTACATGTGTTTATGTGCCTCAAGGTTGGTTTGCGCATTAGGGTTTGTGAAGTTTCACCATTCAACATTTGAGGCGGGGTTTTTGTTAAACAGGAATTGATGTTGTCAATACCTCATATTTTGGTGCTTTTGAAAAGGTTCTCACGTGTTTGAAAAGTCCCACTACTTTTGATGAGGGGAGACAAAAATGCTGGAGAAACTCAGCGGGCGAGGCAGCATCTATGGAGCGAAGGAAATGGGTTTCGGGTCGAGGCCCTTCTTCAGAATCTTTTGATATGATTCGCACCTTTCGGACGCGTGTTGTGAAACTATCGTGTGTCCTTTATCGTGTCCGTTTGCATGTCTTTCGTTCATTTGTTCTATATCTCTCTCTACATCACCGTCTGCATCTCTCGTCTGCATCTCTCGTTTCCCTTTCTCCCGGCTCTCAGTCTGAAGGGTCTCAATCCGAAACATCACCCATTCCATCTCACAAGTCACAGGAGTAGAATTAGGCCATTCAGCCCATTGAGTCTACTCCGCCATGCAATCATGGCTGATCTCTGCCTCCTAATCCAATTTTCATGCCTTCTCTCCTGATCTTGACACCCGTTCTAATCAAGAATTTGTCTGTCTCTGCCTCAAACATATCCACTTACTTGGCGTCCACAGCCCTCTGTGGCAATGAGATCCACAGATTAACTACCCTCTGACTAAAGAAGTTCCTCATCACAAAAAGCTGGAGTATCTCAGCGGGTCAGACATCATCTCTGGAGAAAAGGAATAGGTGAAGTTTCGGGTCTGCACAGATGCTGCCTGTCCCGCTGAGTTTATTCCAGCATTTTGTGTTTCATCGTGAAACTATTGCCATGGCCATCTATTGTTTAAGGCAGTGAATGGCGGAACCACACAGATGAGAGAGAGAGAGAGAGAGACACTAGGGTTGAATCCTCCTGTGTGCTGAGTCACCCAGTAGCAGCGATAATAAACTGGTTACTTGGCAGGGACGCGTCTGGATTGGGAAGGTGACAAATCTGAACGGGCTTCCTGCTCCGCATTGACATCAAGTTTGGCTTCTGCGGTTGTACTCATGTCAGTTACGTCAAAGACCGGCCCCAGTGCTGCCAGAGGTTTAGATGCCGGCCAGCAAACAAGTCTGCCCTGATCCTCATGGAAGGGTGAGTGGGAGAATTCTGCTTGTGCAACTCCAGTTTCGGAGAGAGGACGATGAGAGTGAACGTGTGAAATGTCATTTTGTTTGACAGGTGTAGGGCGCTAAAAGCAACTGGGGATTAACGAATACCACGTGTAAAACGAACTAACAGATAGTTTTGTTTCACGGCGTTGCGCTTATTTTGTGCAATTGAAAGTGTTGTATTTCTCTGTATTCTGGAAAGAAGGGGTAGAGAGATGATTCGTTTCGCATCCGAATCAAGGGGGAAATTGCTACCGTAGGTAACCATTTCCCCTTCCCCCTCTCTCCCCTCTCTCCCTCTCCCCCCCCCCTCTCTACCCCCCTGCCTCTTTACCCCCCCCACCTCTCTCCCCCCTCCCTCTCCCCCTCCCCCCCCCTCCCTCTCTCCCCCCCCTTCCCTCTCTCTCCCCCTTCCCCTCTCTCTCCCCCTTCCCCTCTCTCTCCCCCCCCCTTCCCCTCTCTCCCCCCTTCCCCTCTCTCCCCCCTCCCCCTCTCTCCCCCCTTCCCCCTCCCCCCCCTTCCCCTCTCTCCCCCCTTCCCCTCTCTCCCCCCCTTCCCCTCTCTCCCCCCTTCCCCTCTCTCCCCCCTTCCCTCTCTCCCCCCTTCCCCTCTCTCCCCCCTTCCCCTCTCTCCCCCCCCTCCCCTCTCTCTCCCCCTTCCCCTCTCTCCCCCCTTCCCCTCTCTCCCCCCCCTCTCTCCCCCCTTCTCCTCTCCCCCCCCTTCCCCTCTCCCCCCTTCCCCTCTCTCCCCCTCTCTCCCCCTCCCCCTCTCTCTCCCCCCTTCCCTCTCTCTCACCTCTCTCCCCCCCCCCTTCCCTCTCCCCTCTCGCCCCTTCCCTCTCTCTCGCCCCTTCCCTCTCTCTCCCCCCCTTCCCTCTCTCTCCCCCCCTTCCCTCTCTCTCCCCCCCCCTTCCCTCTCTCTCCCCCCCCTCTCCCTTCCTCTCCTCCCCCTCTCTCCCATATTATCTCTCTCTCTCTCTCCCCTCCCCCCTCCCCCCCCCTCCCTCTCCCCTCCCCTATCTCGCTGGGATTTAGTTTCATCAGTCGGAGCCAGTCTCTTCTTGTGCTCCTCAACGAGAGACGGAGCTGCGTCTTTAGCCACACAGTAGATGTGTATTTATTTCTCCTCAGCGCAGCTGCCGAGACGGTTAAGTTCGCTTTTATCAAGAAAAAGCAATCAAACGGGTCCGGATGACCCCTGATTGTGTGAACAAGTAAAGCAGGATGCTCGTAGCTGCTGACGACGATTATATGCATATGAGATTTTTCGTAAGTTAGCAGAAAAAGTGCTATTCCTGGCATTCTGCCGTGGAAGGCACCATTGCTCCGAAGCTGTCTAGATCTTTGTCTAAATTATATTGTGTGCTTTTTTTTTTGCAGATTGGATGTTCAGGAAATACTGGACGTTATCTCACTGCAACGGCTTCTTCCATCCTGAAGGTTAAATAAAGAGTAAACAAACCCGACTGCGCTAGGAAGGCAGAGAGCAGTGTGAAGAAACTCAATTTACAACCAAGCAGTTTGCAACATTGACATTAATTAGCCGTTCGGAGCACCGGGCAACAAAGACTTCATACCGCGCTTGTAGATGTCACCATCTCCAACTGTCTCTCACCTTATTTAAATATATATCTAGTACCTCTCCACACTCTCTGGAGAGGTTTCCCCACAAGGCACATAGACATTTAAAACGAAACATGAATATAATTGCACTGCTACTGACTGTGTTGCCTCTATCTGGGAATCTCCACTGGATTAGTGGATTCGATTACGATTACACGTATGATTACTACGATGAAGAAAAGGCGGAGGTTATCGATTATAAAGACCCATGCAAAGCTGGTAAGTGAAGCTCCGTTCCATCTTCCTTGTGAACAAGCCACCCGGAACTATAGTGGTGCATTCAGAAAGTTGTACTTGGCACGCCATGGTTTGTTCAACATTTATCCTGTGCACTGGATTTGGTGTTAGTTCGCTACCAAACGCTGCACCTCATGTGAGAACCACTGAACATCGCTGATTACTGTAAACGCAGTGCATTTTGAGCCGTTATCTGCACTCGCGTTAACTTGCAGCTGTCGAGTTTGTTTTTCTGTCATTTTGGCGACATAATTTCACAGTGAAATAACTTTTTTTTTCCAAAATAGCACTCCAATAATTCAGGTTTAACTGAAAACATAATATTTCGTAACAAGTTGGGTAAACAGTGCAATTTAGATTTCAGTACCTAAAAATTCTAGGATGGTGAGTGATGTTTATCTGTCCGTCATTAAGTGCGGGTATGTCTTGCTAGGGCCCAGGGGATGCTAGCTGTCAAAGGTGATCAGAATCAAACACTGGGATGTTGCTTATATATTCTGCTTATATATAGTCTTTAATTATGCTCTACAGATGAAGTATGAATTGACTGTAGGGTAAGAATTATGTTGGAACTGCAGATGGTGCTTTAAACCGGAGATAGACACACAATGCTGGAGTAACTCACGGGACAGGCAGCATTTCTGGGGAGAAGGAATGGGTGACGTTTTGGGTTGAGACCCTTCTTCAGACTTCCATTCCGCCCGAAACGTCACCCATTCCTTTCCTCCAGAGATGCTGCCTGTCTCGTTGGATAAGAATTATGTTTGCCTTATTTGTAATTTTCATGTTTTGCTATGTTCCTCATAGGAGGTGCATGTCTGTACCTGATGTACCTATATCAGATGTACCTGACTTTATGTCTGCCAGTCTCCAGATGTTTCCAGTGGGCACTGGATACCCCTTTTGGACTTCCTTTTGGGAGATTGTTCCTGGCAGGAGTTGTGAACTCATCCAGGATGGGTTTGACCAGTGTTGAATGTTCACCTCTGAGTGTTCTGGTGTGCACAGATCATCTATTTCCTGGTGTTTCTCTTGAGAAGCAAGCTATTTGTCCAATTGTTCCTGATGAGATGTACCCGTCCAAGCTGATGTTCCTAGTAAGGTGTTCAAAGTAAAGATGTTTCTAGTAAAGGTCTCCGGCTAAGCCTGATGGGTGAAGTGTGTTCCCTATTGCCTCTACTTCAGTAGGGAGTTGCTTCCATTTCTCTTGGGGAGGGGAGAGGGTCCATTTCCAAATATATTCCCACATGGAGGCATGCCCATCCCTTGTATAGTGGTATCTGCAAACCATACCTCACGGCCCCATCGGCTTTTTAATTTTTCACTGAGCTCTCAGTCATTTTTGAAAGCTAGACTAACTCAGAGGGACAGGCAGCATCTCTGGTGGGAAGGAATGGGTGATGTTTCAGAACGGCCAGGATCTACCAGCATCTGGAGAGGCAGGGATTGATCAAGACTGGTCAGCATGGCACTGTGTGTGGGAAATTGTGCCTCATGAACTTGACTGTATTTTTGAAGAGGATTGTCTATTGATTGATGAGGGCACGGTAGTGAACATTGTTCATATGGACTTTAGCAAAGGCCGTTGACAAGATCCCATGTGGTAGGCAGGTCTGGGATATTAGATCACATAGAATCCCCATTGGTTTAGATGAAAGAATCAAAGGGTAGTTGTGGAGGGGAATTGAGAAACCAGGAACTACAGATGGTGGCTTCTGTACCAAAATATTTTGTGCCTTTATTTTGTGCAAAAATAAAGGCACAAAGTGCTGGAGTAACCGAGTGGGTCAGGCAACATCTCGGAAGAACATAGATAGTTTAATTTTGGATTGGGACCCTTCCTTGGACAGCTGTGGTGGGTTATTTCTCTGACTGTAGGCTGATTGGGGTTGGTGCTAGGTCCATTGTTGTTTGTCATCCACATTAACAGTTCGGATGACACGAGGGGAACTTTGTTGGTAATTTTCCAGATGACATGAAAAATGGAGGCAGAGTGGTCAGTGGGGAAGGATATCTAACTTTACTGCAGGATCAGTTGGAAAGGAGAGCCAAGGAATGGGAAATGGAATTTAACTTTAACAGATGGGAGATGTTGTTCTATGGTATGTCAAAACGGGGCGGACTTGCACAGTAATTGGTAGAGCACCTGACGCTTGTTGTGGAATATGGATCTGGGAGTACAGGTGCAAGGTTCCCCAAAAGTGGCGAGTCAGGTAGACAGCATGGTGAAGAAGGTGTTTGGCACAGTATAGAGTCAGAGTATATCGGTGACATCGACCGATTGACCAAATGGTGCCAGCGCAACAACCTGGCTCTCAACATCAGTAAAACCCAGAAACTGATTGTGGACTTTGGTAGGGGAAGGATGAGGACCCACAATCCTGTTTACATCAATGGGACGATGGTGGAGTGGGTCAAAATCCTCAAATTCCTGGTCGTGCATACTTCCAAAGATCTATCCTGGACCCAGCACACTGATGCAATTATAAATAAGGCACATCAGCAACTTTACTTCCTGAGAAGATAACGGAGAATTGGCATGTCGAAGAGGATTCTCCTAAACTTCTGCAGGTGCACGGTAGAGAGCATGCTGACTGGTTGCATCGTGGCCTGGTTCGGCAACTTGAACGTCCAGGAGCGGAAAAGACTACAAAAAGTTGTGACCACTGCCCGGTCCATCACCGGCTTTGACCTCCCCACTGTCGAAGGGATCTGTCGAAGTCGCTGCCTTCAGACTTCCATTCTGCCCGAAACGTCACCCATTCCTTTCCTCCAGAGATGCTGCCTGTCTCGTTGGATAAGAATTATGTTTGCCTTATTTGTAATTTTCATGTTTTGCTATGTTCCTCATAGGAGGTGCATGTCTGTACCTGATGTACCTATATCAGATGTACCTGACTTTATGTCTGCCAGTCTCCAGATGTTTCCAGTGGGCACTGGATACCCCTTTTGGACTTCCTTTTGGGAGATTGTTCCTGGCAGGAGTTGTGAACTCATCCAGGATGGGTTTGACCAGTGGTGAATGCTCACCTCTGAGTGTTCTGGTGTGCACAGATCATCTATTTCCTGGTGTTTCTCTTGAGAAGCAAGCTATTTGTCCAATTGTTCCTGATGAGATGTACCCGTCCAAGCTGATGTTCTTAGTAAGTAAAGTAAAGATGTTTCTAGTAAAGGTCTCTGGCTAAGCCTGATGGGTGATGTGTGTTCCCTATTGCCTCTACTTCAGTAGGGAGTTGCTTCCATTTCTCTTGGGGAGGGGAGAGGGTCCATTTCCAAATATATTCCCACATGCAGGCATGCATCAAGCCCATCCCTTGTATAGTGGTATCTGCAAACCATGCCTCACGGCCCCATCGGCTTTTTAATTTTTCACTGAGCTCTCAGTCATTTTTGAAAGCTAGAGTAACTCAGAGGGACAGGCAGCATCTCTAGTGGGAAGGAATGGGTGATGTTTCAGAACGGCCAGGATCTACCAGCATCTGGAGAGGCAGGGATTGATCAAGACTGGTCAGCATGGCACTGTGTGTGGGAAATTGTGCCTCATGAACTTGACTGTATTTTTGAAGAGGATTGTCTATTGATTGATGAGGGCACGGCAGTGAACATTGTTCATATGGACTTTAGCAAAGGCCGTTGACAAGATCCCATGTGGTAGGCAGGTCTGGGATATTAGATCACATAGAATCCCCATTGGTTTAGATGAAAGAATCAAAGGGTAGTTGTGGAGGGGAATTGAGAAACCAGGAACTACAGATGGTGGCTTCTGTACCAAAATATTTTGTGCCTTTATTTTGTGCAAAAATAAAGGCACAAAGTGCTGGAGTAACCGAGTGGGTCAGGCAGCATCTCGGAAGAACATAGATAGTTTAATTTTGGATTGGGACCCTTCCTCAGACAGCTGTGGTGGGTTATTTCTCTGACTGTAGACTGATTGGGGTTGGTGCTAGGTCCATTGTTGTTTGTCATCCACATTAACAGTTCGGATGACACGTGGGCGACTTTGTTGGTAATTTTCCAGATGACATGAAAAATGGAGGCAGAGTGGTCAGTGGGGAAGGATATCTAACTTTACTGCAGGATCAGTTGGGAAGGAGATCCAAGGAATGGGAAATGGAATTTAACTTTAACAGATGGGAGATGTTGTTCTATGGTATGTCAAAACAGGGCGGACGTACAATAAATGGTAGAGCACCTGACGCCTGTTGTGGAATATGGATCTGGGAGTACAGGTGCAAGGTTCCCCAAAAGTGGCGAGTCAGGTAGACAGCATGGTGAAGAAGGTGTTTGGCACAGTATAGAGTCAGAGTATATCGGTGACATCGACCAATTGACCAAATGGTGCCAGCGCAACAACCTGGCTCTCAACATCAGTAAAACCCAGAAACTGATTGTGGACTTTGGTAGGGGAAGGATGAGGACCCACAATCCTGTTTACATCAATGGGACGATGGTGGAGTGGGTCAAAAACCTCAAATTCCTGGTCGTGCATACTTCCAAAGATCTATCCTGGGCCCAGCACACTGATGCAATTATAAATAAGGCACATCAGCAACTTTACTTCCTGAGAAGATAACGGAGATTCGGCATATCGAAGAAGATTCTCCTAAACTTCTGCAGGTGCACGGTAGAGAGCATGCTGACTGGTTGCATCGTGGCCTGCTTCGGCAACTTCAACGTCCAGGAGCGGAAAAGACTCCAAAAAGTTGTGACCACTGCCCGGTCCATCACCGGCTTTGACCTCCCCACCGTCGAAGGGATCTGTCGAAGTCGCTGCCTAAAAAAGCAGCCAACATCATCAAAGACCCACACCATCATGACACTCGTTTCACCATTTCCATTGGGAAGTAGGTACAGGAGCCTGAAAACTAACGTCAAGGTTCAGGAACAGCTTCTGACATCAGGCTATTAAACACGACAACAAATAAGCGCTGAAATGCAACAGACTATTATTATTATTATTGCACTATATCTGTTATTTATTGAGTACTTGTGCATGTGTACATATACACACTGAACTTTTTTTCTTCTCACATTATAGAATATGTAAACATAGTACGTTGTGCTGCAGCAAGCAAGAATTTCATTGTCCTATCTGGAACAAATGACAATAAAACACTCTTGACTTTGCTTTCATTGTGCAGAATATAGAGTACATAAATGAGGGCACCATGATACAGCTACACAACTCGTAGTGACGCTACACTTGACGTATTGTGTGCTGGTCTGGTCGCCCGACAGAAGGAAATATGTCATTATGTTGGGAATGGTGTAGAAGAGATTCAGCAAGATATTCCTTGGACTTGTGCGTTTCTGTTATAGGGAGAGGTTGCATAAGCTGGGACCTCTTTCTTTGGAGAATGGGAGGGAGAAGAGGGGGAGGGGGGACTTTATAAAAGTCTACAAATTCACGAGGGGCGTGGATGAAGTGAACTCTCGGTCTTTTGCCCAGGGTAGAAGATTTTAACATCAGAAGGCTTAGGCTTAAGATGAGAGGGGACAAATTTAAAAGGGATATCAGTGCAACTTTTTCGCCTGGAAGGTATTCTGTGTTTGGATCGAGCAGCAGAGGAAGTTATAGAATCTGATAGTTATGACTTTCAATCGACCTTTGGATAGATGTATGGATAGAAAGGGTTTGGAGGAATATGGGCCAAATATAGGCAAACGGGACCCTCCAGATTACGAACTTGGTTGCAATGGATGGGCCAAAGGGCCTATTTCCATGTTGCAGAGCTCAGAGTCCATGTCTCTTCAACTCTTTTACAGGCCATCTCTGGATTACAGACACTCAATTTGCGGGCTCCCGTGCATATGAACAGTTTTCCAAATTTAAAAAGTCCAATGAACTTGCCTACATTTAATTTTATGAACATCCTAACTAGTTTTCTTTCTCTTTTCACTTTTAGTGCCTTTTAGTCTTATGTGCTCTTGATGTAATTCATTCCAATTTCTGTGGGATAATGGTGAATATCATGTTGAATGATGTTTTGTGCATTTTCTGACTTGACCAAACTGACCTCTGGACATCTGTAAAAAGTGAAATGTTGGGGATGGGCCTCTCTCTAGTTAGAGATGAGTGGTTCGACTGTGCTTAGATTCACTGGAATTTAGAATGATGCGAGGGGACCTTATAGAAACATATAAAATGCTTAAGGGACTGGACAGGCTAGGTGCAGGAAAAATGTTCCCGGTGTTGGAGGAGTCCAGAACCAGAGATCCTGGTAGAATAAGGGGTAGGCCATTTAGGACGGAGATGAGAAACAACTTTCACCCAGAGAGTTGTGAATCTGTTGAATTCTCTGTCACAGAAGGCAGTGGAGGCCAATTCACTGGATGTATTCAAGAGACAGTAGGATACAACTCTTATGGCTAATGGAACCAAGGGATATAGGGAGAAAGCAGGAACGGGATACTGATTTTGGATGACCAACCATGATCATATAGAATGGCTCGAAGGACTGAATGGCCTACTCCTGCACCTATTTTCTATGTTTCTAAATTATCACATAAGTCTGGTAGCTGCATTCCTGTAAGTAACGTAAACAGATTTTATGCACAGGAAATATATGCCTTCTTTTCTGGCAACTACTGTGACATTCGCAATTGAATCATTGCAAACGGGTGCTGGGCAATGAAGTGCATTGAATTGACGGTTGAGTTGAATGTTGATTTTAATTTGGACTTCAGTTTGCAGCTCATGCATGCATGCATGGACAATGTGCAAAAAGTGATTTCCCTTTCACCTCTTTCTTGTCGCATGTTTACTTTTGTTCAGAGATGCAGCGCGGACACAGGCCCTTTGGCCCACCAAGTCTGCGCCGACCAGCAATCCCTGCACATTAACACTATCCTACACATACGAGGGAAAATTTACCCTTGTACCAAGTATACAAACCCAAGTCAATTAACCTACAAATCGGTACGTCTTTGGAATGCGGGACCCCTGAGGAAACTGAAGAACTCGGAGAAAACCCACCCATGGGGAGTATGTACAAACTCTGTACAGACGGCACCCGTAGTCGGGATTGAACCTGGGTCTTTGGTGCTGGAAGGCAGCAACTCTACCGCTGCGTCACCGTGCTGCCCTATTTTCATCTTGTCGTTAATAAACTTCCTGCAGGAATGGAACTGATCTTCAGAGCGAATGGAAATCAATGCAATCTTTTTCTTTTTTTTTAAACTTTTACAAGCTTTTTATTTAGCCATAAATTCACAACAGTTGTGACAGTTTACAATTACTTGTTTAGTTTTTCCTTTTTAAAAGAAACCAGGTATAAAGTTTGAAAAGTTTCACATTAGATTCACCTTGTGACTTAATTCACAAACAAGTTAATACCACGTTTAAAATGACAGTCCTGAAACAAAGTCACGATTTTGTAATGAAATTCAATCAAGAGAAAGAACTGCATTGTACTGGAGTTGGAGTGAAAAAAGGTAGGCACACTGTTTTCCTGAGGTCTGGTGCTTTAGCTGCTCGCTCCCAGTGTATGTTTATCAATTCAACCTTGGGCAACTCTGTTCTGGAACTGAAGTCGCCCTAACTTTGGCTGTCAAGCTGCACTGAAGAGAATGTCTGCATTTGCCTTGCTCCAAGCCATTGCTGACTTGTTTATTGAAGCACAGTTTGCAATGTTAACAGTAGAGGAATCCATTCAGCTAATTGGGTCCATGCCATCTCACAAGGGAGCAATGTCATTTGTCCTATTCTCCCTTTTCTTATTTCCCTGTACCCCTGCAAGAATGGAAGAAAGTAAGCAACCACCACACAAACTATCCCATGAGGCATCCCCCACCCTAACAGCAGAGGGGTGCACCATTTCCACATTAGTCATCTCAAAAGTTGGAGAGGAATCAACTTGATACCAAGGGACTTTCTAAGAATGTAAATTGCACTGCATATCAAGGATTGGGGAAGTGGGGGGGGTATATTTTTCTTTATTGGATACAATCATTGCCTCCCACTTTTGTGGTGCAAGTGTCACCATGTTGTGATCATGCTGCCTGTGGGCACAAACTGCTTCTTTGTCTCAGGCGCCGCATATGGAACTGAATGCTGCAATTATCAGTGAACATTGACACAAAGACTTTATGATGTGGGAAGTTAATTCAAAGTTACTGCTTCTAGATTGCTCGTGGAAATGTATCCATTCACTAAGCTTTTATTGGACTGATCTGTCCCACACTCACCAGATGGTTCTTCCATCCACACAGAAAGGGTCTTGGAAGATAAAAATGGTGCTGCATTGGACAAGGTTTTCATTCTTGCAATAATTTGCCATGGACACTGTGGCAGAAATTCAAAGCTAGATTAATTCTTCAATGGAAATCAGGACGACCATTAATTTTGTATTGCATCTTCTATGTTACATAGAAACGTAGAAAATATGCGCAGGAGTAGGCCATTCGGCCCTTCGAGCCTGCACCGCCATTCAATATGAACATGGCTGATCATCCAACTCAGTACCCTGCCTTCTCTCCATACCCCCTGATCCCTTTAGCCAGAAGGGCCACATCTAACTGCCTCTTAAATATAGCCAATGAACTGTCCTGAACTGCCTTCTGCGGCAGAGAGTTCCAGAGATTCGCCACTCTCTGTGTGAAAAATGTTTTCCTCATCTCGGTCCTAAAAGATTTCCCCCTTATCCTTAAACTGTGACCCCTTGTTCTGGACTTCCCCAACATCGGGAACAATCTTCCTCCATCTAGCCTGTCCAAACCCTTAAGAATTTTGTACGTTTCTATAAGATCCCTCCTCAATCTTCTGAATTCTAGCGAGTACAAACCGAGTCTATCCAGTCTTTCTTCATATGAAAGTCCTGTTATGTTATGATGAATGGTGTTGTTAGGGTTGTGTGATGAAGCATTACTGATGCTTAACAACATAGAATTGATGAACACCACACAAAAGGTTTTTGCGGCCAAGTTGATCTTCCGTTGTTTCATTTATCCAGCTGCCCGAAATCCAGCATTATCAAAATAGTAGAGATAGACAAAAAAAGCTGGAGTAACTCAGTGGGACAGGCAGCATCTCGGGAGAGAAGGAATAGGTGATGTTTTGGCTCGAGACCCTACTTCAGACTGAACGTCACGGGAAAGGCGATCGAGAGATATAGACGATGATGTAGAGAGATATAGAACAATGAATGAAAGATATGCAAAGAGTTGGTGATATTACTGCTCAAATTACTAATACTATTACTAAAATCTTAATGGAGGGCTCAAATATCATATCCATAGTTACATTTATTATTTATAAATATCTTGCTTTCCAAGTCAGAGTCTCGGGGTTTTCTCCGAGATCTTCGGTTTCCTCCCGCACTGCAAAGACATACCAAGCTTGTAGGTTAGTTGGCCTGGTGTATGTGCAAATGTTGAGATAATCCCAGCCTTCACTACCTCCTCTGGCAGCTTGTTCCTTACACCCACCACCCTTTGTGTGGGAAAAGTTACCCCTCAGTTTCCTATTAAATCTTTTCCCCTTCACCTTTAAACCGCGTCCTCTGGTCCTCGATTCACCTACTCTGGACAAGAGATTCTGTGCATCTATTCAGAAGCATTAAACACAGTTAAAACAACTTATAGTTTAAAAAAAGCAGGACATTGTGCTGTAAAAATACAAGAATTAAAATCATTGCATAAAATGCTAAAACCTGAAAAATGTGAACTTTTTAGTCTTCTCTTTCTTCCGCCCAGTCAAGTTTCAATTCGTACACAATAGACCTGTGGGTCCTGTACTAACTTTAGTCTGATGGTGGATCTGTGGATGGACTCCTCAGTATAAATACTGAGCCATCCAGCAAATTTCTTCTCCACCACTGGAATCTGTGTGAGGGAACACATGGAACTTTTCAGTGACATTTGATCGATTGACTGTCGGGCCAACCTATCATATCACTGAATATAAACAGGGCAGCAATATCAAGCCGATTTGGTGGATTTTGAAGACTACAACTGTAGTTAAATGGGTTTGATGGATCGAAAGATACAGCATGTAAACAGGCCCTTTAGCCCACCATGTCCACATCGACCTTCGATCACCCATTCGCACCACCTCTAAGTGTCGGAAGGAACTGCAGATGCTGGTTAAAACACAAAAAAACTAGTAACTCAGCGGGACAGGCAGCATCTCGGGAGAGAAGGAATGGGTGACTTTTCAGGCTGAGACCCTTCTTAAGACAAGTCAGCTGACTAGTAAAGAAATAAATAATGTCGAGGTTTCTGCAGAGTGAGCGGAGGGCTGTATGTTCAGAAGGGATGTGGTTAGAGTTGGTGAGGGGAGTGGAAATGTTGTGGCGGTTGATGTCACGCCGGCATTTAGAAATAAAAAGTTCTATAGAGGGTGGAAGGCTGTTCAGGGGAATCCAGGAACAAGGGGACCGGTGGAGAAAGTAGTCATCACTGGGTGGTGAGGGACATCTCTATTTCTATCTATGTGTAAGAAGGAACTGCAGATGCTGGTTTAAATCGAAGATAGACAAAAAATGCTGGAGTAATTCAGTGGGTCAGGCAGCATCTCCGGAGAGAAGAAATGGGTGACGTTTCGAGTCGAGTCAAGAAGGGTCTCGACCCAAAACATCACCCATTCCTTCTCTCCAGAAATGCTGCCAGTCCTGCTGAATTCCTCCAGCTTTTTGTGTCTATCACTACTTCTATGTCATCCCACTTTCACATCCACTTCCTAATACTCTGTACAATCTTACAGAGATCAATTGGCCTACAGGCCTGTGCATTTTTTGGATGTCGGAGGAAATTGGAGCACCTGGTGAAATTCCATGCAGTCGCAACAAAAACATGCAAACTCCACCCAGGCAGCACCCGAGATCAGACAGCAGTTCTACTGAGTCTGAAGAAGCGACTCGACTCAAAATGTCACCCATTCCTTCTCTCTAGAGATGCTGCCTCGAGATGAGTTACTCCAGCATTTTGTGTCTGTCAGCAGTTCTACCAGTTTTGTTTCTCACTATGTATGAAGGAGCTGCAAATGTTGGTTTAAACTGAAGATAGACCCAAAAATCTGGAGTAACTCTACGGGTCAGGTAGCATCTCTGGAGAGAAGAAATGAGTGATGCTTTGGGTCGAGACTTGGTTAGGGATGAGGGAAACAAGACATAGACTGCGATGTGGAGAGATAAAGAACAATGGATAAATGATATGCAAAAAAGTAACAATGATAAAGGAACCAGGTAATTGTAAATTGTTTATAGGGCGAAAATTAGAAGCTAATGTGACGGGTACGGGAGGGATAGAGAGGAAGGGAATGCCAGGGCTACCTGAAGTGAGAGAAATCAATACTCATACCACTGCCCAAACGGAATATGAGATGCTGTTCCTCCAATTTGCATCTAGCCTCACTCTGACAACGGAGGAGACCGAGGACAAAGGTATGTGTAGGAATGGGAAGGAGAATTAAAGTGTCCAGCAACCGGGAGATTACCAGGAGTTGATCTAGGCTTGGCGATCGTTTCGCCGAACACCTCTGCTCGGTCCGCATTAACCAACCTGACCTCCCGGTGGCTCAGCACTTCAACTCCCTCTCCTATTCCGAATCCGACTTCCCTGTCCTGGGTCTCCTCCATGGCCAGAGCGAGCAACACCGGAAATTGGAGGAACAGCACCTCATATTCCGCTTGGGGAGTCTGCATCCTGGGGGCATGAACATTGAATTCTCCCAATTTTGTTAGCCCTTGCTGTCTCCTCCCCTTCCTATCTCTCCCTCAGCCCTTGGGCTCCTCCTCCTTTGCCTATTTCCTTTGCTCCATAGGTGCTGCTGCACCCGCTGAGTTTCTCCAGCACTTTTGTGTACCAACAGGGAGATTAGGTTGGTTCACGTGGGCTGAGCAAAGGTGTTCCGCGAAACAATTGCCCAGTCTACGTTTGGTCTCGCCGATGTACAAGAGTTCACATCTTGAACAACGGAGACAGTAGATGAGGTTGGAGGAGGTGCAAGTGAACCCCTGCCTTACCTGAAAGGACTGTCGGGGTCCCTGGACAGTCGAGGGAGGGGGTATAGGGACAGGTGTTGCATCTTCTGCGGTTGCAGTGGAAGGTACCTGGGGAGGGGGTGGTGTGGGTGGGAAGGGACGAGTTAACCAGGTAGTTGCGGAGGGTACAATCTCTGCGGAAGGTGGAAGGGGTTGTAGATGGGAAAATATGGCTAGTGGTGGGATCCCATTGGAGGTGGCGGAAAATTTGGAGGATTATGTTGTATGCGACGGCTGATGGGGTGGATGGTTGCGACTAGGGGGAGGGGGAGCAAATGCGGAGCTGCGGGGTACATGTGAGGGCCTCATCTATGATGGGAGAAGGGAACCCCCGTTCCCTAAAGAATGAGCACATCTCTGATGTTCCAGTAGGTACATCTCATCTTGGGCGCAGATGCGGCGTAGATGGAGATAGTCTTTGCCTCTCACTGCTTGCATTTGCACCTTTTTTTACTGCGTTGGGAAAATATCACCAATGCCCTTTGATTTTAGCACCTTGCAAATTTTCTGGCTTCAAAGCAGGATGAATTCTTGGGCCGACTTGGTATTTTTTACTGTGGTGACCGGGGAACTCTCTGCCTCACACTGAGTAACTTATATACCCAAAAACAGATGAAGTTGTAAACACCATCTGCGATGAACTCTATGGTGTCAGTTTTGCCACTGCTGATCTTTTCACACCTCACAGCGAAACAGGTGCGAGAGCAAGGAGTGCGAAGCTTCTTCAAAATGCAGATTCGCTCTTGGCAAACATGGTTGTAGCGTGAACATTAAAATGTCATCGAACAGTTGGAGCCCAGGGGAGGAGGGATGGGTAAGAGATAGCTCCCACTGCTTCACCTCCTTGCACAATATAGTAGGGAAGATTTCAAAAGTTTGATTGTTTGAGTCGTCAAATTGGCCGATTGAGCAGTTAATGAGGAAGCGAGTTGTGGCGCGGGGTGGCCGTGTTGGGAGAGGAGCTGTGTGGATGTTTTTCTCTGTATCAGTATGAGGCTTTGGCTCAAGAGGCTGCGGAGCAGTGTGGAGGGGAGGTGTGAGGTTTTGGCTCAAGATGCTTCAATGAGGAGGCTGAGCAGAGGGGCATGAGGTAATGGTATGGGCTGCTGGTTCTTTTCGGTCATGTGATCAGAGTAGAATTAGGTCATTCGCCCATCAAGTCTACTCTGCCATTCAATCATGGCTGATCTATCTCTCTCTTCTAACCCCATTCTCCTGCCTTCTCCCCATAATCCCTGACACCTGTACTAATCGAAATAATCTATCTATCTCAGCCTTAAAAATGTCTATTGACAGCCTCCATAGTGTTCTGTGGCAAAGAATTCCACAGAATTCCTCTCGGATTTGCGTGATTAATGTGCTTTGCTTTTATATCTTCTTGGCTTTCGTGCAGTGGTGATGACAGGTGGGACCGTCCTATGTTGCTCCTGCCGGATGTGGGAAGTCAGGGAAACCGATGGTGTCTCTGATAACGACACCTGTGGGAATTGTGTCCGAATGCAAGCCCTTAGAGGCCGTGTGAGGGAACTGGCGCTGCAACTGGACGAACACGGGATCATCCGGGAGAATGAGAGCTTCCCATAGAGGAGTTATGTATAGTGAGGTGGTCAGGACAATTCTACAGGATGAGTAGTAGGCAGATGCCGTGAGGAACGAGAATAGACAGTGGGTGCAGGTGACCCCTGTGGCTAGCATTGCCGACTTTCATCACTTCCAGATAAGGGACAAAAGTTCAAAATACGGGACACATTCCCACTGCAATTTGTTGACCAAGTCGGCCGTGGCTGGGTGAATGGTGAGTTGGCCCGGGTGCTGGACTGCACACAAAGCCCAGCCGAGTGGCAGCTGATTTGGCCCCCGCGACGTTGTGCGCAAAGTCCGGCACCCCATCCAACTCATCGGCCATGAGAAGGAGGGGCGGTGGTGATGGCGGTAAGCGAAGGTCCGAAGGTCAGACAGCTGGCCGGGGCAGCCGACCGTCGGGGCCACGGGTGAGGGCGCTGCTGCTGCTGCACTCCATGGGCTGCACTATGTTCGGGCCTGACGTGACACTCCGACCTGACAGTCCCCTCGACCCTAGTTGTAGCAGTCAAATACAGGACAAGGGCGATCCTGTATGGGACAAACCAATTTAGCCCAATATACGGGATGTCCCGGCTGATATGGTGCATTTGGCCACCCTACCTGTGGCAACTCCCCTTTCATGCAGGTAGACCATTTTGGATAGTGTTGAGGGGGATGACCCGTCAAGGGTGAGCAGTATTCACGGTTATGCCTGCCACGCCAACCTGAGGCACAGTGAGGGAGGGCAAAGTGAGGCAGAACCATAGAGACTCGTTAGTTAATGGGGCAGCCAGGAGGTTCTGTGGCATCAATAATCAAGACTTCAGATTAGGTCATAAGTGATAGGGGCAGAATTATGCATTTCGATCCATCAAGTCTACTCTGCCATTCAATCATGGCTGATCTATCTCTCCCTCCTAACCCCGTTCTCCTGCCTTCACTCCATAACCCCTGACATCCATACTAATCAAGAATCTATCCATCTCTGCCGTAAAAATATCCACTGTCTTGGCCTCCACAGCCCTCTGTGGCAAAGAATTCTACAGATTCACCACCCTCTGTCTAAAGATATTCCTCCTCGTCTCCTTCCTGAAGGAACGTCCTTTAATTTTGAGGCTATGACCTCGAGTCCTAGACTCTCCCGCTGGTGGAAACATTGCCACTAGTGGCAATAGTGAGTGCTTCCTCCCTGGTGCCATGGTTCAGGATGTCTGGGAGAGGCTGCAGAACGTTCTCAAGGGGGAGGATGAGCAGCCAGAAGTCGTAGTGCACGTTGGCACAAATGACATTGGTAGGAAATGGGATGAGGCCCTGCAGAGTGAATATGGGGAGTCGGGCAAAAGCTTAAAATGCAGGACCTCCAGATTACTATCAGTGCTAGTGGGTAGCAACAGGAGGATAGGACAGACGAATGTGCGGCTGTGGATTTGGTGGAGGAGACAGGGATTTATAGTATTTGGAGCTCTTCCACGGCCAAAAGCAACCGGTGGTGCAAGAGAGACGGGTTGCACTTGAATTGGAGCGGAACCATTATCCTGGCAGTCAGGCTTGCCAGTGCTACATGAGTGGGTTTAAACTAAATTGGCAGGGTGGGGAGGAGGGGGAGGGGGGTTTAGTGCAGGACTGAGGCAGGAGAGGCTGGAAGTAAGTATGGAAAGTGTTGAAAGAAAGTTCAATGGACGGAATAGGCAGGAGTCTGTGCCAACCAGCAATCTCCTTTGGACTCATTCTATCCTACTATGCGAGTTAGAATTTAAAGAAGCTAATAAATCTACAAACCAGTACTTCTTTGGAATGTGGGAGGAAACTGGAGCAACTGGAGAAAACCCATGCAGTCACAGGGAGAACGTACAAACTCCATACAGACAGCACCTGTAGTCGGGACAGATGGTGGGTCTCTGGTGCTATATGGCAGCAACTCTATCGCTGTGCCACCCTGAGGTGGGACAAGTGTAGATGAGGCATCACGGTTGGCATGGTCATGTTGGGCCAAAGGGCCTATTTTCATGCTGCTGGACTCTATGATTCTAGCCATTTGAAGAATTCAGGCCATTTTAAGCACAACTTGCCCTAAATTATATTCATTTCCTGTATCAAGCTCCTGATGTAAAGCTGAAAATTATCAAGGTGAATGAAAGCGATATTGACATACAAAGATCCACTAACTACCAAGAGATCTTTGGTAGTTAGCTGTTTTCCTGTTCCTGAAGGCAACCCAAGCGGAGAAACAACAATTGATGTTGTTGGATTGTGGTGCATTCAATGTTTATGATATTTGTCCAGTTGGACGAAGTTACAAAATATAGTTTTTACTTTGCTGTCTTGATTTCTCTTTATTTCATAATTCTGATCCAAGAACTTGGCTCATTTAGCAGAGCTGTCGAGTAGTACGGATTTTCCATATTTTGTATGGAAATGCGATAATAATACGGATGTATGATTTTGCTTTGTTAAAGATGGATTTTTAAAAAATCGGCCCAAATTCCTGTTTCATCTTGCTGCTTAAATGCAAGGATATAAAAAGTCAGACTGTACCTCTAAAAATTATAGGAGATTAAATCTATTAGTATTTTAAATTTCAAGATCTGGATGACTGATCATCCAAAATCAGTACCCCGTTCATCCTTCAGTATCCATTCCCGTTTTGTCCCCATATCCCCTGATTCCGTTAGCCCTGAGAGCTCTAGCTAACTCACTCTTGAATACATATGTACTGGAACTGCATGGCTAGATGCTCGGGTCATTCTGGAGAGCAAGCCTCCAGTGTCACTGTTTAGCTGTTGCTGTGTATGGTGCGCTCAGCTATTTCTTGATAATATGGTATGATTCAAATTGTCTTCTGTGATGATGGGAATCTTCGGACGAGCGACTCTGTATGATGATAAGTCCAGATGTTTATGCCTGTTTTCAGCACTTGCTCAGTCAGCCCAGTCACTAGGGAGTATGAGGATGTCCTTGTAGCCTAATCCTTCCATTTGTTGTTTAACTGTTCACCACCATTCGTGACCAGACATGGCAGGACCTTGTAGCTTTGCTCCATCCGTTTCATGGTGCTATTTTTTTTTACAGTGCATGTGGTCCTGTCGTAGCTCATTTTCACCTAATTTTCAAATGTCCCCAGGGGTTGCTCCTGACATTCTCATTTCTACATTTTGACAAGTCGAGGGAACAACATTACAGATAGCAGCGGTGTACATTTGTGCTGTGAGCTTATGACTCAGTTTTGTTTTGAAAATCAGTTCTTGAGTAAGACGAAGTGAGTTCCACAACATACACGATGGTATTCTCTTGTGGCACTTTGTTTCTAACTCTGCCCTCTGTTATAGAGTCATAGAGTGATACAGTGTGGAAACGGGCCCTTTGGCCCAACTTGCCCATACCGGCCAACAATGTCCCATATACCCTAGTCCCACTTACCTGTGCTTGGTCCATAACCCTCCAAACCTGTCCTATCCATGTACCTGTCCGACTGTTTCTTAAACGATGGGATAGTCCCAGCCTCAACTACCTCCTCTGACAGCTTGTTCCATGCACCCACTGTGTGGAAAAAGTTGGCTAGTAAATCTTTTCCCCTTCACCTTGAGCCCATGTCCTCTGGTCCTCGATTCCCCTACTCTGGGTAAAAGACTCTGTGCACCTCTCATGATTTTGGTGCTGTCTCCACCCATCTCTTCCCCATCTAATTCTCCTTCCAATCAACCATCTAATTCTCCTTCCAATTAACTGGGTTCACCTAAAACCCGCCAGCTCTTGCACCCCTCCTTCCCCTCACTTCTTTCCCCTGTGCTCCTTCGGACTGTGGAAGGATCCCAACTTGAAATGTCTGTCCATTTTCCCACCACCAATCCTGTCTGATATTGTTTCTACAAGGATTTTTTGCTGATTGCAAGCACCAATTCCCTGCGGTTCAGAAACATCAGCGAGTGAGGACAAAATCAAGTCAGATATTTGCTCAATGTGGTTCACTCAACATTTGCTGTAGAACTAGTCTCACATATATGCCCCTCGTTGATGCAATCATTCATCAATTGAAGTTCAACAACCTAGAAAACATTCTGCACCCTTGCTGTCTGCAGTTCTCTTCTGACTGTCGTTCTCCAGACAAGGGAGGGTGGTAAGTGCTTTAACAGCATATGGATTTTTCCCATGTGTTTGACCTTGTGCCTCAAGGCTTCTCAAATGTGGAAATAAATATTGAATGAGTCATAGTCATAGAGTGATACAGTGTATAAACAGACCTTTCAGGCCCAACTTGCCCACACCAGCCAACATGTCCCAGCTACACTTGTCCCACCTGCCCGCGTTTGGTTCATATCCCTCCAAACCTGTCCTATCCATGCACCTGACTAACTGTTTGCTAAATGTTTGGATAGTCCCCGCTTCAACTACCTCCTCTGGCACCTTGTTCCATACACCCACCACCTTTGTATGCAAAAAGTTACCCCTCAGATTCCTATTAAATCTTTTCCACTTCACCTTAAACCTGTGGTCCTCGATTTACCTACTCTGGGCAAGTGACTCTGTGCATCTACCCGATCTATTCCTCTCATGAATTCTCTCCTCATCCTCCTGCGCTCCAAGAAATGGAGTCCATGCCTACTCAACCTCTCCCAGTGTCTCAGACCCTCTAGCCCTGGCAACATGGCAAATGCTCCTGGAGTCAGTTCTTCCTGACTGCTAAATCTTGTTCCAGCCTCTAGTTTGTGTCTTTTGTTGGGACAAGACAAACCAAGGGATGATGGTGGATGGGTCTGGAATCATGTCTGTAAAGTATGACACTGTGAACATGACTATGCTTAACTGATTTATCAGATAGTTCTCCAAATTATAGACCAAATATATGAGAGCATTTTTGAATTTTGAGCCCATTTGCAATGTTTTGATTCCAGTGACTCAGTTTATGATGGGCGATCTTCAGGCTTTTAATCAAAGTCAAAGTCAAAGTAGCCTTTATTGTCATTCATACCTTTGGCCTGAACGAAATGTTGTTGCCTTGCAATCATACATATAATAAAAATGACAAGTACACACAATAAACACAAATTTAACATCCACCACAGTGAGTTCACCAGGCACCACCTCACTGTGATGGAAGGCAAAAATCGTAAAGTCCTTGTCTCTTCCCTCCTTGTTCTCCCTCTGCTCCGAGGCAACCTGTGAGCTCCTGACCCTGTCGTCCACCGGGCCCGTAGTTTAGCGATACAGCATGGAAACGGGCTCTTCTGTCCACCGAATGCACACTGACCAGTGATCCCTGCACATTCACAAGTTATAGGAGTAGAATTAGTCCATTTGGCCCATTGAGTCCGTTCCACCATTCAATCAAGGCTGATCTCTGCCTCCTAATCCCATTTTCCTGCCTTCTCTCCATAATCCTTGACACCCGTTCTAATCAAGACACTACCCCACACACACGAGGGACAATTTACACTTATACTAAGCCAATTAGCCCATAAACCTGTAAATCCTTGGACTGTGGAAGGGAAAATCTTGGAGAAAACCCACGCGGTCACGGGGAGAATGTACAAACTCCGTACAGACAGCATCGTAGTCGGGATCAAACCCGGGTCTCTGGCGCTGTAAGGCAGCAACTCTACCGCTGTACCGCCATGCCTTGTACAAGGCTATTTCGGAAAGCAATTAAATTGTCTATGTGGTTCCAGGGTCACATGTTGTCTAGTCAGACTATGTGTGTCAGAATCTTTTCTACACTCATCATTGATGATCATTTTTATGATGTTCCTTAATTTCACTGGTAATTTCCAGTAATTGTCCAGGTTATATGACAAACATGGGCGACACGGTGCTGCAGCTGGGTGGTACAGTGGAGCGACTGCCTTACAGCACCAGAGACCTGAAATTGGTGCTGTCTGTACAGAGTTTGTACATTCTCCCCGTGACCTGCGTGGGGTTTCTCCGAGATCTTCAGTTTCCCCACACACTCCAAAGACGTAGGTTAATTGGCTTGGTTATAAATGTGAAAAGATTGTCCCTGGTATGTGTAGGATAGTGTTAATGAACGGGGATCGCTGATCTGTGCGGACTCGGTGGTTCAAAGGGCCTGTTTCGGCGCTTTATCTCTAAACTAAACTACACAGGTTTTAAGTTCCTCAGCTGCCAGGGTGGACTTTAAGTCCTGATGCTGTATCGTGTCTGGAACTGGCCACTGGAATCCACATTGAGAGAACGGGCCATGTGGAGCATAGGGTCGATGATTTGCCACTGGGAACATAGGCTTAAAATCAGCATAGATTGGGATGAATAAGAGCTTTCCTCCTACCAAACAGTTCCGAGCAGTCACAAGGTTGCAGTATGCTTCAAGTTAGCACATGGACATTCGTAATAACCAAAAATGCTGGATGGAGTCAACAGGTCTGGAGATAGGAACTAAATAGATGTTTGAGGTCAAAGACTTTCCAATCCCACCACCTTGGATAATGTGCAGCAGCTCTGTATTTCAACAGGTTGTGTCGGAGTTGCCAGGAATAATTCTAGTTCTCATTTTATCTTGTGGGAAATCAGCAGGATTTTTTCTGACACCTTTTCCTCATTAGGCAGCTGACTGTAAGGAATTGTCAGGCAAGTCTAGGGAACAACTCGCCCAGAGTAATTATGAGTTGCAAAATGCCTCTCGCACACATGAGGTCAAATGTAAGGGCGAGCGTGCGGCACGGAAGGTCGAAGCTGCTTCTGTGCTCATTATCCTCCAAACAAGTCTCTCCAATAATTTGTGGCTTTTTTTGTTTATGTGAAAGAGCTGTGCGAGATAGAGTTTCTACTTTTATTATCGCCAGGAGATTGTGCTGTAAAATAACATGGGATGAAGCACACCTGCGTATTTTACTGTCCTGGGCCTCCTCCAGTGTCAGAGTGAGGCCCAGCGCAAATTGGAGGAACAGCACCTCATATTTCGCTTGGGTAGTTTACACCCCAGCGGTATGAACATTGACTTCTCTAACTTCAGATAGCCCATGCCTTCTCACTCCATCCCCTTCCCTTTCCCCTTCCCTGTTCTCCCACTAGTCATACTGTATTCGATTACATTCTATCTTTGTCCCACCTCCTCCCTGAAAAAGCCTCCATCTTGTGCATATTTTACTATCCTGGTTCTCTCGAGACCGCTATCCAGTGAATATCATTCATTCATTGTTCTTTATTTCTCTATATCTCTCGTTTCCCTTTCCCGTGACTTTTAGTCTGAAGAAAGGTTTCGACCCGAAACTTCACCCATTCCTTCTCTCCAGAGATGCTGCCAGAGACGCCGAGCTACTTCATTTTTTGTTGTGTCTATCCAGTGCTGATTTCCTTCCTTAACCTCACTAGGATTTCATAAATCTAAACCTATTCCAACCTTTCCCCAGTTTATCTCAAATTTTCACTAATGGCATCTAGTCCATAAGACCCACATCCTGCAGCCTTGACACTATTCTCACTAAACTGCTGATCATTCAACTTCATAGACCATGTATGCTCTACACTCCAAAACCCTGCTCTTCACCCTCCACCATATTAAGTAATACTGATGGATGTTCTCTCTTCATGGGCACTGTCCCTTATTAATAAATCTGCTTTAATGCCCCTTTCATCCAAAGCCTACCCCTCAGCCTCTGTGACCTTGCAAACTAGTATCACTTTGCTGATCTTCACTTGGTCTCTGAAGCCCTTGAACAGGGGCGGGTGGCTCGGTGGTGCAGCCGTAGAGTTGTGGACTTGCAGTGGCTGAGACCCGGGTTAGATCCTGCCCACGGGTGCAGTCTGTATGGCATTTGTACGTTATCCCCATGACCTGCATGGTTTTTCCCCAGGTACTCCAGCTTCCTCCCGCACTCCAAAGACGTATAGGTTTGCAGGTTAATTGGCTTGGAAAAATAGTAAATTGTCCCTAGCGGGTAGGGTGGTGGCAACGTGCAGGGAACACTGGTCGCCATGGATTTGGTAGGCTGAAGGGCCTGTTTCCGCGCTGAATCTCTAAACTAAACTAAACATGAAAGTCAATGTTCCTTCTGCCTGTAATGTCATGCTTGAATCCCATCAATTAAGCTTCAACGGCTCTTGGTATCAAAGTGGCACCTATCAAAAGTTGCTAGTGACATAGGTTCAAAAGACAACAGATGCAGGAGTAGGCCATTCGACCTTTCGAGCCAGCTACTGTGATCACGGCTGATCATCCACAATCTGTACCCCGTCCCTGCCTTCTCCCCATATCGTGACGTACTCCTTAATTAATAAAGCTACATTCCAGTGGATACAAGCCCAATCTCTCCACTCTTTCAATATATGACAGTCCGCCATCCCGGGATTTAACCCTGTGAACCTCCGCTGCACTCCCTCAATAGCAAGAATGTCCTTCCTCAAATTTGGATTACAGCAAGAATGCAGTATAGAAACATGCTGAGGAAGATGCCCGATCTAAACTAGTCCCATTTGCCAGTGTTTGTCCCACATGTCTCTAAACCTATTCTACGCATGTGTATTTAAATTTCATTATTAATTCATCACTTTGCCCTGATTAAAATGAATGATATTCAAAATTCAAATTAATGCACATTCTTTCTTGTGACAAACCTAAACCTACTTTACACTCTCATTGGGTAAGATTTTTTTCAAATTAATGCACATTCTTTCTTGACAAATTTACCTTTTGTTTTACAAACCTAAACCTACTTTACACTCTCATTAGGTAAGATCTACATAAGCTATCAATGGTCCTATCACTCAATGGTTTGCCTAATTTTGTGACAAAGGGGCCAACAGCACTAAAACATCTTTCAGATTCAACTGAGCTAGGAGGATTGTCATGAGTGCTGTGTCCACTTTTTCCAATGTGCTTGGGCATTTTGACCTGCTTTACAGGACAGCCATTTCTGGCTTAATATCTTCAAAATGTCTCACGGGTTTGAATAGGACGCCTTTGGCTTTGGCTGCTTGGCATTCATTCTCGAGAGAATGGCATCGAGCTCTGCTGATTTACTTTACTCAGCCTGATCATTATATTCTTTGTTATTGTCATCATATAATTCATCGTCTTTGTTTGAGAACAGCCGCATGTAAACGTCTTTCACAATTTTGGATCGATTTTCAGAACATGCAAGGGTGGCACAGTGGTAGAGTTGCTGCCTTACAGTGCTAGAGATCCGGGGTCGATCCTGACTACGGGTACTGCCTGTACGGAGTTTGTACGTGCTCCCCGTGACCGCGTGTGTTTTATCCCCGAGATCTTCACTTTCCTCCCACACTCCAAAGAATTACAGGTTTGTCAGTTAATTGGGCTTGGTAAATTGTCCCTATTGTGTGTAGGATAGTGTTAATGTGCGAGGATCGCTGGTCAATGCGGACTCGGTGGGCCGAAGGGTCTGTTTCCGCGCTCTATCTCTAAGCTAAACTAAATTTGTTGGTGGGAATGCAAGTCAGGTGTTCCAGGCAGAGTCATAATCCATTGGATCATCCACGTACCTGAAGAGCCCTGAAAAGCCTGGTTTTCCTCTGCTCAATTCTGGCGTGAACAGCTTGATACACAGTATCACCAGGCTGTTGCTCCAGGTGGTCAACATAAAATCCAATATTTTGTCAACTTTGACTAAGTTGCAATCACGTCGTCCAAGGGTGAGGACACTCATTTCAATCACATTCAAACTTACAGCAAGCTCTGATTCCAGCTGCAATTCAATTTTGGATGGGAAAAGATAACTGGATCAACACCCCACTAACCACTGTTATTGGTGTGACGTCTTTCAGTTCCAAAAACCTCCTCAGCACAACCAACATTGAAATCCAACGTGTTTTCCAGTCAAGGATCAATGCCATCTCATTTCCTTTCTCACGATTGACCCGATTTTGCAGTAAATCATTTAGCAATTTGCAAAAAAAAACGCGATTTTTCGGATTTCTCAAATCAATTCAGCAATGTTGTCAGTAAGTTGAACACGCGCATCAGCGGATTGATCTTCACTCGCCGATGGAGTCATCATCACCTTCATCTTCATCATCGGACTCCTCAATCTTCTCTTCTTCTTTGATGTCGTCCACTTCATTCTAATCTTCATCACCATCAGAGGACGTGTTATGTGGCCGCTCGTACAACACATCAACCACGGCCACGACACAGTTACTGGAAAATGCCTGATATTTGACCAAGCTCTGTCAGTGGTCATCCCGATGACATGTTTCTTCAAATCAATGTCAAAAGATTCAATTTCATCAATGATCAGTTTTAGCCCATTTTCGACAGGCATTGAACCATTGATTCGTATCATCCCAAAACCAAAGAGCTTGTCACTGTGATGTAAATTGAGATACGTAGTACTGATTTCACTTTGACGTCCCCTCATCTATATTCCAGATTCCAGTATTTCCTTCAGTCCCTGCTTTATTTCTTCCCAGATTTTGTTCCAGACCATATCACAAACTCCCCCTTTCGTTCTTGGGATTTGCAGACCTTGTGCATTCCATCCATTTTTGATGTCGACACTTTTGGCCAAAATTGCTCTGCTGAACCTACAATAACTAACTCAGTTGTTCCTGTTGATTTCTTCTGGAAATGCAAAAGAATTGTTCCCTGATTTGTTCAGAATGGAATGCCAACTGACTTGTTTGAAGGGACTGGTTCAAATTTGGCATGTTTGTTCCAGATTGTATTTGAATGATGACAGGGATGACTGATATTTGAAAGTTGATTCACAGCGCTTGCACGTCACTAAATTCCTATCATTTTTATTCACAAGAAAGTTGCGCAAAACCATCCGACTTCTTGCCTCAAAATCAATTCAGTTATTCACCATTTTGCTGTTTGAAATTTTCTGAAAACATTTAACAGATTGATTATGATTATGCTTTTGTTTAGGTTTATTGGAAAAACTGGCTGAAAAGTGACCCAATATTTATGTACAATGAAAGGAATTTTCCTGCCATCCTATTCTAGCTTCAGAGGAAGGACTTTAGAAATGTAATCACGATTGATCATGGGCGATTAATCATTAATCGCTTTTTAAAAAAAAAACTGATTCATCAGAGCAGCCATAATAGGACAGCAAAGTGGCGCAGCAGTAGAATTGCTGCTTTACAGTGCTTGCAGAGCCAGAGACCCTGGTTCGATCCTGCCTATGGGTGTTGTCTGCACGGATTTTGTACCTTCTCCCCGTGACCTGCGTGGGTTTCGGTTTCCTCCCATATTCCAAACATGTATAGATTTGTAGGTAAATTGGCTTGGTATGTAGTATGTAGGAAAGTGTTAATATTGCGGGGATCTCTGGTCGGTGTGGACACGGTGGCACAAAGGGCCTTTTTAACGGGCTGTATCTCTAAATTAAACTAAATTGAGACAACCTTTCCTTATTCATAGGGTTGTCAGCCACATTCAAATGAATGAGATTATTGTTCGTTTGTCATCTCTACCTGGTGTATTGCTCAAAGCCAGAGGAGATATGGATCATGACCCTCACTTCAGGGTACAGGAAAGTAGACTACAGGAAAGTAGACTATTATTTAAATGGTGGCCGATTATGAAAAGGGGAGATGCAACGAGACCTGGGTGCCATGGTACACCAGTCATTGAAAGTAGGCATGCAGGTGCAGCAGGCAGTGAAGAAAGAGAATGGTATGTTAGCATTCATAGAAAAAGGATTCAACTCTACTGCAGTTGTACAGGGTATTGGTGAGACCACACCTGGAGTATTGTGTACAGTTTTGCTCTCTAAATCTGAGGAAAGACATCCTTGCCATGGAGGGAGTACAGAGAAGGTTCACCAGACAGATTTCTGGGATGTCAGGACTTTCATATGAAGAAAGACTGGATAGACTCGGCTTGTATTCGCTAGAATTTAGAAGATTGAGGGGGGATCTTATAGAAACTTACAAAATTCTTAAGGGGTTGGACAGGCTAGATGCAGGAAGATTGTTCCCGATGTTGGGAAGTCCAGGACAAGGGGTCTCATCTCGGTCCTAAAGGACCGAGATGAGTAAAACATTTTTTCACACAGAGAGTGGTAAATCTCTGGAACTCTCTGCCACAGAAGGTAGTCGAGGCCAGTTTATTGACTATATTTAAGAGGGAGTTAAGAGTCAAGAGAGAGTCAAGAGTCAATTTAATTGTCATTTGGACCCCTGGAGGTCCAAACGAAATGCCGTTTCTGCAGCCATACATTACACACAAATAGACCCCAGACACAACATAATTACATTTTACATAAACATCCATCACATAGCTGTGATGGAAGGCCAAAAAAACTTATCTCTCCACTGCACTCTCCCCCCCCCCCGATGTCAGAGTCAAAGTCAAAGTCCCCGGCTGGCGATGGCGATTGTCCCGCGGCCATTGAAGCCACGCCGGGTGGTGCGAGGTCGCACACCGGGTCTTGGTGTTGGAGACCCCGGTGTGCGCTCGCAAAGTCCCGCGGCCATTTCAGCCGCGCGGGGCAGTGGTGTCAGGCCCCGCTCCAGGAGCTCTTCAACCCCGCAACACGGGCGGGAGAATTTGCCGTTGCAGGAGCCCCGAAAAGCGGTCTCCCTCCAGGGATCCGCGGGCTCCCGGTGCCGCCGTCCGCAGACCCGCAGTAGCAGCCTCCGACTCAGCAGCAGCAGCAGCATCGGCAGCAGCAGCAGCAGCAGCAGCGGCGGCAGCAGCAGCAGCAGCGCTCCTCCACCGCTCCACCCGCTCCGGTCTCGGCCAGCTCCGCGACGGCAACGGTGAGTCGGCACCAGAGTCCCCGGCTTCTTCCTGTTGGAGGCCGCTCCTCGTTGCGGCCCCAACGACAACGGAAACCCGACGAGAAAAGGTCGGGTCTCCAGTGCAGGGAGAGATTCAAAAGTTCCCCCCCCCCCCCCACCCCACCCCCCCCCCCCCCCCCACACACACACCCCAACATAAAATAACAAAAAACTACATAAAAACACAGACAAAAAAATAATAAAACGCGGACAGGCTGCAGAGGCTGCTGCTGACCAGAGTCGCGCCGCCCTACCGGAGTTAGATGTGGCCCTTGTGGCTAAAGGGATCAGGGGGTATGGAGAGAATGCAGGTACAGGATACTGAGTTGGATGATCAGCCATGATCATATTGAATGGTGGTGCAGGCTCGAAGGACCGAATGGCCTACTCCTGCACCTATTTACTATGTTTCTATGTTTCCATAGACCTATGCTCCAATGCTGAATTCAGCAATTCATGCACCAACGATGATGTTCAGAACTTGATTGTACGTATGTGGAAGCCTGTGACCTCTTATGGAGCGATCACCTGCCAACCACGGTTGCACGGCGGTAGAGTTGCTGCCTTACAATGGTTGTGGCGCCGGAGATCCGAGTTCAATCCCGACTACGGGTGCTGTCTGTATGGAGTTTTTCCACGTTCTCCCCGTGACAGCGTGGCTTTTCTCCAAGATCTTTGGTTTCCTCCCACACTTCAAAGACGTACAGGTGTTTAGGTTAATTGGCTTGTTATAAGTGTAAATTGTCCTTAGTATGCGTAGGATAATGTTAATGTGCGGGGATCGCTGGTCGGCGTGGACTCGGTGAGCCAAAGGGCCTGTTTCCGCGCTGTATCTCTAAACTAAACACCACTTCCAAAAAGTGCCATATAGCATCCAAAATGATACAGCTTAATGAAATACCCCAATCTTCTAATTTTGTGACAGTATAAACTTGTGCCTGTCACATTTCAACAATTATTTGAGATTATCTCAAAGTATGAGTTTGGCACATCTTCAAAGTCTCCCATTCTTCCTGCTTTGCTCAACTGTGAATCAATTATTTTAATCTTGCTCCATTCATGTTCTGTAAATACATCAACCTCCACATAGATCTAACTTTAAGGAAATTTCATTACATTGAAGCAACAATAAAGGGCATCCAGCACCCTGAACACTATCTTTACACTATTCCTTATTGCTTATTCCTTATTCTCTTGCCTTATTGCTTGGCCACTGGTCCTGGTCACAATTGTTTGTTTAGATCAAAGATACAAGTCGTACAGCCCACCCAGTCCATGATGGCCATTGATCATCCATTCGCAATAGTTCTACTATCCCACTTTCTCATCCACTCCCTACGTATTAGAGGTAATTCTTACAAGAGGCCATTTTGCTAGAATTTCAGTACCGGAAAGGAGATGAAAATCGGAGCTGGAGTTATCACCCTTCAATAGATTGGAGATTTGCCATTCAAGGGTGATCTTATAGAGCTGTGTATGATCATGAGAGGAATGTATAGGATGGATGCACAGACTTTTACCAGGAGAAGGTGAACCAAGAACCAGAGGTTATATGTATATATGTATGTAGTTTGTTTGTCTATACTATTCTTATAACAAATGTAAAGCACTTTGGCCAACGATAGTTGTTTTTTTAAATTTGCTATATAAATAAATGTGAGTTGACTTGACTTGATAGGTTTAAAGTGAGAGGGGAAAGACGAACATGAAGGGCAACCTTTTCCACACAGAGGGTGGTGGTATATGGAACAAGCTGGCAGAGGAAGTAGTTGAGGCAAGTGCCATAACAACATTTAAAAGACATTTGGACAAGCACATGGATCGGATAGGCTTAGGCCAAATGCAGGTAGATGGGATTAGATTAGATGAGGCATCTTCGGCATGGGCAAGTTAGGCAGAAAGCCCTGTTTGCATGTCACATCGCTCTATGACTTCTGAAAGTTCAAATACACTATGTTAACGGGCTATCTCTTATCCATGCTGCTAGTTACAATCACAAAAACAGCCAACAGATTTCACAGATGTTATTCTTTCAAAATTTATGTTGAGTCTGCTGAATCTTATGATTATTTTGGAAGTGCATTATTGCCAGAAGTAATAGGAAGAAAGATATCAGGTTAACTAAAAAAAAAACCAAGTCAGGCAGCATCACTGGAGGACATGGACAGATGACGTTTCGGGTGGGGACCCTAACTTAGTAGCGGGGAGAAAGCTGGAATAGAGGTGGGTCAAAGCCTGGCAAGTAATAGGTGGATACTTGCTAACCGATTTGTGGTCCCCCAGGTTCGCTCTTCCTCCTTTATTGAATGGTGGACACCCCAACACTTTGAATTGTGACCTTCCAATTTGTGGGAATCATTCTACGATCTATGGAGTCTTGGATGGAGATGACAACACATCCGCCATCTCCATAGCAACTTCCTTTGAAAACACAAAAATGTTGCCCACCAGGTCCTGAGGTTTAATCACTTTTCAGTCCCTTTAATTCTATACGTAATAGAATAGTAATGTAATAGTTTTTCTTTATCAAATATATCCTTTATTCATTCCAAATGCACAGATCACCTGGATTTTTCTGCATCTACTTGCATCTGTTTAATGTCTCCGCTATTTTCTTAATCTCTTTTCATGTTTTCCCTTTCCATCTCTTTTTATTTTTCTTCCTTTACTGAATTCAATGCTTTTTCCATTCCTCAGCTTACCACTCCTTTTGCCAATGATCCCAGGAATGAGTGGGTTAACATATGATGAGCGTTTGATGGCACTGGGCCTGTACTTGCTGGAGTTTACAAGAATGAGGGGGGGCCTCATTGAAACTTACTGAATAGCGAAAGGCTTGGATAGAGTGGATGTTTCCACTAGTGGGAGAGTTTAGGACCAGAGGGCATAGCCTCAGAATTAAAGGATGTTCCTTTATGAAGCAGATGAGGCAGAATTTCTTTAGTTAGATTGTGGTAAATCTGTGAATTCTTTGCCACACAAGGCTGTGGAGGCCGTCAGTGGATATTATTACGGCAGAGATGGATAGATTCTTGACAGTATGGGTGTCAGAGGTTATGGGGAGAAGGCAGGAGAATGGGGTTAGGAGGGAGAGATAGATCAGCCATGATTGAATGGCAGAGTAGACTCGATGGGCTGAATAGCCTAATTCTGCTCCTATCACTTATGACCTTGAGCCTCTTTCTTTGACCTAATATATTCTATTATAGCTTTTGGGCCCTTGAGTCTTAAAGAGATATACACTACATATAAGCAATATACCAATTATTTAAAGATTTGCAATTGTATGCTGACTGTAAATGGCATTTTCTAATCTACCATAGGCATACCATGGCTCATTCCTTTGTAGATTAATTTATTTCCATTTAAAGCATTGATTACAGATCACTTTTAATTTTTATTAAAAGCCTCATGCACCACAGTAGCCCCAGTCTCCAATTGGGGGACTTTGCCAATTTTTTAACTGGTATTGGAATGCACTTTTTAAAACCAATGACAGGCCAATGGCAACATGGTGGTGCAGTGGTAGAGTTGGTGCCTCACAGCGCTTGCAGCGCCGGAGACCCGGGTTCGATCTCGACTACGGGTGCTTGTCTATACGGAGTTTGTACGTTCTCCCCGTGACCACGTGGGTTTTCTCCGAGATCTTCAGCTTCCTCCCACACTCTAAATACGTACAGGTTTGTACATTAATTGGCTTGGGTTCGGATACTTGGGATAAATATAAATTGTCCTTAGTGTGTGTAGGATAGTGTTAATGCGTGGGGATCACTGGTCAGTGTGGACGCGGTGGGCCGAAGGGCCTGTTTCCGCGCTGTATCTCTAAAACTAAACTAACATTTTAATAACACCTTATATTGCGGGGAAAATATCCCAAGGTGATTCACATTTGCAATAGCAATCAAAATCTGATACCGAATTACCCGAGAGATGAGAGGGTGGGTGAACAACCTAATGTTTCTTCCCAACTGTTATCAGGCAACTGCACAATCCTATTGCAACTAGAGAGCAGTGCTGAACTACTATCTACCTCTTCAGGGATCCTCGGACTAGTTTTGATCAGACTTTACTGGCTTTACCTTGCACTATATGTCATTCTCTTATCATGTATCTGTACACTGTGAATAGCTCGATTGTAATCGGTACGCTGACTGGTTATAGCATGCAACAAAAGCTTTTCACTGTACCTCAAGTTGTGATAGGATGGTTCAGTTGCCTGATAACAGTTAGGAAGAAACATTAGGTTGCTCACCCACCCTCTCATCATTTGGGTAATTGGGTATCAGGTTTTGATTCCTATTGCAAATCAATAAACTAAACTGAAACTGAGCAAATTATAAAAGTATTTATTAAAGGTGCAATGGGAAATGGATAAGTGGAAAGATTTAGAAAGGAAATACTTGAATTCCAGGCTACACAAGAAGACATAGACAAGAAGATAATGTATATGCGGATGACTTATTAATTTGTTTATCTGATCCAGTAGTGTCAGTTCCCAACCTCCTAAACTACATGGTCATTTAGTAAACTGTCAGGATATACAATTAACTGGGATAAAAGTGAATTCATGCCCTTGACGAATAATCTGAGCCCTGCTTTCTTGAAATCTTTGCCATTTAAATTAGTTACCACCCACTTTACCTATCTTGGACTGAAGATTTCCAGAAACCCCAAACTTCTACTTAAATTGAATGTTTTGGACATGGTAGACAAATTAAAAGCTAGCATTAGGTGCTGGAAGCTGCTTCCCCTCTCAATGATTGGCCGCATCAATGCTATTAAAATGGTTGCACTTCCAAGATTTTTGTATCTTTTCCAAAACCTTCCTGTCTACTTACCATTGTCTTTTTTCAAACAACTGGATTCGGTTATACTCTCATTTGGCTGGGCAGACAAACCCCCTCGCATTGCTAAAGCCCACCTACAGAAGAATGTGGATAGGGGTGGCCTCGGCCTACCGGTGGTACTGAAGCATTACTACTGGCCTGCAAATGCGAGGGCTCTCACTTTCTGGCAGTGGGGCTTTCCTGAGGATGACCGGTCTGATGTCTCCCCCACTCTGGCTAAAAATTGAATCCATGTTTGTTTCAGAGACCTCTCTCCCTGTGTTGCTCTTTTTCGGAGCACAGGTTCCCTACTAATTAGTTGGCCATAACTTCATTCTCAGAAACTTCGTAAGGATTCTGAATCAAATAAAAAAATTATTTGGATTGGTAAATATCTCAGTGTACACCCCTATAGTACACAATCACTTGTTCAAACCGGCACTGATGGATAGAGTGTTTCTGGACTGGAGTAGGAAGGGGCTGTGTTCTATTGATGATCTCTACATAGATAATAAATTTGCCTCATTTTTTCAGCTCCAAACTAAATATCACCTTCCTCAACAACACTTCCATCGCTACCTTCAAGTCAGGTATTTTGTACGGGAGCGTATCCCAGAATTCATAGTCAAACCAAAAAGTCACATTCTTTATGATCTACTTCTCTCACAGCCGGACTCTAAACACTTGATCTCCTGCTTTGTCACTGCCTTTACGACACCAGTTGAAGCCGGTCATCTCAGGGAGGCCTGGGCTGCAGAATTGGGCACTTCTGTGTCAAATGAACTGTGGGAGGAAGGTTTGTCCGGTATACAGAGCTGCTCTATTAGTTCTAGATACAGATTAATTCAATTTAAAGTCGTGCATAGACTACATTATTCTAAAACCAAGATTTTTGAATCGGTTTCCTCCATGTGTGACAGATGTGGTACTGCAGAAGGATTACTATCACATTTATTTTGGCACTGTCCATTTTTAAGTAATTTCTGGAGTGACATCTTTCCAAACAATGTCGAATAAATATTCCGCCTGATTGTAATCTGGCTATTTTTGGTTGCTCTGACAATACAAGGGCCCTTCCTTCCCACCAGAAGCAGATTCTTAGCGCAGGTATGGCTGCAGCTAAAAAAATAATATTACTGAATTGGAAGTCTCCACTCTCCCCATGTTTCAAGAGGTGGCTCAACAAAATGCTTTCTATTGCTAAGATGGAACAGATTTGTTTTAACAAAGGGAATCCACAAAATTATTTTTTGAAAGTGTGGAAACCATTTTTGATATTGCTTGATGAGGCATAACTGTCTGATTTGTTTATTTTGCTGCTGTGCTATGTCTGAGCGAACTTTGATCTTGCACTCTGACTGATCGTCTGGCTGCCCTCCACTCGTTTTATTTATTTATTTATTTATTTATTTGTTTGTTTATTTATATTTTTTTGTTTGTTTGTTTGTATTGTTTGTTGATATGTTCTTGGGTTTATTTGGTTTTTTTTTGTTTTTATTTGATTTTTTTTTTTTTTAATTGTTTTTTGTTCTCTGTCTACTGTGTTTGTTATGATAAAATTTGAAAAAAATGAAGCTGTACAATAATTGTATAGTTGTAGATGCCGAGCGATTTATCCGTGTACAAGTGCTTCTAATAAAAATAAATAAAAAAATAAAAAAGAAGATATGGCTCCCAACAGCAGAGCAATTAAAATTGAGGATGCGCAGGTATCTCAAAGAAATACACGCGAATGGGCAATACGGGAACGGGCCGAGTGGCGGTAGTGTGCAGTCGGACAGGACGGGGACGGGCCGAGCGACGGCTGAGCCAGATTGGGCGGAGGGAGGGAGATTCAGGTTGCAGGGTGGCCGAGCAGTTTGTGCGGAGATTGAGTAACACACACGCACACACACACACGCACACACACACACACACACTCACACACACACACACACACACACACACCCACACACACACTCACACACACACACACACACACACACACACACACACACTCACTCAATGCAAACCGGTCCAATCGTCAAGTCTACGGGATTTAAACCACAGTTGACAATGAATTACCTGTGGAGGAAGGAACTGCAGATGCTGCTTTTTATGGATGGAGGGAGGGAGTGACTGAGGGTATGGGGAAGGGAGAGGTGAGGGAGGGATTGGGGGAGGGGAGGAGGAGAGGGGAAAGAAGAGGGAGAGTGAAGAGGAGGGGAAGGGAGTGCTGGGGATGAGGGGAAATAAGCCGTGCCTGCGCAGTTGGAGGCTATGCGTGAGTGGTGCAATATTGCGTTGGGGGGACGGGTTGCATCGGGGAAATGGGTGAGTGGTGGAATATTGCATTGAGGAACAGGTTGCGTTGGGGGACCAGGCCTCCCATGTGACAGGGACCCAACAGGTCCCACTTAATCTATAGCTATACAACATCAGAATTATAGACAAATTACATAGATTAGATTAATGCTGAGGGTAACACAGTGCAGCCCAGTAGATGAATTTAATGGCAATATCTCAAATTAAATTAAATTGCTGGAAAATGCACATCAGTTAAGATAGCATCTGCAGAGGGAGAACAGTTATGAATGAATGAATGAATGAATGAATACTTTATTGTCACACGTGAAATTCTTTGCTTGCACACCCACAGTACGCAATTAGTTGCCACATAAAGGGCACCGACAAAATTACAAAGTATCCGCGCCAGGCCTCCCGTTGTTCTGCCCCTCTCACTTGCACATGGCGGTCCCACACCGCTGGGGGTGTTAATGTTTCTGCTTAAATATTTGATGTTTCAGCGAAGCATATTCTACCAGAAAACACGATCGCAGTAAGATATCAACACTCACCCGAGTTAAATAAGGTTGTAATTCTGACTTTATCTTAAAGAGAAGTATCTGAAGTTGGAAACAATTTCAGATGTGTGTGGAATGCATTTGGGGTGAAGGTTGAACTTCAAAAGCTGAAGGCTGCCAGGAGCTCAGTACAAGGACCTGCATTGATGTTGCATTAGAAACATTTCTGTCTATTGCCTTGTGCTTAAAGTGGATATGCAGGCTGCGGTTACTTGTCCTTTCGCTTGGCATGAGTAGCACTTAGTCATTTTAAAAGAACAACTACACAAGGAATGTGTTGGAAAGAACCCCTGATGCTAGGTTACACCGAAGATGGACACAAAATGCTGGAGTAACAGGTCAGGCAGCATCTCTGGAGAAAGGTACGGATGTCAGGGGTTATAGGGAGAAGGCAGGAGATTGAAAATGTGTGGGTGTCAGTGGTTATAGGGAGAAGACAGGAGACTGAGGTTAGGAGGAAGAGATAGATCAGTAATGATTGAATGGTGGAGTAGACCTGATGGGCCGAATGGCTTAATTCTGCACCTTAGAATGGTGAAAAGGAGAAGGCGACGTTTCCGGTTGAAACCCTTCATCAGACTGAGTCAGAGGGGAGGGAAACTAGAGGTATGAAAAGGTTCAGAGCAGGGCCGGATTTTGATGAAGAGAGGCCCTAGGCTATTCCACTTGTGAGGCCCCTCCCAATCTCCCACCCCCGCGAATAGAGGAAGATGGAAGAGTCCACCAGATTGACTCATGTGCAGCCAAGTTTGATCAATGAGATAAGGGCTGGAAAGCTGAGCTTTTAATTTATTGCCAGTGCTAGTGTTGAGTTATTGGCTTAAAACACTATTAAACTGTAGAGATTACAGTGCGTTGTGACAGCATATGTAAGAAAGGCCAATGACAATGTCAAAAATATTATACACCAGGCCCGTACGAAGCTTTTCAAAAAGAGGGGTGGCATGGCAGGATTACAAAAATTTTAATGTGAAATATGTGCACGCAGCACATATCACAAGCACGAAGCTGAAAGACCCTTGCGGCCAGGGTCAAGGGCTTAAGGGCCCTGGAAGCTCTGGGGTTTAAACGCTCTCTCGTGCATTCTGAGCCTTATATTGGAGCATTTTTGCACCAAATTAACGACCAATATTTCAGAATTAATTTTGGTTGAATCAAGAGTAATGAGTGGTTGGAATGGGATGATTGGGGTCATTGCTGTATACATTTTTTTTAATTCAAGAATTGAAGCAGTCTTTGTTTTAATAATCAAGTTGTACTGTAAAATGTTATGTAAAATGTTATAAAGGAGCACGCAAACACTGCAAATAAAATACTGTAAGTTTGTCCAGTAAACTTATTTTTAGAAAATGTTTTATGTGCTGATTTGATTGCCTGTTACTGTTCGACTGTGTAGTGTGTGCACATTAAACATATGATGCAAAAATGAAAGTCGCAAATTATGGAATTCATATTTTTCAGTATTGTTATCAAGGAAAAGAAAGCAGTTCCAATTGTTTGATATTATTCATATGGAGGAGAAAATATAATTGCTCTAAAACCTACCTAAATTTTGCACTCACTAAAGATAACCACCTTTCCCTCTCCCCCTCCTCCTTCCGCCTCCCCCTCCCCCGACCTCTCTTTCCCTCCCCATCTCTCTCTCCCTCCCTCTCTCCTCTCTCTCTCCCTTCCCCCTCTCTCCTTTCCCTCTCTCTCCCTCTCCCTCTCTTTCTCCTCCCCTCTCTCTCTCCTGCCTCACATCGACTCGCTGGTTCAACATCGATCTGCCTCCCCAGGCCCCCCCCCCCCCCCGGCCCGGAGACACGGGCACTCCCGCAACGCAATATTCCACTACTTAGCTGGAGTAGACACGAGGCATTGAGGTGATTGTGTGGAGTGCAAATGGAGATCTGAACCCTCCCTGGCCCACTGCGCACGCACTGAGAGACAGCGTCATTTTGCGTTGCTACTGCGTCACCGGCTTCCCCCAACTGCGCAGGCGCGGATGGTTGCAATTTTCCCCCCAAAACTTCCAGTGGCCGGAACCAGAATTTTGGGTATTTTCCGTCAAAGTGGAAACTCTGATAGTGCTCCAATTTCTTTTTTCTCAGGATTTTTCATTACTCTGGGGAAAAAAACACCTTGGCCGGAGGCCCCCTAGATTTTGAGGCCCTAGGCTTACAGCCTACAAGGCCTGTAGGTAAATCCGGCCCTGCCGAGGCCCTGCTAGATCTCGAGGCCCTTAAGCTAAGCTTGTGAAGCTTAGATATAAATCCAGCCCTGGTTCAGAGCAAATCAAAGCTGGCACCAATGACCAAGGAGAGAGAGGTGGAGTACACAATAAATGACTGCCATTGCAACAGAATCGCAAAGTGTACTTTCACTATTTCTGGACTAAAGCCTTAGCGACTTGACTGGAGCTTACAGCTACGTTTGTTTTAGTTTTAGTTTTTAGTTTTAGAGATACAGTGCGGAAAAAGGCCCTTTTGGCCCACCGGGTCTGCGCTGACCAGCGATCCCTGCACATTAACACTATCCTATACCCACTAAGGACAATTTTTACATTTACCAAGCAAATTAACCTACATACCTGTACATCTTTGGAGTGTACAGGTAATTGCAAACAGAAGTATTTAGCAGCTCTTCATGCCACTTCCATTGAAGTCACAATATGGCATAACAATGAAGTGCGGCACAGTGGTGCAGCGGTAGAGTTGCTGCCTTACAGCGCTTGCAGCGCCGGAGATCCTGGTTCGATCCTGACTACGGGTGCTGTCTGTATGGAGTTTGTACATTCTCCATGTGACCGCATGGGTTTTCTCCGAGATCTTCGGTTTCCTCCCACACTCCAAAGACGTATAGGTATGTAGGCAAATTGGCTTGGTAAATGTAAAAATTGTCCCTAGTGTTATTGTTAATGTTCGGGGATCACTAGAAGGCGCGGATTCGGTAGGCCGAAGGGCTTGTTTCCTTGCTGTATCTCTAAACTAAACTAAACTAAACTAAAATTGTGCTAACTGAGAGAGATACTAAAATTTTCTGTCGGTATAAAACGGGACATCCACTCTGTGCAATGGGCCAACAAAAGCAGCAGAATGGAGATCACCATAACATCACTACCATTACAATGAATCCAGGGGAACAAATCTGCTTAAATAGGAATGCAGAGGGTAGGGTTGCCAACTTTCTCACTCCCAATTAAGGGACAAAAGATCAAAATAAGGGACAAATTCCTGACAACAATTTGTTGGCCAACTCGGCCGTGGCTGGGTGAATAATGAGTTGACCCGGGTGCTGGAATGCTCACAAAGCCCAGTTGGCGAGAGCATCCTTACCAACTGCATCATAGTATGGTATGGCAACTGCTCTGTCTCCGACCGGAAGGCATTGTAGAGGGTGGTGAAAATTGCCCAACGCATCACCGGTTCCTCGCTCCCTTCCATTGAGTCTGTCCAAAGCAAGCGCTGTCTGCGGAGGGCGCTCAGCATCGCCAAGGACTGCTCTCACCCCAACCATGGACTGTTTACCCTCCTACCATCCGGGAGGCGCTACAGGTCTCTCCGTTGCCGAACCAGCAGGTCGAGGAACAGCTTCTTTCCGGCGGCTGTCACTCTACTCAACAACGTACCTCGGTGACTGCCAATCACCACCCCCCCCCCCCGGACACTTATTATTATTTATTCAAATCGTTTGCTATGTCGCTCTTCCAGGGAGATGCTAAATGCATTTCGTTGTCTCTGTACTCTACACTGACAATGACAATTAAAATTGAATCTGAATCTGAATCTGAGCTGAAGAGTTTTGTCACGCGCAAAGTCCGGCGCCCCAACCAACTCATGAAGCGATGATCGGCCATGAGAAGGAGGGGTAGTGTCGTCGGCGGTAAGCGAAGATCGGACATCTGGCTGGGCTGCCGACCGACGGGGCCACGGGCGAGGCGCTGCTGTTGCACTACGTTGGAACAGGTGAGGCGGGCCGGACGCGGCACTCCGACCCGACAGTCCCCTCGCCCCGAGTAGCAGTTAAATACGGGACATGGGCGGTCCCGAATGGGACAAGCCAATTTAGCCCAATATACGGGATGTCCTGGCTAATACGGGACAGTTGGCAACCCTAGCAGACGGGTGTGCATCTGAGAACTGAGGACTATAGAGGCAGTTTTGGGGGATCAAAGATGACTTGCTTCTACTCCGGTTTTTGTGTTCTCAGGTGGATGATGAAGCCAATATGGAATCGCAACTTCCTCTACAGCCTACACTTGATCCATATCCCCCCATTCCCTGCATATCTTCATTTGTGTATCTAAAAAGTGTAGGAAAGAACTGCAGGTGCTGGGTTAAATGGAAGATAGATCACAAAATGCTGGTATAACTCAGCGGGACCCACAGCATCTATGGAGGGAAGGAATGGATGACGTTTCAGGTCGAGATCCTTCTTCAGACTTTGAAGAAAGGTCTTGATCCAAAAAGTTACCCATTTCTTCTCTCCACAAATGCTGCCGGTCCCGCTGAGTTACTCCAGCACTTTGTGCTTATCTTAAAAGCTTATGCGACTATCGTATTTGCCTCCATCTCCATCTCTGGCAGAGCAAAAGAAAACTTGCACCACTCATCTCCTTTAGATGTTGCCTCGATCACATTAACGCTATGCCTTCTAGTTTTTGTAATTTCCATCCTGGGATATAGGTTCTGACTGCAGCTTATAATTTTATGTACTCCTTTCGGGACTCCCAGCAACTTCTGACATTCTGGAGAAAATAATCCAAGTTTGTCCAACCTCTTTTTGTAGCTAACCCCTGTAATCCAGGCAGCATTTCTTAGAAAACGCTTCTGCACCCTCTCCAAAAAACTCCAGGTCCTTCCTGCAATGTGGGGACTAGAGCTCTACAAAGATGGCCTGAGAATTGCATCATGACTTCCTATCATCATGTTAATTGTCATGGCAAGTAAGGAAATGTTATTGCCAACAATGAGCAACACAGTGGCACAGCTGGTAGAGCCGCCGCCTCAGTGTCAGAGATCTAGGTTTGATCGTGACCCTGGGTGCTGACTTACACGTTCTCCCTGTGACTGCATGGGTTTCCTCCTGACGTTCTGGCTTCCTCCCACTCCCCAAAGACATGCGGGTTAGTAGGTTAATTGTCCTCGGTATATTGCCCCTGTTGGGCTGGGAATGGATGAGGAAACTAATAAAATAGAACTTGTGTGAATGGGTGATTGCTGGTCGGCATGGGCTTGGTGGGCTAAAGACCCCGTTTCTATGCCGTATCTCTAAACAACTATGTAGACCTTGGGTGCGATTGAACCTGGGAGTATTGTGTACAGGGTAGACACAAAATGCTGGAGTAAATCAGCGGGATAGGCAGCATCTCTGGTGAAAAGGAATGGGTGAAGTTTTGTGTTGATACCCTTGTTGAGACTAGAGTCTGAGTGTGAAGAAAGGTCTCGACCGAAAACATCACCCATTCCTTCTCTCCATAGATGCTGGTTCTCCCGCTGAGTTAGTTCTGCATTTTGTGTCTACCTTTGATTTAAACCATCATCTGCAGTTCTTTCCTAATCAGTCTGAAGAAGAGTCTCGACCCAAAACGTCACCCATTCCTTCTCTCCAGAGAGGCTGCCTGACCCACTGAATTACTGTTGCATTTTGTGTCTACCTTAGATTTACACCAGCATCTGCAGCTCTTTCCTAAACAAGTATCGTGTAGAGTTTTGGTTTTCCGAGCAAAGGATGTGTTTTCCACAGATTATGTGCAGCAAAGATTACTGGAGTGATGACAGAGAGAACAGGTTTTTGAGGAGCGAATTAATAGACGGGATCTGTATACGTACGAATGAGAGGAAAGTCGCTGACATTTATAATATTTCTTAGAAGGCTTACTGGCAAGATGTGGAGAAAGTTTACATTGACTGAGGAGGCCATGATTTCAGGTTGGAGGTAGGACATTAAAGACTGAGATGAGGAAATGTTATTTTTTTTTAAAGAATGATGAACCTTTGAGGAAAGAATGATATCCATCCCGGTGATCTGTGGAGGCTCAAGTCACTGTTTACTTGAGATGGAGATTCAATGATTTCTGAATGTTAAAATGAGGGGTAAAGTAATGGTGCTTAGGCAGAAGATCAACCAAGAAGATCTTGACGAAAGGCAGATCAGGCTTGAAGAACCAGCTGGTTTACTCCTGTTCCAATTTCACATGTTATTTTACTTTTATGAAAATGATTAAGGAAATATTGTTTTCATTGGCAGGTGGGTCAATAACCAGGGGAAACAGATTAAATGCAATTGTTAAAAGAAACAGTGGCTTATCTTTTTCAGTGCATTGCAATGTTTCAGTGTGGAAAACATTGCCTAAAAGAATGGGAGAAAGGGGAAAGAAACATTTAAAGGGGGAAATTCTTCATTGCCACGGAGAAGAAATGGGCGAGGCTATTTAGAGAGCTCTTTAAAAGCCCTCACGTGTGCATAATGAGCTAAATTGTTTCCTTTCAATTTCAGTATTAGTTTTATTGTCATGTGTACAGTGAAAAGCAGTTGTTGCGTGCTAACCAGTCAGCGGAAAGCCAATATATGATTACAATCGAGCCATTGACAGCGTTGAAGGGAATAAAGTTTAGTGCAAGGTAAAGCCAGGTCCAATCACAGATAGTCTGAGGGTCTCCAATAAGGCAGATAGAAGTTCAGCACTGCTCTCTGGTTGTGGTAGGATGGTTCAAGTTGGCTGATAACAGCTGGGAAGAAACTGTCACTGAATTTGGTGGTGTGCGTTTTCACACTTCTGTACCTTTTGCCCGATGGGAGTGGGGAGAAGAAGGAGTGGCCAGGCCTGATTCGTCCTTGATTATGCTGCTGGCCTTGCCGAGGCAGCGTGAGGTATAAATGGAGTCAATGGAAGGGAGTTTGGATTGTGTGATGGTTTTCATTGTAACATCAGCCTCCATGAGCATCATCCAGAGCCCAGCCTCTCTAAGTGGGGGAAAAGTAGCCTTATTTCTCCCATATTAAATTACGGGACAAATGCATGATCAGGGATTTCAGCAGTCGGCCAATGCTTTGTCACAGAATGAGGAGCCAACATTTCCATTCAAGTCTATTGTAAATCAGGCTTCCCACACTGGATTGCCCGCATTACAAATGACGCAATGCAAACCACAGGCCCCCCACACTGAAGCAGACATCATGGTAGATCAATTCAAATTTGAATAACTTTTCAGCGATTCAAGTGCAAAGGATTTTTTTTTCACCCCCAAAAATTTAGACATGCACTTTGATGGAACATTTCTGGCAGCAGATCGATCCAAAGGCTGCATTCCAAGTGCAGCAGATTCATGAATAAAACACAGTAACTAATTACGTGTCAAAGAAGCAGCAAATCAGTGAACATTGTTATACTTTCGCGTGTCTCCTATTGTCAGCAATTGAAGCAGTTTCAGACATGATGGATTACGTTGGCATCAATCTGGAATACTCATTATAAATTTTGAAAAGCTGCAGTCTTTATCAAAATCTTTTGGCACCGACACAAAAATATATTTGTTTAGTTTAGAGATACAGCGCGGAAACAGGTCCTAAAGCACATCAAGACCAGCGATCCCCGCACATTCACACTATCCGACACACACGAGGGGCAATTTAAACATTCACCTAGCCAATTAACCTACTCGTCCTTGGAGTGTGGGAGGAAGCCGATGTTCTCGGAGAAAACCCACGCAGGCCACGTGGAGTACATACAAACTCCGTACAGACAGCACCGTAGTCGGGATCGAACCCGGGTCTCCGGCGTTGCAAGCGTGGTAAAGGCGGAAATTTTTCCGCTGCGCCACCATGCTGCCATATTATTTTGCAGAGCTGCCAAGTAGATTTTCCATATTTTGTACGGAAATGCGATAGGAATACACATGTACGATGTTGCTTTGATAAATATGGATTTTTTTAAATTTGGCCAGACTTCCTGTTTCATCTTGCTGCTTAAAAAATGCAAGGATATAAAATGTCATACTGTACCTCTAAAAATTATAGCAGATTAAATCTATTAGAATTTTTTATTTCAATATCTGGATGATTATTTTTGTAAGCTTTGATCTGCCTGTCCCGCTCCAGGTTTAAACAGCGCTGTCAGTTTAGCGCGTGGGAATTTAAACGAAGAGCTGTCGGCTACAGCTCTATGGGCTCTAAATATAGCGCTACCGGCTGGAGCACTATGGGCTTTAAACATAGTGCTATGGGCTTTACACATAGTGCTATGGCCACAGCGCTATGTGTCACAGACTGTTCGGGGAGGGAGAGAGGGGGAGGGAGGGAATAAGAGAGGGAGGGAGGAAAAAAGGAAGGAGGGTAGAAGGGTGAGGGGGAAAGAGGGAAGGAGGGAAGGAGGGAGAGGGAGGCTTCTAAAATGGCTTCTACATCATCATCTGGTGCTAAATGCAGGAAGCAGCCGTTCAAACAGCAGTATACAAAGAGATGGCAATTAATGCACTGTCAAGGAAGGTGCATAGAAGACATGTCAATTGGTAGCAAAGTTATGCATTCTTGTACACTTACACGTGTATGACTGCACATAAAAAAAAACTTTTTTTTTCAGCAAAATGGCACTGTGCAAAAATACTGATTTCCTCAGCAAAATACTGATTTTCAGATACTAAAATACTCTGAAATGCTCTGACAAAACTTGGCAGCTCTGATTATGGTTCAATTATAACTATTTCTGCTTTGTTAACTTTTGTAGAAAGTTGTCCAGTTCAAGAAGGGGATATCGTGTGAAATGGAATTGGGATCAATTTCTATGATGTGAAATGGATGCTTTTAAATGGGTGCACTTTGTGTAGAGTCTGAAGACTGATCTATACATTGCTCGTAGTTTAGACTTGACCTACTCAGTTGCTTCCAATGCACACGTGCTTGACTACTCATGCTCTTGTAGTTCTTGTAGACCCATTTAGTTTAGGAATAAATAGGGATATGGTATTCGAGTGGATAGACACAAACTGTTGGAGTAACTCAGTTTGTGTAACAGGCAGCATCTCTGAAGAAATGGAATGGGTGACGTTTCAGGTCGAGACCCTTCTTCAGACTGATTAGAGTGGGTTCTATTGTTGATTATTACTGTGAAAAATATCTCGCATTTCAGGTAAGGAACAATGAAATCTGGATGGAAAATATTTGAAGACATTTTCATGACCCTGGCATAGTTAGTACCAAAAAACATGCGTCAAAAATATATAGTTTCAGATGTTATCGAAATAAAGATGGAGACAGTGATAGTCTATGATATATTTTCAAGATTTACTCAAGCTGGCATCGCTGAAATAATATTATAACTATAACTTTGTTTTCCAGGATGATGCTCTTGATGAATCATTATTTGTAGTCTATTAATAATTTACTTATACCATGATAACAATTAACCACATTTTTCTCAGAACATCTCTTGTAATCTTAGGCAATTTGTTATTTAAAAAAAAACAGTTTTGGTTATATATACTGTTTGGGTAATGTAATGAGTCGACTCAAACGCACATCAAGGCACAACACATGTTTATTAAATCTACTTACAGCAAGGATCTGCAGACATTACATCTACGAGCTGCTACTCTAAACAAACTAACGTAAGCAAGCTCTTGTTAATATGAAGCACATAATAGGCGGTGTCACTACTAACAAGCACTATAGTTGGCTAGTATGAAATAGCATATCTACATCCTTCCTTGTAGAAACAAAGGAAGCATCGGTGGCTAAGCAATATAGGTGGAATGTTAATAATACATTTGCAAAATGACACAAAATCGCCATATCTAATGGGTGGCCTGCAAACCTGTCCGGCCCGTGTGCGGTTCGAGTCCGCCTCACCTCCTCTCACTGGATAAGATACCGGGGAGGGAAATGGGGAAATGACCGGCGACCCAACGGCCAGGGAGGGTGACCAGGTAGGCGAGCTAATCGCGAAACGCCGCGGGAAGACCGCGGTGGAAACGATAGGTGGCAGTGGGGATGCGGGACCGACTGTGGGAGGTTATACGAAACGCGAGATCAGGATATGGAGTCGCAGGATGCGGTTCTTTCACTGGAAGGATGTGTTGACGGCTGCGTCTGTAGATGGCTCCGTCCGCTTCGACCACATAAGAGCGCGGCTCTTTGGCAGGGCGCGTTTCTGCATGTCACGTTTGAATTGTAGTTGCCTCTGAACTGCAGGTGGCGAACAAACTTGTGGCTGCGAAAGATGCTGGGACACAGGCAGGGCAGCACGGGTTTGTCGAGACATCAGTTGTTGGGCCGGAGAATCCAGTATGGGATCCTGCGCAATATTCCTTAGGTTGAGCAAGTCCAGATACACGTCTGATTTGGCAAGGTATGACTGTTCCATGAGTTGTTTTGCACTTCGGACAGCACGTTCGGCGAGTCCGTTGGACTGTGGAAACTCAGGGCTGCTGGTAATATGTTGAAATTCCCATGATTTGGCAAAGTTTTTAAAAGCTTGGCTGGTGAACTGTCTGCGTTGTCAGACTGAATTCATCCAGGGCAGCCGTGCACGGAGAGGTGACACTGAATTTCTCGATAACTGCTTCAGAAGTAGTGGTTTGAAGTACATCGATTTCGAACTAGCCCGAGT